>NW_006159829.1:6900005-7014461 GCF_000334495.1 Tupaia belangeri chinensis | reverse complement strand
GAGACCTTTGAAAGTAACGCTCTGCGGCTGGTGAACCAAGGTGAGGGCGCGCCGGCCGTTAACTGCCCGCCGGCGGCCGTTGAGAGCCGGGGGCGGAGGAGGGTCGCTGGGTAGAAATGCAGGATTTCGGGGAGCAGAGGTGGGGGTCCGGGTAGCGATCTGGGAACATTTGGGTGGGGGCCTGGCAGTATGCGGGACACCTGGGGAGGGGGGAAGACCGAGATTGTTATTTGGGGGACTAAGGAAGGTGCAGGCTGGGCGTTTGGGTGAGTCTGCAGGGAAATCTTTGGGGACTCGGGGAGACCCAGGGGAAACTTCTGGGTGGAGGCGGAACATCTGGGGGCTTGGCTGGGGAGGAGGCCGAATGGTCGCATTGGAGGGGAGTGTGGGGTACACTCTGGAACTACGCTGTTCGGCTTGTCTAAGGAGGAAGAGCTAGAGAAAAAATGGAAGGACTTGAGGGCATCAAATGCCCAAGAGGTGAGGGAACAGGTGCGGGCTGCTAGTGAAGTTCGGGGACCTTGGAAGAGGTTTGAGGTCAGACTCCCAGCACCTCAGAGAACCCAGCGGTCCTGGGAAAGAGCCCAGTTCCCTCCCCAGCCCTGTGTCCCTCCTGAGTCCCGGCTCTGGCTGCGTGGTGGGGCGTCCTCCCTGCGTGGGCATCTCTCGCCAAGCCTGGAGGCCGGCCCTCGGAGGAGTCGGGGCAAAGAGGCCCACGGAAGAACCCGCTCGTTGACTACACTCTAGGAAGTGCTGAGTGGGTGACCCCCATCGGTGGCTGGCTTGGGTTCAGAATATTGGTGAAGTCTCTGCCGCCTGTGCCATTTTCATCCCACTCCAGCCAGCTCCAGGGCGTGCAGGGTCCTGGAGAGTGCTGGGCGGTGGGGTGCAGGATTTATGGAGGCACGCCTACCCTGACCTCCTCTTCGGGCTTCCTGGGCAGTCGGCGGGATGGACGGTAAATGAAGCCTTCCTTCCCAGAAGCAGAACTCTCTCCTTCCTGTATCCGGAATTCATGTTTCAGACGAAGATGGGTTTGGGGGCCCCAGGTCCGCTTTTTCTCTGGGAAATGGCAGAAGCATGATCTGGTCAGATCTGTTACCCTTTGCACAGACCACTCTGCAGAGACAGCCTGTGGTTCCCTAGTTAAGTCGGGTCTGCTGCTCTTAAATGCTGGCCCTGCTCTTTTATTGTTGGAAGTGAAAGAAGAGGCAGACATATTCTATTTGTGTAGAGGTACCTATTATTTCAGAACAGCAGCCGCCGTGTTTGCCTCTTGCAACCAGTTCTCCGGCATAGGGTGTGTGCTGTCGACGGATGGTGGTGGTGGAGAGCCTCTTGCTAGCTTCAAGAATTTAAACACACTTAAATTGTTGAACAGAAATCGACTTGCAGCTCTACCCACTTTATTTTAAATGCAGGCTTATTATTCTTTGTTTAGTAAGATGGGCTAGCAAAAAAGTAACGGGCATGCTTTGTAAATTAGAGAAGAATTTAAGTCTTATTCCCATGCTCTTCAGGGCACTTCTGCAGTTGGGTTTCTACTCTTTGCTCCTCGAGATTTCCATATATCTTTTGTTGCCTGCTGGGCCGTCACATCTGTGAAAGAAATGTCTTTGTACAGAGTGTGAGATGGGCGGCATTAGACATATACTAGACTATGGAATCAAGTGGGTTTTCCTAAGAAGCTGAATCAAAGTTGTGCTAGTTAAGGAACTAGTTTACCTAAATGCATAATGAGTTATTTTGAAAGTCTTATTTTCTGTCCCATGTTGCTATAGTATTGTGTCAATACATTTCAAAATCATTTCGGTCTCTGATTTTACTAGTGTTAATGCCGTCTGCTGACTTGAAACAGATATTGGGGAAATGTTGCCATTTAGTGGTTTTTTTTTTTTAAATATATGTTAAACTTGATTGCCTTACTTTTCATCAGAAATAATTCTTGTAAGAAGTGCGTATCTCGCATGTGAACGAAGATAAAAGTGCTGTTCATATGCTCCTATGACTGCTCACTTAGATTACTTCAGACTAAAACGCTTTTCCCTTAAATCATAGGCTGATTTCCGGTATTCAGAACCTTGTCATTTAAAACATGTTCTTTTATACTACTCCAAAATTACAAGTGCCTTTCTAAAATATAGTGTCTTAAGTCTGAATTTGAATCGTTGTTAGGAAGCCGTGATGTTAAATGTGTTAACCATTTTGTTACTGGCTATAAGAAAACACTTTCATTTTTGTTTAGCTGTGTTTTTGACTATTTCCCTCTAAGGACATGGGTTCTTTCAGAGGTCGTTCTGAGCCTCGATACTGGACGGTGTCCTGGCTCTGACTTGAACTGTGCGGAGGGCTAGCCCCGCAGACCTTTCTTTCTTGGATTGTGCCGTGCCATGTGATAGGTGTATTTCGTGGTTAGCATCGGCAAGCGCTGCTGGTACCTGTGTCTGCATGCTATTGGAAAGTTTCCGAGGCACTCTAAAGCACATGGTCTCTTGTTCCTTCTCCACACGTGCATCCCTGGGAGGCAGATACTGGTCTCTCCGTCCTTCGGGGAGGGAGCTGAGGACCTCAGCTGTACTAGTTTATGGGCAACTGGTATTTAATTTGAACTCAGATCTTCCGTCTCTAAAGCCATTGTTCTTTTTCTTGATGCTTTCCCAGAAAGATGGAATGAAATACTTTACTGCTAATTAAAATCCTGCAGAAATCAGTGTAATGTGATTGTTTCCAGTTGACTTAAATGTAGGGGAAATAATATGCTTCCTTTAGGAAGACTCATTCTGTTTAAAAAAACGAACAAACTTCCTTTCAGTACTTTGCCTTCTTTGAAGAAGCAACATTTATGGTAAACTTATTTTACAGGATTTTAATGCTCCAGTCAGGAGGCATTTTTTAAAATTAAAGCCCTCCTGTGACCAGAATATTAGTTTAGTGACACATTATTATAATGAGTTTATAAATGAACTGTAGTCATTTTTGAAAAATTTAGTATTTATAAACCTCGATCAATTTCCTAGCTGAATTTCTTATTTTCTAATGATCTTAAGTAAGAACTTGAACTGGGGTGACATTAAGAGATGCCTTCCTATCAGTACAGCTTGGCTTTTATGCTTTTTTCAGACTTGTGGTTTACCATGGGCATTCGTGGATGATTCTGTTTTTGTTTTCCTAGGATAACTGGTTTTCCTCCTCTTGCACCCCAAATACAGAATTTGTTTCTCTAACGAAAGTAATGGGTAATGTTTACTTGCTGTGAAAACCGAGTCACAGAAGACAGGCTTTGGTATCCCCAGCCCTACCTCCCACCGTCAGCACACATAGACACACTCAAGTGCCCATAGGGTGAATCGACATTGCAGTTTCTTGCCAAGGAGGTTAATTGAGATGAAAGCAGTGTTGCATGTTTTATATTATATTTGCTAGCAGAGAATGCTGACTCTTACTAAAAAACATCTTCAGAAATGTCTTACGCATTATAATTTAATCCAGCTCTCTGGTATTGGTTTGGATGGTTTTCAATCCAAGCCAAGTAACCATTAAATAAGATTACATAACACTGTATTTTTAATTATCTGATATAATGTATGGATTGGTGGCTGGTTTCCTGCCAAGTTACATTCAGTTGTTGGTTCCACAAAGTGGAGCAAAAGATTCAAGATTAAGGTGGTCTGTTTGTGTCTACATTGATAAAGTTCCTCTTTGGTATTTCAAAATATTTTTCACATGACATCAGTTTCTCAAATATTAGACCCTTAGGATTATTTAGGATATTTATGGAGGATAAAACTGCAAAGAGAGTATGACTACCTTATCCTGTGTTCCCCTCTTTGTAATCCACAAAACCTGGTTTAAAAAACTCATTTATGGAGACCTTTATTGAAAATATTTTTGATTCAAACTGCAAATTGAAAGGGCAGGAATCATAGGGCTGTCACGTGTGACTCTTTGTCCAGAAGGGGATATGGCTCTTTAGTTTTTCATTTTTAAGTGTTTCCTTTGTGTTATCAGTTTTGTTTTCTTGTGAGAAAATGGATGTGATGACTCAGTTTTAGATAAACCATTTCTGAGTTTCAGGTAGTGTTTTCTGATTCAGAGTGGCCCAGCAATTGTGAGTTACGATGATTTGGTACTTGAACTTCAGTAACACGTAGTGAGAACCTGCTATGCCAGGCATTGGTGCTCGGTCGTGGGGACACAGAGGAGAGACCGTCTCTTCCAGAGACACTCCTGTACTAGTGCGAGAGTGAGGTTTTAGCCTGTAAGTGCCCTGTTTCTTAAGTAATATCTTTTTAGTCCTTTAACCGTTCTGAAATATTTAATGCCAAGATGGTCTAAATTTCACTACGTTAGCTTACAAACATTTTTCAGGTACTTTTCCATGCCGGGTCATGTTTGTAATTTATTTATTTATTTACTTTAGGTGTTTACCATGGGGCACTTGCTAGAGAAAAACAGAGAGAGGGAAAGTGAGAATCACCTCCTGGGGGGGATAGCCATGCTGCAGTCCCTTCTCCTCCATTCTCCTCTTGGGACTTTGGGCATGCACACACACGTGCCTGACTGATTTGCAAGCCACCAAGTCTGGGATTCAAACCATGGTGGGCCATGTGGGAGTCCAGCACTTTAACCACCACGCCACCTGCTGGCCCCATGTTTGTAATCTTAACACTGGGAATAGCACCTGAGGTGCAAAGGGAAGATACATATGCCAGATGGAAAAATGTAAAAAGAAAAATAAATAAAATAAAATAAAAATCTAAAAAAAAATCCTAAAATTCTCCCCTCTCCTTCTTGCTAAAACAATGCACTTGCAGAGATGAATGACTAGTAGCCTGGTTTTGGTTGTAGAAACCAAGAAGACTCTGACAACTGATGTGCCTTGCCCAAGGTGACATGGTTGTAAAAGCTCGAGCTTTGTTCTTGTCCACGTCCGTGTTCTGGTCACCATGCCACACTCCCAACAGAGGAGGGCACACTTCAGTTACCGGTCAGACTGTGATGATGCAGGTCCTTGAGGACAGGACTGGAACGGGCCCTGGCCTTGGGTGCGGTTCTTTTCTCGCTAGCCTGTACTGGATCGAAAGATACATCATATAGCATCTGTTTTTACTCGTCACCCTTCCCGTTTCTGTTCTAAGACATCCCCTCTCCCCATGGGTCAGAGTGCCCGTGTTCTGGCCTCTCGTAGGATCTCATCATAGCCCAATATCTGGATCTGTTGTCCTCCCTTGGAGAGCAGAACTTCTTGGGAGACAGGGTATGGACTCTCTCTCTCTCTGGCTTTAGCGTCTTAGTTCTTGGTACACAGCCCTGTGAACTCCAGTTCCTGTTTACACACGTGCCTGACTGATTTGCAAGCCACCAAGTCTGGGATTCAAACCATGGTGGGCCATGTGGGAGTCCAGCACTTTAACCACCACGCCACCTGCTGGCCCCATGTTTGTAATCTTAACACTGGGAATAGCACCTGAGGTGCAAAGGGAAGATACATATGCCAGATGGAAAAATGTAAAAAGAAAAATAAATAAAATAAAATAAAAATCTAAAAAAAAATCCTAAAATTCTCCCCTCTCCTTCTTGCTAAAACAATGCACTTGCAGAGATGAATGACTAGTAGCCTGGTTTTGGTTGTAGAAACCAAGAAGACTCTGACAACTGATGTGCCTTGCCCAAGGTGACATGGTTGTAAAAGCTCGAGCTTTGTTCTTGTCCACGTCCGTGTTCTGGTCACCATGCCACACTCCCAACAGAGGAGGGCACACTTCAGTTACCGGTCAGACTGTGATGATGCAGGTCCTTGAGGACAGGACTGGAACGGGCCCTGGCCTTGGGTGCGGTTCTTTTCTCGCTAGCCTGTACTGGATCGAAAGATACATCATATAGCATCTGTTTTTACTCGTCACCCTTCCCGTTTCTGTTCTAAGACATCCCCTCTCCCCATGGGTCAGAGTGCCCGTGTTCTGGCCTCTCGTAGGATCTCATCATAGCCCAATATCTGGATCTGTTGTCCTCCCTTGGAGAGCAGAACTTCTTGGGAGACAGGGTATGGACTCTCTCTCTCTCTGGCTTTAGCGTCTTAGTTCTTGGTACACAGCCCTGTGAACTCCAGTTCCTGTTTTAGTGTTATGTTTTATTGTCATAGAGGTAGAAGAATAAAAGGTATATTTGGAATTCAGAAGTTGGTAAAGAGCCCTCTACCACTTCAGAGCACCTGGGTTGGGGAGGGACGAAGGCCCTAACAGCTCTGCAGGTACCCACCAAGAAGGTTCTAAGCTAAAGGCAGGTTAAAGGAGCAGAGGAACATCCCCTGCACTTAACTGGATAGAGCGGTAGGGGTCCCTCTAGGAGAAAAGGAGAAGATCTTGTCAGAGCTGCTTTGAATCAGATGTTTATTTACTTTCAGTCTTTCTTGAAGAATTTATTAAGCCAGTGCTCTTTAACACAATTAGGTCTCCTTCCCTAAACTACTAACAAGATTTCTTATGACAGATTAAAACCAGAATTTTGGAGGCCCCTGTCTCATGCCAAATAAACCTTTGCCTGAAGGAGTTAATCTGCAATCTCAGACACCAAAAGACCCCTTTGCTCACGGTCACCAATCCCGTTGAATGAACATAGAATGGTTTACATTTTTTACCAATTAAGAGAAATAGAGTGCACCTTAGCGTTGAAGATAATGATTATGTATTAGGTTGTTGGAAAAGTCATGATGTAGTTTTCTATGCAAAAATGTGTTATAATTTTCCTGACAACCCAGTATAATAAGAGCTACCAAACTGAGGGCCTCTTTGTGTCAGGCGTTTTCTCTGCATTTTCTCTCATCTTCACCACGATCTTGCAAGGTAGGGGTTATTTTTGTTGTTGTTTGTTTTTCCCAAATGAGGCATCTAAGGCTTCAAGCTATGTATCTGAAGTCAGGTATATTGCTTGTAAGTATTCAGGGTGAAATTTTAAATAAAGTCTGCAGCATGTTGATAGAATAGTTTAAGAAAAGAGATAAAGGAATTGAACTGAACATTGTGGTTTGTTTTAAAATAAAAGTTTCATTATAGTAGAAGCCCTTTAGGAATTTCCATTGGTGATGATGAATTTTTAAAACAATTTCCTGAAAATGTATTTTACCGAAAAGTCAAGCTCACTTTTTCCCCTAAGCTCTCCAACAGTGTTTTTCAGTCTTCAGTAGTCATTCAAGGTAAGAAGTTTAAATTATGTATTTATTTCAATGGTCAGAGAGAAAACAGGAAAAAAAATTCTGTATGGAAAGTATAAAGCATATGTTCTGTATAAAAAATATATGCATTCTGTATATAATGGAAAATTCTTGCTAAAGGTCTGTCTTGAACCTCCGATAGGCACAGAGCTCTTCGTTGTTTAATATTTTATTACAGAAACAGTTGATTGAGAGAATATTAGGAATTTATCACTAGTTGGGTATATTTCAAAAATTCTCCATTCTCTGAAAATAGGCTGGAAAAGAACAAAAGTGAGTGCCAAGAACATATGAAAACATTCTCACATAATGTAGTTTGGTTGAAAGGAGGGCAAATGAGGGGACTTTAAACAGTTGGTGGAAAAACTGAATTAGGAGTTTTAATGTAAAACCTTTTTAAACTCCAGGCATAGGTTTTCATAGTATGCTTTCTCCATGAACTTTTTGAAGTCCCTTAATAAATGCACATGTCGTGCAGTGGCTAGTTGATGGCAGCTGCCATTTATCCAGAGTGTTTCTGCTTCACATGCTTTATGCATATTATTTAATTCTTGCAATAGTCTTAGGAGAGTACATTGTTTACCTTATTTTACATATAAGAAAATTGAGATCAGGGAGGTGAAACAACTTGCCCAAGGTCACACAGCTATTAATAGTTAAGTGAAGAACCAGGATTCATACCCTCACCTGCCCAACTCCAGGACAGTATGCAGTGTACCTAACACCAGGTAGAAGTAGAAGCTCCGCTGTGCCTGGCTTTTTGTGCGTGACTTTCGGGGAGAATTGCAGTCATGCAGCCCTCCTGGTGAACCACATGGTGTTGGACAGGTTATCGGGGAGCCGAGCAGATCGCATACTGTACCGGAAGAAAACAGTGGCATGGCCAAGTGTGTAGGGACTTTCTGACCAGTGCCAGCCAGGAGGGAGTGGTAGATGCCATTTACTTGGTAAACAGTATTAACAAGGGAAAGCTGGTACGGAAAGAGCCATGTGATGAGGAGAGGGACAGTTTTCTAGTCTAACCCTGTGCGAGTTACTTAATTTCTCAGAGACTCACTTTGCCCATCTGTGAAATTGAGGACCTACGTTTTCTCTGTAGGAGTACTATTGTACACATAAGTACTGTGTCTAACATGTCTTTTTTTTTTTTGAGAATTATTATTTTTTTAGCTTTATTTCTTAATTATTTAATTTTGACCAGAGAGGGACAGAGTGAGAGAGGGAAAGTGAGAAAGCAAGCCGCAAGGTCCAGGACGTGAACCGTGGTCAGCTTTGTGGGAGTCCAGCGCCTGAGCCACCACGCCACCTGCTGGCCCTGTGTCTAACATAGCTTCAGTCCCAATAAAAATGGCCTATTTTTTATTGGTGTCCTGGAACAGCTGTGCATTGGTGTCACTTTCTAGACATAAAGTATGTGATAATTAACACATAAATCATCTAGTTTCGTTTCATAGGCTAATTTTTTGTTATTAGAATGGTTTTAATTTTCTAATCCTGGAAATTTTGAAGAAGAAACTTATTTATGAAGAAGCCTCTTTCATTAATATCATGTTCAAAATTAGCACCAGCTCTGATTGGTTTTTATTATGCTGTTCAAGATACAGCACCTGATGCTTAAATTAACAAATGAAGCTTTCAAAAACAGTTTTATGACTGCACATCTTAAAGCATGTCTGGACAGTCAGCAGTCTCTATCCTCAAGCACAGATATCTTATTCTGAATTGGTAAGCCACAAATTTCCATAATTTTGCACATTTCCATAATTTGTTTTTTAAACCAATCAGCCCCTGCTGCTATTTTAAGGATTTTAAAAAGTGTTTGTGGCATATTTTTGATGATGTTCTTTGGATGATAAAGGACATAGGTATGTGAGAGCACCTTTCCTGATCTCTCTTTTTGATTTAACTTTTACACTTGGGGTCACTGTTGGCTCCAGCTCCCATGGAGAAATTATAATGCAGAGGAGAAGGGCAGTTTTCATTCTCATTTTTCTTGTGCTTCCTCGTATTATGCTACTTGTGCTCTGCTTTTCTCCCACTAGATGGCACTCCACATAGCTGGGTTCCCTCTTCCGTCCACATAGGTAAGCTACTCTTGAACTGAAATTAGTCTTGATCAACAAATTTGCTTTGATTTCTATACATTGGCATTACATTTTTATATTCATTTTATATCAAGAGGCATACTTTATATATTGAGACATACTTTATAAATTTGTGTATTTCTTTTATGTTAAGAGGATGACTTGTTTTTGTAGTCACCATTTCTTACTTTCTTTTTCTAGAAAAATTTTTGCTATAGGGCTCATGCGCTCACTGGAGAGACAGAGACAGAGACAGAGACAGTGAGAAATCACCCCCATGGGGGATGGCTATGCTGCCATCTCTTCTCGCATTTTGAGTATGCTCACATACCACGAGTGGTTTGAGTTTCAAACCTTCTAGATCCAGGACTCGAACAACAGTTGGCCACGTGAGAGTTTAGTTCCTCAACCACTGTGCCACCTGCTGGCTCCGTAGCCACCGTTTCTTCTTCTTCTTCTTTTTTTTTTTTAATTTTTTTTTAGAGATTTTCGCTATAGGGCACGTGCGCTCGCCAGACAGAGAGAGACAGAGAGACAGAAAGCGAGAAATCACCCCCCAGGGGGGGATGGTCACGCCGCAATCCCTTCTCCATTCTCCTCTTGGGATCTTGGGCATGCACGCACACGTGCCCGGCGTGAGTTTTAAGCCACTGGGTCCGGGACGCGAACCGCGTCGACTACATGGGAGTCCAGCGACATAACCATTACGCTAACTGCTGGTTCCCCGTAGCCACCGTTTCTTGAGTGCCAAAGGTGTGTAGAACTTGGCGACTGCCTTGTAAAGTTAGTTTGGTTCTCATTCTGCAAATAGAGAGGTGGAGGTTCGAGGGATACGTGACCCTGGCATTGTTCAGGGTCATGCAGCTCCTCTCAGGGATCGCTGTGCACTAAGGAGAAGATACTCCGAAGCACCGACTTGAGAATGACTTGAGAACGTTCTTTAAAGAACGTAGTAGGATAGTGTGACTTAGGGCTACTGGCTATTGTAATTGTTTTGGTGGAGGGAGAATTATAGCCTCACAGTTCGTTTGCACTGGACTATGCACGTCAGATTCTTCGAATTGTGCAAGGAAGCAAACCGTAGTGACGGTCACCTTTGGACTTGAGTGCGCTCAGGGGCTCCTCAATCAGAACCAGGTACAAAGCCTGTGAGAAGTTTGGACAGGACCTTCTATTTTTAGTAATTGTCATCAGGGCTAAATGCTAGATTGAGAATCCACAGGACTTCAGGAATTTATACCGTTGAGATTTCTCAATTTATTCATTTATTCAGCTCATACCTGTTGAACTGCTGAACTGAGTTGGAATATTGAGTGTGCTAAATTGAGCTCTGTGTTCTGGACCAGCCACTCGGCTTCTCTAAGCTGCCATTCCCTCATCTGCATGTGGCAGGGGTTCCCACATCTTTGGTTGTCTTCAAGGTGATATGATCATAATTTCATACTTTAGTTTTATTGTAAATTTTTAACATATTAGAATATATTTTATATTTAATACGGGATTATAACACACTTAAACGTTTCTGTTCTTCGTAAGTTGTCTATTGCATATGAATTTCAGACTGCAGCACTTAGTTATCTATCAGTGCAATGGATTGTCTGCCAGTAATTTTTTTGGCAGGGGGGTAGTTTTTAAAAAAAAATTTATTATTGTTTCTTCATTTGACCAGGGAGAGATGTGGGTGGGGTGTAGAAAGCAAATCAGCAGGTCTAGGACTCAAACTGTGGTCGGCCATGTGGGGAGTCCAGAACCTAACTACCCTGCTACCTGCCAGGCCCCCGGTGATTGGGGGCAGGGTTAGTTTTTATCATCTGTGCTGCTTCTGTCCTTGCTTTTAGTTTGGGTATGCTCAGAGAATATTAAGAGAAGCAAAACACTTAGAAAAATCCCAGTCACCTTTTGTTGGCCCACTTGTGCAAACCACAAGTAACCGAAATGATACTGAAATCAGATAAAGACTGTCTGGTACAGAGTAGTTCAAAATACCACTTTAAATTAGACAGACTTTGGTTCCGTCTCAGCTCTGCCACGTCTGTGCTGTCACCATGGAAGCATTAACCCTTCTCAGCCTCAGGTCCATGCCTGTGAAATGGTGATAAAGAAGTGGACCAACTAGAAGTGCAGTGGTTAAGGCAGCTGGACCCGCCACGGTCAACTGTGTGATTTGAGTTTTGGGCCTGGAGGCTTGAAAAACAACCCTGGATGTATGTGTGTGTGCCCAAAATCTAAGAGGAGGATTGAGAAGGGATCGAGGGGTGGCCATCCCCCTGGGGGGTGATTCTCATTTCCTCACTGTGTCTCTCTTTTAATATAGCATATTAAAGAAAAGGTAATAATAAGCTAAATTTCCTTTGGAGTTTTTGTGGAGTTTACATGAGATAAGTGTAAAGAGTCGTTAAGTGACATGCCTAGCACAGAATAATAGTTTCCGTTGCATAGTTGTCATTGTCACATTTCATCAAAGCATTCATACTCCACATAATAAACATGGGCAGCAAGGTGTGATTTCCTGAGTCTTCCAGAGGGTTACTTCAGTGTCCTGCATGTTCCTGTAACATCTTCAGATCCTTCTTGTCATGGTGTATTTTATAATAGTGTTTATCTGTCCCTCCCCAACCTCCCGCCTCTCCCATTTAAAGATCTTTATTTCTTCTTCTTGGCATTAAACAATTTTAAACTTTCAAAATAGTTAAAGGAATAGTGTCAAGAACCTCCGTGTACCTGTTTGTCTGGATTCACAGTTAACCTTTTGCTGCGTTTCCTTTATTCTGTGTACAGAGCGTTTTCCTGACTAACTTGGTAGCCAGGCACATGTATCACGTCTTTCTACCCCTTGGTGTGTATCTCCTGTACAAATCAAGGTCTTCACTTCTATAGTTGCAGTGCACTGATTAAGATGAGGAAATTTAACGATGATACAATACTGTAACCTGCAGTCTGTGTGCAAAATCTGCCGATTGTTCCAGTTTTGTCTTTTATAGGATCCAGTTCAAAATCACACACTGTGGGTCAGCAGGTGGCATGGTGGTTAGGGCGTTGGACTCCCACGTGGCTGAGTGTGGTCCGAGTCCTGGACTGGCGGCTTGCTTTCTCACTTGCTCTCTTCCTCTCTCTCTCCCTCTCTCTCTGGTGAGCACACATGCCCTATAGGAAATTAAGTAATAATGATATAATAATAAATAAAATTAAGTAATTCTTTTTAAAAAAATCACACACTGCACTTAGCTGTCAAGTCTCTGAAATGTTTTAGTTTGGAACGGTTACTCTTTCTTCCTTTGCCTTTCATGATACGTACTTTGGGAAACTATACGGACTAGTTTTTTCCTTGAATGTCGTTTCAGTTTGTGTTGTCAGGTGTTTCCTTAAAATTAGACTCATGTGGGGTCAGCACGTGGTGTGGTGGTTAAGGCCACATAGACAACCACAGTTCGAGTCCTGGCTCTGGTGTCTTAAAAAGCACAGGATGAGCATGTGTGCATGCATGCCCAAAATCCCAAAAGGAGGATGGAGAGGGATGGAGGCATGGCCGTCTCCCGGGGAAAGTGATCTCTCACTCTCTATTTCTCTCCAGTAAGCACATGCACCCTATGGCAAAAACCTTTAAAAAAGGAAAGAAAGAAAGAAAGAAAGAAAAAATTAGATTCACGTTATGCCCTCTTTTGGCAGGAATGTCACTAAGGTAACAGTGTGTCCTTCTTAGTACCTTATCACGGGCACATGATGCCAGGGTCACGTTTTCTCATAACCGATGATGTTGAGCACGTTCCGTCACGTTTAAGGAGGTGCCGGTTAGCTCCACTGCAGAGTAACTGTTTCCTCTTGTAAATTAATCCTGTTACAGGAAGATACTTCGGGATTGTGCAAATGTTCCGTTCCTCATCAGACACTCTCTCACAAGCGTTAACATCCACTAATATTTCTTACCCGAATTATTACTGTGATGGTTGTAAAATGGTAATTTTCTAACTCAGTCATTCCTTCTACATTTATTGGTTGGCTTTCTACTGAAAAGGAACATTTTCACTTCTTTTTCTTTATCTCTCTTTCTTCCTTTCCCTCCTTCCCTCCCTTCTATTGGCTTTATAAACATTTGGATTCTTGTTTAGTTCCGTGGGTTGTAATTATTCGCTATCAGGTGGCTGCCCTAATTGTCCCAGAGTTCGCCAGTGGAGCCCTTTACACTGGCTCCTTCTGGGCCCCTAACAAGATACTCTCATGTGTTTGTGAGTTCTTTTGTCTTTGTTTTTAATACTATCCAACAGTACGTTGGTTCCAGGCTCGTTCTGTGTTTGCTCTACCAGCTGTATCTCTCAACCCGCGCTGGTTTCTGTAGTGCGGGATGCTGTTTAGAAGCCAGGGGCTGGGCTGAGCTCTTGGTGTGTTACTGTCTCTGGGCCCTTTCACCAGACGGCTTGGAAATAGATCTGTTTGTGAGTGTTTCACCATTGGCTTTATGTTCAGCTCAATGGCTGGGGCCTGCAGACTGTTTCAGGCCAAAGAGTAAATGTTTAGTGGGATGTGCATTGCACAGACAGCATGTAGGTGAGTGAGCGTGGTTGTGTGCCAATAAAATTTTATTTATAAAAACAGGCCATGTCCTGGGTCTGTCATGGAATGTAGTCTACCTACCCCTCTCTACTTTCAGTTGAGAGACTAAGGAACAAACTTTCTTACCAAATTTGGTAAATTTCTGTCATCCACAAGTGGGGCCCAATAAAAGTCACTTGGATGAGTGAGTTCATGGTAATTGTGAGCTGTCTGTGTTGCATACCATTCATTTCTCCATATGATGTTTTAGACATCATTTGTGATTTGTCAGTTTGTCGGGGTCCCTACTTGTAAGATGAAAGACTTTTAGAAATATGCGTAAGATTAGACAAAGTAATGCTGAGAATAAATAATTTCATAGACTCATGAGTTCCTCTGTGTCTGTGGTTATGAAGTAGTCACCTTAACAGAGGCATGTGTGCAGACCCGGCCGGAGTGCAGGAGTTGTACGCAGTCACTGCTGTGGCTCTTATGCTGCTGCTTTCAGCTTAAGGCAAGACTCTAGCACCAGTCAGGTGGGTGAAAAATATCAAAATTATACTCCTTTCATTGTTGCAGCATAGATTTGTTTCTTCTTGGTTTTCTTTATGCAATTTATTGCTCTAATTTATTCAGAAAGGGACTTCATTACAGCAGTGACAAATGGATTTTATCTGAGAGTGATCCCATTCTCAGAGAAAAGCATGTCATTAGGAAAGACCGCCTATTGGTGATGTACACTGACGGCTGTCAAGGTCATGGACATCAAGAAAGAAACCGGGCCCAGGTACATCGCAGCAGACAGCAACAGCTTCAGCAGTTGGATCAGCCAGTTTGAAGTATCTCTCCTGATTCTAAAATTAGGCTTTTAATTATTGCTCACAATTTTTCTTAATTCCAGAAACTCAAAAGTCAATTTAAGCTAGGGAGCAGTTTTCCCCTTTGTCCACAGGCCTTCGTACTGTTTATTAGAAGCAGCAAGAAGTTTTGCTCAACCCTTCAGGATGCAAGGGAGTGGTTTTCAAATTCTGCCTGAATGGCAGTTCCTGTTCCAAGGAGCCCTGTGGGCACCTGAGCAGATTCCCTTGGTGCACCTGACCTTTGTCTTCTAGGTCCTGCGCCTGAGAAGGTCTTGACCTGTTCAGTGATTTTGTTTTTGCTGTTTTGTTTTGCCCTGTGTTTACAGTGTCTACAGTAACAGTGTAGATTACAAGGGGACAAGAAAGAAAAGTCATGTGATTTAAGGGATCTTGATTAGTCTCTTGGTTTTCTTTTTTCCTCCTCGGTCAGGGTTTTGCTCCTTACATCAGTAAATGAGCATATTACTTTTGGTTTCTTCATCTATAAAATGGTCATGCGAGAATCTATGTAAAGTGCCTGGCATATTGTGAGGTACTCAAAAGTTAGTCATTGTCATTTTAAGAGAAGTGCTGGGGCAGAATAAAGCAAGAGAGTTTATGTGGGCCAGGGTTGAGGATGATCATCTGAGCATAGTGTCCAGATTAACGCTGAGTGTTGTGTACCAAGGTTGTAACAGATTTCCGGATGGTTTTAAAGACAGAGGGTGAGGATATGAAGTGGAAGTAGCAAGATGCCTTGTGCAGGAGTGTGTGGCTGAATTCTCCAAGGGGAGCATGGTCGCCTGGAGTCACTTTGCTTAGGGTTAAAATGAAGCTAAGTGTGTGTGCAGACAGCGGATCTGGCACATTGTTATAATTGAAATATTTTGACGGTTACAGCAGACATGAGTGGTGGAAGGTAAGAGAGGAATGTATTTAAACAGTATAGATGTTCACAAGACAGAAAGTCCAGTGATATCTTGGTAGATCTTGAGCCATTTCAAGTGCACATTCCTAAGAAAGCTGTAAGTGATCCGTAGTTTTATTTCATTATAGTGCTGACTTGTGTAGACTGGAACCTATTGTTTTCAGAAAAAAGCTCATCTGTTTTCAGATTCGTCAGCTTACTTTAAGTTTCACTTTGATAATGTTTCCAGTTTCTTCTGGTCTCTGGGGACCTGCAGCAGGACCATGGTCTAACACAATGGGCTCTTAAAACTTTGAGTTAGTGTCACCTTTTTTTCCTCAAAGTTGGATGAGGTGAGCAGGACCTTTCTTTATTTTCCTACCTCATGGAGTCCATCGCAGACTGCTAGGCACAGTGTTGCTACTCATTATATACGTCTTTAAATACTTAGAAGCATGTATGTGAATTCTTGGGCTAGCTGTCTGTGGTAGAGAACCGTATTATTTCCAGTAAATAATTGTTAGCAGAGTGTAGTTTCTTAGGGTTGGAGAGTGAGCGTTAAGAGTGAGGGAGTGATATCTGCTATTCACACTTTACATTCTTAGATTCTGTCAGGAAATCACTGTTTAGACTTCCGGGGTGGGGGAACTTTCAGAAGACTGGAGGGGTGTGTATTTCTTCTCAGTTTTTCCCACTAGACTGGAAGAGTGCTCAGTTCTTATTCCTCCATTTATTTAGAATAGATCATGTGCTGAGGCTAGGCTAAATGCTAGTGCACAGAGCTGGGTAATACTTTATCCCTGCTTAAAGAGTTTTTAGCTCAGCGAGGAAGCAGCCAAATTAAAAGACATTTATATTGTAGGGTGGTAAGTGCTGTAATAAAGGCAGGCACACAGGTACTATGGCACTGTAAGAGCAGTACATTACCCCAGTTGGGAGAGGGAGGAGGGACTTCTGTGCGTAGGAACATCTGGGTTCCAGAGGGGCATCACCGTGATGTAAGTTGACTTCACCAAGTCTCTGTTCTCAGTGTTAGACCGAGGTGTCGTCGAAGGTGCAGGTTCTTTGGCTCATCCTGTGCAGGGAATGAGTCCCTGCCTGCTCCTCGTGTCCTCCTGCACCTAGTATAGTGCTGTCCTCCCTGCCTCTAGCATTGCATGTTATCACTCTTGGATCATAGGGTTTGTGGGGAGTTACTTCTCTCGGGAGGGGCCAAGCCCCTCACAGGCAGGAGAGTGGATTCTTTATCTTTAATTACTTCTCCAGTGCCCACCTTAGAACCTGGGAGATAGTGGATACTCACTAAATATTTATAGAATGAGTAACTTATTGATCTCAGTTTCTTCATTGAGAATGGAGCAATGGATTCATTCTTTCAGGGTGCTTTGATGAAAGAAGATTGAAAAACAGTGTTTTCCCTCTATTTGAGTTTCTGGCTACTGATTTTGAGGAAAAATTTATCATTTCTCAGACAAGCGTCCCAGACACGTGCCCTCTCTGGAATGCTAGCACTAGCTTTGGTTGTGGGACTCAGATCTTGTAGGAAGTCTGTCCCCTTCTGTCACTTAAGTGTTGTTGAACATGGTCTCACATGCCTTCACCCCTCTTTACTTCAGCTTCTTAGTTTGTCAGACAGGCACGATGCTACCTACCTCAGTGACGTACACCAAGCCTGTACATAACTAGACCCTAGGCTCTGGAAAGCTCGGGCTTTTATTCCCTGCTGGATCTCCAGTGCCTTACACCCATGCCTGATTTACAGTAGACACTCAGTATCTGTTGAATGAATGATAAATGTAAAAGTGCCTTTTAGCAGCCCACTCAGAGTTAGAAGATAAAATCAGGAATGTATGAGAAATGAGGCAAGGTGAGATGAGTAGGCAGGGGCTAGAATAGGGAGGGACTCAAATAGCTAGGGAGTACGAATGTATTTTAAGGTTGGGGACACGATTGAAGGACATAATGCAGGGAATGACATGATCAGCTCTGTGCTTTAGAAAGGTCCTGGGTGGTGCTGGCCAGTGCCAATTGGAAATGTGTAAATAGGTGAGTTCAGAGTTACATGTAGTCTTTCTGGATGTCTGCTTTCACTGCAGATGTTCTGCCTGGTATTTGAAGCCATGGGTAAGGAGGACATCATGCAGGTATTTATGTGGAATCAGGAAAGGACAAAGGAAGGCCATATGGCCATGCCAAAGTTGGAAGGATTGGGTAAAGGAAAGAAGCTCTCTGGTTTCGTTTTCTTACATAAAGTGACTAACTTCCTAAAGAATTATCCCATCAATGCAAATCACACTTAACATGTTTATTTTAAAAGCTTCCCCCTGCCGTTTGGTGATGGCATTTCTTCTTGATTAAGAATCTTAAAATTTGTTCCTGCCAGTGATGCCTAAGCAAAACAGAGTTCCCGAAATCTTCTTGTGCCTTAAGCTGATAAGAATTTGGGAGAGAGCCCTTTGGTACAAATTGCTCAGGAAGCTTGGTGGAATGGTCAGTTAATCTTGGGCCTGTCTGGAAAGTTTAGTGGCTTATGATGGTTCCTCTTCATCAGTGATCACACACCTTCAGACTGACTTTGAGTTGATTCACACTTCCTCAGTAGATTTTAATTTAAGCATGTTCTGTGGCTTTCAACCCTACCAGCATATACATATTGAAAATTGCTGCTGTCATTGTGAATATTCTTGGTTCGTGTCGATGTATCACTGGTCAGTCGGTGGGCCCAGATCTTTGTTTATATCCTGAGTGTCAATACTGCTGCCTAATTATCCTGCTTCTCCTCTTCAGAAGACAGCTTTTCAGCCTCTTGCCTACCCCCACATGGAGTCTTCCTCTCGTATTCTGACCTGGTTTAAGGTCTCAGGAGAGTCCATTAGAATGACTGCAGTTCTTTCTCTGGTGGTGATGCTGCAAATTTGGGGCGTAAGAGCAGGGATTGTTGTTTTTCCATATATTTATGGAATCTTTTTTTTCCCCCAAGTTTGTTTATTTCCTGAGAAAGAAGTCAGACTGACTTTTCTTTTTTTTCAGTTTCATTTGCCTACTGATCATACTAGAACTTAGTGAAATGTCAGTTCATAGTTCGTAGCTCACAGTTCACTTAATTCCCTTTGTTAGTTCCTTCCCTGTAAAAGACCTCTTCCCAAAATAATTTTGACATCTGTTTGAAAAAATATTAATGAACTTTTCTAAGTACATTCAATTAAATTCCTCATTTGGAGAGAAAATATTGGTCTCAACTGATATCACCTATTTATAAAGGAGGCTGATCCTGACTGAACAGGACCGCCATGCTCAGAGTAGATTTGCAACGCGCACTGTGCCTTGAAACCTTACACATGCAGTGTGCTTGAAGCCAGCCAGTGGCCTGAGGGGATATCTGCACTCCGTCTTTAGTTTCTAATCACTCAGACTTCACTTGAGTTGGCTGCTCTTTGGAAGCTCCGGTTCTTCTCTCCCATATACTGTACCTTCTTTATTTTATTTAAAACTTGGTCCAAAATATTAAAGATTCCATTTATTTTGTTTACAATTCTCTTAAGTTCTTTAGGGCAGGGACCTGAAATCAAGTTCACTCAGACTTCACTTGAGTTGGCTGCTCTTTGGAAGCTCCGGTTCTTCTCTCCCATATACTGTACCTTCTTTATTTTATTTAAAACTTGGTCCAAAATATTAAAGATTCCATTTATTTTGTTTACAATTCTCTTAAGTTCTTTAGGGCAGGGACCTGAAATCAAGTTCACTCAGACTTCACTTGAGTTGGCTGCTCTTTGGAAGCTCCGGTTCTTCTCTCCCATATACTGTACCTTCTTTATTTTATTTAAAACTTGGTCCAAAATATTAAAGATTCCATTTATTTTGTTTACAATTCTCTTAAGTTCTTTAGGGCAGGGACCTGAAATCAAGTAGTATTCAGAAGGTCACTGATTCAGTTTAGTTCTGTGAGAAGTGATTGTCCTAGATTTCATTTTAAGGTGAGGTGCTTCTATATAGAGAAAACAAGATATCGGGCACTTGTGCTGCCAGAGAGACAGAGACAGATAGATAGAAATAAGAAATCACTCCCCAGGGGGGATGGCCACACTGCAGTCCCTTCTCCTCCATTCTCCTCTCAGGATTTTGGGCATGCATGTACACGTACCCAGCGTGAGTTTTATGCTGTTGGGTCTGGAACTTGAACCTCAGTCAAGTATGTGGGAGTCCAGTGAAGTAACCATTATGCCATCTAGTGGTCCCCCCATTTTTTTTTTAATGTTTATTCCCCCTCCTCCCTTCTGAGCTAGACAGGATCATGGGCCTGTATGTGCACATCTGATGTGTACAGGTTGGCCCCATTCTTCAATATGGGTTCCAGCATTGCAGAGCTTTGAGCTTCTACTGCACCACTGTGACTGGGCTGAGATCTGGTCTCACTGTGTTCAGATCCTCTTGCCCCAGTCCCGTGATTTGCTAGGGTTCTAGGTGCACATGATCTTGCCCAGCATGCAGGCTGGCTTGGAAACCAAACATGGGCCTTCTGTATGGCTTCCAGCCTCCCAAGCAATGGCATTACCAGTGCACCATTTCATCTGGGCCCTGATGTTTTTAGAAACCTATTTAAAATAAAACTGAAAAACTGGAAGGGAGAGGTATTAATTTTTAATGGCTGCTGTAACAAACTCCCACAAGGTTAGTGGCTTTATCCTTGTATAGTTCTAGAGAGCAGAAGTTTGAAATGAAGGCTCCAGGGAGCATTGTCATTTACTTTCCCAGCTTTTAGAGGCTGCCGTCTTTCTGGGCTCACGCCCCTTTCCTTCATCTTCAAAGAAGCAGCGTCAGGCCGAATCCTCTGCCCACTGCCTCTTTGCTGCTCCTCTCTGTTCTGCCTTTGTCTTCCACTGGTGAGGGCCTTCGTGATTGCTTGAGGTTCACTTCCGTGAACCTAACTGATCTTAAGGCTAGCTGATCAGCAACCTGTGGTCTATCTGCAGCCTTAGTTTTTCTTTGTTAAGCAACTTAACATTTATAGGTTCTGGAGATTGAAATGCAGGTGTCTGGAGGAGTTACTGTTCTGGCTCTCACAGAGGTATAGAGATGGGGGTGTAGCAGAGACCTGCTTACCAAGGGCCGATTGTGGGCCTGGTTTTAGAAATTTTTCATGTATTATACTAATGCCTCAAATTATACATAAGGGATCCTAGCCATATGACTTGTCTGTGTCATATGGTCATTATTAATAATGAGGTAGGGCCAGCAATTAGCATAGTGGTTAAGTTGCTGGACTCCCATGTGGTCAACTGTGGTTTGAGTTTTGGACCTGGTGACTTGAAACTCACACTGGGCATGTGTGTGTGCGCGCACCCAAAATCCAAGAGGAGCATGAAGTAGAAGGGATTGTGGTGTGGCTAGCCCCCTGTTGGGTGATTTCTCACTTTTTGTCTCTCTGTCCCTCAGGTAAATGCACATGCTCTATAGCAAAAACCTCTCAAATGATAATAATAATAATAATAATAATAATGAGTTATTATTTGTTGCGGATTTTTTCTTTTTTTTTCCTATTTTTTTTTCTTTTTCTTTTTTTTTTTTTAGGAAAAGAGAGGAATTGCTGCAATCCCTCTTTCTCATTCTCTCTTGGGATTTTAGACATGGATACATCTGCACCTGGTGTGATTTTTCAAACCTTCAGGTCTGGGACTCGAGCCATGGTCAACCATGTGGGAGTCCAGACCCTTAACTACTATCACCACCTGCTGACCCCAAGAAAGTGCTTTATAGATTGTGGTAGTTAGTGATGGCTTATGAAGGAGTTTATCCTCTAATTCCCATGTAACTTGTTTTAGGGTGTTTTCATTATCAGAAATAAAATACATGGTAATAAAGACACTGGGAGCTGCCATTTGCTGCACATGTGATTCCAAGGTCTATTTTGCAAATCTTCTCATTTGTTGTTTTATGGATGGATCAATACCTTTGCCATCGGTGGGTATTGATACCTCCATTTGAAGATAATGAAGCTGAGCCTGAGAAAGGTTAAACCTTAGGATTTACTAAAATGTAGTATGGCAAGATTAAAACCAAGCTTGGCTTTGACTTCAGAAGCTGTGCTCTTTTTGTGTTGTAAAAAAATGTCTTTAGTTTTTTAGATTTTTGCCTTAGGGCGTATGCACTTGCTGGAGAGAAACAGACAGAGAGGGAAAGTGAGAAAATACCCTATATTCTCCTCTCAGGATTTTGAGCATGCGTGCACACATGCCCAATGTGTTTTTCTTTTCTTTCTTTTCTTTTTATTATTTTTTTTAAGAGAAATTTCTGCTACAGGGCATGTGCACTCGCCAGAGAAACAGACAGACAGACAGACAGACAGACAGAAAGCAAGAAATCACCCCCAGGGAAGATGGCTATGCTGCAATCCTCTCTCCTCCATTCTCCCCTCAGGATCTTGGTCATGCATGCACATGTGCCCCGTGTGAGTTTGAAGCTGCCAGGTCCAGGGTTCAAACCACAGTCGACTACATGGGACTCCAGCAACATAACCATTATACCATCTGCTGGACCCTAATGTGTTTTTCAAACCGCCTAGTCTGGGACTCAAACTGCAGAGTTGGCCATGTAGGATCTAATACCTTAACCACCATGTCACCTACTGGCCCAGTAAAAAGTGTCTTATTCACAGATTTTTGTATCAGTCTTACATGTTCAACATGATTACTTAAAATAATTCCATAAAATATAAGGAATATCTAGAGAAAGAAACTAAAAGTGACTCATATAATTAAACAGATAAAGAATGCTCAGAGAATACAAGGTTAGGTATTTAAAGTAGGGTTAAAATATGCTTGACTTACACTGGCCCTGATGAGCTTAGTGATATGGAGCAAAGTAGGATTTGATCCAGCCATTTGTTAATTGATGTCTCTAGTAGGTTGAATTATTATCACCAAAATGCCCATATCCTAATCCCCACAACTTGTGAATGTTAACTTATATGGCAAAATAGACTTTTCAGATGTTATGAAGTTAGGACTCTTGATAAGAAGAAATTATCTGGTTGGGCCTGACGTTATCACACTGCTCTCTGTAATAGAGATGTTCCAGCGTGGTCAGATTCGGACAGAAGGAAACAGGACAACAAAAGCAGAGACTGGAGTGATGTGGCTACAAGCCATCGGAAATTGCAGCCTCTCAATGATAGGGGGTTCTCTTAAGTTCTTTAGGGCAGGGACCTGAAATCAAGTTCACTCAGACTTCACTTGAGTTGGCTGCTCTTTGGAAGCTCCGGTTCTTCTCTCCCATATACTGTACCTTCTTTATTTTATTTAAAACTTGGTCCAAAATATTAAAGATTCCATTTATTTTGTTTACAATTCTCTTAAGTTCTTTAGGGCAGGGACCTGAAATCAAGTTCACTCAGACTTCACTTGAGTTGGCTGCTCTTTGGAAGCTCCGGTTCTTCTCTCCCATATACTGTACCTTCTTTATTTTATTTAAAACTTGGTCCAAAATATTAAAGATTCCATTTATTTTGTTTACAATTCTCTTAAGTTCTTTAGGGCAGGGACCTGAAATCAAGTTCACTCAGACTTCACTTGAGTTGGCTGCTCTTTGGAAGCTCCGGTTCTTCTCTCCCATATACTGTACCTTCTTTATTTTATTTAAAACTTGGTCCAAAATATTAAAGATTCCATTTATTTTGTTTACAATTCTCTTAAGTTCTTTAGGGCAGGGACCTGAAATCAAGTTCACTCAGACTTCACTTGAGTTGGCTGCTCTTTGGAAGCTCCGGTTCTTCTCTCCCATATACTGTACCTTCTTTATTTTATTTAAAACTTGGTCCAAAATATTAAAGATTCCATTTATTTTGTTTACAATTCTCTTAAGTTCTTTAGGGCAGGGACCTGAAATCAAGTTCACTCAGACTTCACTTGAGTTGGCTGCTCTTTGGAAGCTCCGGTTCTTCTCTCCCATATACTGTACCTTCTTTATTTTATTTAAAACTTGGTCCAAAATATTAAAGATTCCATTTATTTTGTTTACAATTCTCTTAAGTTCTTTAGGGCAGGGACCTGAAATCAAGTTCACTCAGACTTCACTTGAGTTGGCTGCTCTTTGGAAGCTCCGGTTCTTCTCTCCCATATACTGTACCTTCTTTATTTTATTTAAAACTTGGTCCAAAATATTAAAGATTCCATTTATTTTGTTTACAATTCTCTTAAGTTCTTTAGGGCAGGGACCTGAAATCAAGTTCACTCAGACTTCACTTGAGTTGGCTGCTCTTTGGAAGCTCCGGTTCTTCTCTCCCATATACTGTACCTTCTTTATTTTATTTAAAACTTGGTCCAAAATATTAAAGATTCCATTTATTTTGTTTACAATTCTCTTAAGTTCTTTAGGGCAGGGACCTGAAATCAAGTTCACTCAGACTTCACTTGAGTTGGCTGCTCTTTGGAAGCTCCGGTTCTTCTCTCCCATATACTGTACCTTCTTTATTTTATTTAAAACTTGGTCCAAAATATTAAAGATTCCATTTATTTTGTTTACAATTCTCTTAAGTTCTTTAGGGCAGGGACCTGAAATCAAGTTCACTCAGACTTCACTTGAGTTGGCTGCTCTTTGGAAGCTCCGGTTCTTCTCTCCCATATACTGTACCTTCTTTATTTTATTTAAAACTTGGTCCAAAATATTAAAGATTCCATTTATTTTGTTTACAATTCTCTTAAGTTCTTTAGGGCAGGGACCTGAAATCAAGTTCACTCAGACTTCACTTGAGTTGGCTGCTCTTTGGAAGCTCCGGTTCTTCTCTCCCATATACTGTACCTTCTTTATTTTATTTAAAACTTGGTCCAAAATATTAAAGATTCCATTTATTTTGTTTACAATTCTCTTAAGTTCTTTAGGGCAGGGACCTGAAATCAAGTTCACTCAGACTTCACTTGAGTTGGCTGCTCTTTGGAAGCTCCGGTTCTTCTCTCCCATATACTGTACCTTCTTTATTTTATTTAAAACTTGGTCCAAAATATTAAAGATTCCATTTATTTTGTTTACAATTCTCTTAAGTTCTTTAGGGCAGGGACCTGAAATCAAGTTCACTCAGACTTCACTTGAGTTGGCTGCTCTTTGGAAGCTCCGGTTCTTCTCTCCCATATACTGTACCTTCTTTATTTTATTTAAAACTTGGTCCAAAATATTAAAGATTCCATTTATTTTGTTTACAATTCTCTTAAGTTCTTTAGGGCAGGGACCTGAAATCAAGTTCACTCAGACTTCACTTGAGTTGGCTGCTCTTTGGAAGCTCCGGTTCTTCTCTCCCATATACTGTACCTTCTTTATTTTATTTAAAACTTGGTCCAAAATATTAAAGATTCCATTTATTTTGTTTACAATTCTCTTAAGTTCTTTAGGGCAGGGACCTGAAATCAAGTTCACTCAGACTTCACTTGAGTTGGCTGCTCTTTGGAAGCTCCGGTTCTTCTCTCCCATATACTGTACCTTCTTTATTTTATTTAAAACTTGGTCCAAAATATTAAAGATTCCATTTATTTTGTTTACAATTCTCTTAAGTTCTTTAGGGCAGGGACCTGAAATCAAGTTCACTCAGACTTCACTTGAGTTGGCTGCTCTTTGGAAGCTCCGGTTCTTCTCTCCCATATACTGTACCTTCTTTATTTTATTTAAAACTTGGTCCAAAATATTAAAGATTCCATTTATTTTGTTTACAATTCTCTTAAGTTCTTTAGGGCAGGGACCTGAAATCAAGTTCACTCAGACTTCACTTGAGTTGGCTGCTCTTTGGAAGCTCCGGTTCTTCTCTCCCATATACTGTACCTTCTTTATTTTATTTAAAACTTGGTCCAAAATATTAAAGATTCCATTTATTTTGTTTACAATTCTCTTAAGTTCTTTAGGGCAGGGACCTGAAATCAAGTTCACTCAGACTTCACTTGAGTTGGCTGCTCTTTGGAAGCTCCGGTTCTTCTCTCCCATATACTGTACCTTCTTTATTTTATTTAAAACTTGGTCCAAAATATTAAAGATTCCATTTATTTTGTTTACAATTCTCTTAAGTTCTTTAGGGCAGGGACCTGAAATCAAGTTCACTCAGACTTCACTTGAGTTGGCTGCTCTTTGGAAGCTCCGGTTCTTCTCTCCCATATACTGTACCTTCTTTATTTTATTTAAAACTTGGTCCAAAATATTAAAGATTCCATTTATTTTGTTTACAATTCTCTTAAGTTCTTTAGGGCAGGGACCTGAAATCAAGTTCACTCAGACTTCACTTGAGTTGGCTGCTCTTTGGAAGCTCCGGTTCTTCTCTCCCATATACTGTACCTTCTTTATTTTATTTAAAACTTGGTCCAAAATATTAAAGATTCCATTTATTTTGTTTACAATTCTCTTAAGTTCTTTAGGGCAGGGACCTGAAATCAAGTTCACTCAGACTTCACTTGAGTTGGCTGCTCTTTGGAAGCTCCGGTTCTTCTCTCCCATATACTGTACCTTCTTTATTTTATTTAAAACTTGGTCCAAAATATTAAAGATTCCATTTATTTTGTTTACAATTCTCTTAAGTTCTTTAGGGCAGGGACCTGAAATCAAGTTCACTCAGACTTCACTTGAGTTGGCTGCTCTTTGGAAGCTCCGGTTCTTCTCTCCCATATACTGTACCTTCTTTATTTTATTTAAAACTTGGTCCAAAATATTAAAGATTCCATTTATTTTGTTTACAATTCTCTTAAGTTCTTTAGGGCAGGGACCTGAAATCAAGTTCACTCAGACTTCACTTGAGTTGGCTGCTCTTTGGAAGCTCCGGTTCTTCTCTCCCATATACTGTACCTTCTTTATTTTATTTAAAACTTGGTCCAAAATATTAAAGATTCCATTTATTTTGTTTACAATTCTCTTAAGTTCTTTAGGGCAGGGACCTGAAATCAAGTTCACTCAGACTTCACTTGAGTTGGCTGCTCTTTGGAAGCTCCGGTTCTTCTCTCCCATATACTGTACCTTCTTTATTTTATTTAAAACTTGGTCCAAAATATTAAAGATTCCATTTATTTTGTTTACAA
This sequence comes from Tupaia belangeri chinensis, assembly GCF_000334495.1. Taxonomy (NCBI): domain Eukaryota; kingdom Metazoa; phylum Chordata; class Mammalia; order Scandentia; family Tupaiidae; genus Tupaia; species Tupaia belangeri. Next base: position 6,987,855 of record NW_006159829.1, on the reverse strand, counting down.
TTCTCTTAAGTTCTTTAGGGCAGGGACCTGAAATCAAGTTCACTCAGACTTCACTTGAGTTGGCTGCTCTTTGGAAGCTCCGGTTCTTCTCTCCCATATACTGTACCTTCTTTATTTTATTTAAAACTTGGTCCAAAATATTAAAGATTCCATTTATTTTGTTTACAATTCTCTTAAGTTCTTTAGGGCAGGGACCTGAAATCAAGTTCACTCAGACTTCACTTGAGTTGGCTGCTCTTTGGAAGCTCCGGTTCTTCTCTCCCATATACTGTACCTTCTTTATTTTATTTAAAACTTGGTCCAAAATATTAAAGATTCCATTTATTTTGTTTACAATTCTCTTAAGTTCTTTAGGGCAGGGACCTGAAATCAAGTTCACTCAGACTTCACTTGAGTTGGCTGCTCTTTGGAAGCTCCGGTTCTTCTCTCCCATATACTGTACCTTCTTTATTTTATTTAAAACTTGGTCCAAAATATTAAAGATTCCATTTATTTTGTTTACAATTCTCTTAAGTTCTTTAGGGCAGGGACCTGAAATCAAGTTCACTCAGACTTCACTTGAGTTGGCTGCTCTTTGGAAGCTCCGGTTCTTCTCTCCCATATACTGTACCTTCTTTATTTTATTTAAAACTTGGTCCAAAATATTAAAGATTCCATTTATTTTGTTTACAATTCTCTTAAGTTCTTTAGGGCAGGGACCTGAAATCAAGTTCACTCAGACTTCACTTGAGTTGGCTGCTCTTTGGAAGCTCCGGTTCTTCTCTCCCATATACTGTACCTTCTTTATTTTATTTAAAACTTGGTCCAAAATATTAAAGATTCCATTTATTTTGTTTACAATTCTCTTAAGTTCTTTAGGGCAGGGACCTGAAATCAAGTTCACTCAGACTTCACTTGAGTTGGCTGCTCTTTGGAAGCTCCGGTTCTTCTCTCCCATATACTGTACCTTCTTTATTTTATTTAAAACTTGGTCCAAAATATTAAAGATTCCATTTATTTTGTTTACAATTCTCTTAAGTTCTTTAGGGCAGGGACCTGAAATCAAGTTCACTCAGACTTCACTTGAGTTGGCTGCTCTTTGGAAGCTCCGGTTCTTCTCTCCCATATACTGTACCTTCTTTATTTTATTTAAAACTTGGTCCAAAATATTAAAGATTCCATTTATTTTGTTTACAATTCTCTTAAGTTCTTTAGGGCAGGGACCTGAAATCAAGTTCACTCAGACTTCACTTGAGTTGGCTGCTCTTTGGAAGCTCCGGTTCTTCTCTCCCATATACTGTACCTTCTTTATTTTATTTAAAACTTGGTCCAAAATATTAAAGATTCCATTTATTTTGTTTACAATTCTCTTAAGTTCTTTAGGGCAGGGACCTGAAATCAAGTTCACTCAGACTTCACTTGAGTTGGCTGCTCTTTGGAAGCTCCGGTTCTTCTCTCCCATATACTGTACCTTCTTTATTTTATTTAAAACTTGGTCCAAAATATTAAAGATTCCATTTATTTTGTTTACAATTCTCTTAAGTTCTTTAGGGCAGGGACCTGAAATCAAGTTCACTCAGACTTCACTTGAGTTGGCTGCTCTTTGGAAGCTCCGGTTCTTCTCTCCCATATACTGTACCTTCTTTATTTTATTTAAAACTTGGTCCAAAATATTAAAGATTCCATTTATTTTGTTTACAATTCTCTTAAGTTCTTTAGGGCAGGGACCTGAAATCAAGTTCACTCAGACTTCACTTGAGTTGGCTGCTCTTTGGAAGCTCCGGTTCTTCTCTCCCATATACTGTACCTTCTTTATTTTATTTAAAACTTGGTCCAAAATATTAAAGATTCCATTTATTTTGTTTACAATTCTCTTAAGTTCTTTAGGGCAGGGACCTGAAATCAAGTTCACTCAGACTTCACTTGAGTTGGCTGCTCTTTGGAAGCTCCGGTTCTTCTCTCCCATATACTGTACCTTCTTTATTTTATTTAAAACTTGGTCCAAAATATTAAAGATTCCATTTATTTTGTTTACAATTCTCTTAAGTTCTTTAGGGCAGGGACCTGAAATCAAGTTCACTCAGACTTCACTTGAGTTGGCTGCTCTTTGGAAGCTCCGGTTCTTCTCTCCCATATACTGTACCTTCTTTATTTTATTTAAAACTTGGTCCAAAATATTAAAGATTCCATTTATTTTGTTTACAATTCTCTTAAGTTCTTTAGGGCAGGGACCTGAAATCAAGTTCACTCAGACTTCACTTGAGTTGGCTGCTCTTTGGAAGCTCCGGTTCTTCTCTCCCATATACTGTACCTTCTTTATTTTATTTAAAACTTGGTCCAAAATATTAAAGATTCCATTTATTTTGTTTACAATTCTCTTAAGTTCTTTAGGGCAGGGACCTGAAATCAAGTTCACTCAGACTTCACTTGAGTTGGCTGCTCTTTGGAAGCTCCGGTTCTTCTCTCCCATATACTGTACCTTCTTTATTTTATTTAAAACTTGGTCCAAAATATTAAAGATTCCATTTATTTTGTTTACAATTCTCTTAAGTTCTTTAGGGCAGGGACCTGAAATCAAGTTCACTCAGACTTCACTTGAGTTGGCTGCTCTTTGGAAGCTCCGGTTCTTCTCTCCCATATACTGTACCTTCTTTATTTTATTTAAAACTTGGTCCAAAATATTAAAGATTCCATTTATTTTGTTTACAATTCTCTTAAGTTCTTTAGGGCAGGGACCTGAAATCAAGTTCACTCAGACTTCACTTGAGTTGGCTGCTCTTTGGAAGCTCCGGTTCTTCTCTCCCATATACTGTACCTTCTTTATTTTATTTAAAACTTGGTCCAAAATATTAAAGATTCCATTTATTTTGTTTACAATTCTCTTAAGTTCTTTAGGGCAGGGACCTGAAATCAAGTTCACTCAGACTTCACTTGAGTTGGCTGCTCTTTGGAAGCTCCGGTTCTTCTCTCCCATATACTGTACCTTCTTTATTTTATTTAAAACTTGGTCCAAAATATTAAAGATTCCATTTATTTTGTTTACAATTCTCTTAAGTTCTTTAGGGCAGGGACCTGAAATCAAGTTCACTCAGACTTCACTTGAGTTGGCTGCTCTTTGGAAGCTCCGGTTCTTCTCTCCCATATACTGTACCTTCTTTATTTTATTTAAAACTTGGTCCAAAATATTAAAGATTCCATTTATTTTGTTTACAATTCTCTTAAGTTCTTTAGGGCAGGGACCTGAAATCAAGTTCACTCAGACTTCACTTGAGTTGGCTGCTCTTTGGAAGCTCCGGTTCTTCTCTCCCATATACTGTACCTTCTTTATTTTATTTAAAACTTGGTCCAAAATATTAAAGATTCCATTTATTTTGTTTACAATTCTCTTAAGTTCTTTAGGGCAGGGACCTGAAATCAAGTTCACTCAGACTTCACTTGAGTTGGCTGCTCTTTGGAAGCTCCGGTTCTTCTCTCCCATATACTGTACCTTCTTTATTTTATTTAAAACTTGGTCCAAAATATTAAAGATTCCATTTATTTTGTTTACAATTCTCTTAAGTTCTTTAGGGCAGGGACCTGAAATCAAGTTCACTCAGACTTCACTTGAGTTGGCTGCTCTTTGGAAGCTCCGGTTCTTCTCTCCCATATACTGTACCTTCTTTATTTTATTTAAAACTTGGTCCAAAATATTAAAGATTCCATTTATTTTGTTTACAATTCTCTTAAGTTCTTTAGGGCAGGGACCTGAAATCAAGTTCACTCAGACTTCACTTGAGTTGGCTGCTCTTTGGAAGCTCCGGTTCTTCTCTCCCATATACTGTACCTTCTTTATTTTATTTAAAACTTGGTCCAAAATATTAAAGATTCCATTTATTTTGTTTACAATTCTCTTAAGTTCTTTAGGGCAGGGACCTGAAATCAAGTTCACTCAGACTTCACTTGAGTTGGCTGCTCTTTGGAAGCTCCGGTTCTTCTCTCCCATATACTGTACCTTCTTTATTTTATTTAAAACTTGGTCCAAAATATTAAAGATTCCATTTATTTTGTTTACAATTCTCTTAAGTTCTTTAGGGCAGGGACCTGAAATCAAGTTCACTCAGACTTCACTTGAGTTGGCTGCTCTTTGGAAGCTCCGGTTCTTCTCTCCCATATACTGTACCTTCTTTATTTTATTTAAAACTTGGTCCAAAATATTAAAGATTCCATTTATTTTGTTTACAATTCTCTTAAGTTCTTTAGGGCAGGGACCTGAAATCAAGTTCACTCAGACTTCACTTGAGTTGGCTGCTCTTTGGAAGCTCCGGTTCTTCTCTCCCATATACTGTACCTTCTTTATTTTATTTAAAACTTGGTCCAAAATATTAAAGATTCCATTTATTTTGTTTACAATTCTCTTAAGTTCTTTAGGGCAGGGACCTGAAATCAAGTTCACTCAGACTTCACTTGAGTTGGCTGCTCTTTGGAAGCTCCGGTTCTTCTCTCCCATATACTGTACCTTCTTTATTTTATTTAAAACTTGGTCCAAAATATTAAAGATTCCATTTATTTTGTTTACAATTCTCTTAAGTTCTTTAGGGCAGGGACCTGAAATCAAGTTCACTCAGACTTCACTTGAGTTGGCTGCTCTTTGGAAGCTCCGGTTCTTCTCTCCCATATACTGTACCTTCTTTATTTTATTTAAAACTTGGTCCAAAATATTAAAGATTCCATTTATTTTGTTTACAATTCTCTTAAGTTCTTTAGGGCAGGGACCTGAAATCAAGTTCACTCAGACTTCACTTGAGTTGGCTGCTCTTTGGAAGCTCCGGTTCTTCTCTCCCATATACTGTACCTTCTTTATTTTATTTAAAACTTGGTCCAAAATATTAAAGATTCCATTTATTTTGTTTACAATTCTCTTAAGTTCTTTAGGGCAGGGACCTGAAATCAAGTTCACTCAGACTTCACTTGAGTTGGCTGCTCTTTGGAAGCTCCGGTTCTTCTCTCCCATATACTGTACCTTCTTTATTTTATTTAAAACTTGGTCCAAAATATTAAAGATTCCATTTATTTTGTTTACAATTCTCTTAAGTTCTTTAGGGCAGGGACCTGAAATCAAGTTCACTCAGACTTCACTTGAGTTGGCTGCTCTTTGGAAGCTCCGGTTCTTCTCTCCCATATACTGTACCTTCTTTATTTTATTTAAAACTTGGTCCAAAATATTAAAGATTCCATTTATTTTGTTTACAATTCTCTTAAGTTCTTTAGGGCAGGGACCTGAAATCAAGTTCACTCAGACTTCACTTGAGTTGGCTGCTCTTTGGAAGCTCCGGTTCTTCTCTCCCATATACTGTACCTTCTTTATTTTATTTAAAACTTGGTCCAAAATATTAAAGATTCCATTTATTTTGTTTACAATTCTCTTAAGTTCTTTAGGGCAGGGACCTGAAATCAAGTTCACTCAGACTTCACTTGAGTTGGCTGCTCTTTGGAAGCTCCGGTTCTTCTCTCCCATATACTGTACCTTCTTTATTTTATTTAAAACTTGGTCCAAAATATTAAAGATTCCATTTATTTTGTTTACAATTCTCTTAAGTTCTTTAGGGCAGGGACCTGAAATCAAGTTCACTCAGACTTCACTTGAGTTGGCTGCTCTTTGGAAGCTCCGGTTCTTCTCTCCCATATACTGTACCTTCTTTATTTTATTTAAAACTTGGTCCAAAATATTAAAGATTCCATTTATTTTGTTTACAATTCTCTTAAGTTCTTTAGGGCAGGGACCTGAAATCAAGTTCACTCAGACTTCACTTGAGTTGGCTGCTCTTTGGAAGCTCCGGTTCTTCTCTCCCATATACTGTACCTTCTTTATTTTATTTAAAACTTGGTCCAAAATATTAAAGATTCCATTTATTTTGTTTACAATTCTCTTAAGTTCTTTAGGGCAGGGACCTGAAATCAAGTTCACTCAGACTTCACTTGAGTTGGCTGCTCTTTGGAAGCTCCGGTTCTTCTCTCCCATATACTGTACCTTCTTTATTTTATTTAAAACTTGGTCCAAAATATTAAAGATTCCATTTATTTTGTTTACAATTCTCTTAAGTTCTTTAGGGCAGGGACCTGAAATCAAGTTCACTCAGACTTCACTTGAGTTGGCTGCTCTTTGGAAGCTCCGGTTCTTCTCTCCCATATACTGTACCTTCTTTATTTTATTTAAAACTTGGTCCAAAATATTAAAGATTCCATTTATTTTGTTTACAATTCTCTTAAGTTCTTTAGGGCAGGGACCTGAAATCAAGTTCACTCAGACTTCACTTGAGTTGGCTGCTCTTTGGAAGCTCCGGTTCTTCTCTCCCATATACTGTACCTTCTTTATTTTATTTAAAACTTGGTCCAAAATATTAAAGATTCCATTTATTTTGTTTACAATTCTCTTAAGTTCTTTAGGGCAGGGACCTGAAATCAAGTTCACTCAGACTTCACTTGAGTTGGCTGCTCTTTGGAAGCTCCGGTTCTTCTCTCCCATATACTGTACCTTCTTTATTTTATTTAAAACTTGGTCCAAAATATTAAAGATTCCATTTATTTTGTTTACAATTCTCTTAAGTTCTTTAGGGCAGGGACCTGAAATCAAGTTCACTCAGACTTCACTTGAGTTGGCTGCTCTTTGGAAGCTCCGGTTCTTCTCTCCCATATACTGTACCTTCTTTATTTTATTTAAAACTTGGTCCAAAATATTAAAGATTCCATTTATTTTGTTTACAATTCTCTTAAGTTCTTTAGGGCAGGGACCTGAAATCAAGTTCACTCAGACTTCACTTGAGTTGGCTGCTCTTTGGAAGCTCCGGTTCTTCTCTCCCATATACTGTACCTTCTTTATTTTATTTAAAACTTGGTCCAAAATATTAAAGATTCCATTTATTTTGTTTACAATTCTCTTAAGTTCTTTAGGGCAGGGACCTGAAATCAAGTTCACTCAGACTTCACTTGAGTTGGCTGCTCTTTGGAAGCTCCGGTTCTTCTCTCCCATATACTGTACCTTCTTTATTTTATTTAAAACTTGGTCCAAAATATTAAAGATTCCATTTATTTTGTTTACAATTCTCTTAAGTTCTTTAGGGCAGGGACCTGAAATCAAGTTCACTCAGACTTCACTTGAGTTGGCTGCTCTTTGGAAGCTCCGGTTCTTCTCTCCCATATACTGTACCTTCTTTATTTTATTTAAAACTTGGTCCAAAATATTAAAGATTCCATTTATTTTGTTTACAATTCTCTTAAGTTCTTTAGGGCAGGGACCTGAAATCAAGTTCACTCAGACTTCACTTGAGTTGGCTGCTCTTTGGAAGCTCCGGTTCTTCTCTCCCATATACTGTACCTTCTTTATTTTATTTAAAACTTGGTCCAAAATATTAAAGATTCCATTTATTTTGTTTACAATTCTCTTAAGTTCTTTAGGGCAGGGACCTGAAATCAAGTTCACTCAGACTTCACTTGAGTTGGCTGCTCTTTGGAAGCTCCGGTTCTTCTCTCCCATATACTGTACCTTCTTTATTTTATTTAAAACTTGGTCCAAAATATTAAAGATTCCATTTATTTTGTTTACAATTCTCTTAAGTTCTTTAGGGCAGGGACCTGAAATCAAGTTCACTCAGACTTCACTTGAGTTGGCTGCTCTTTGGAAGCTCCGGTTCTTCTCTCCCATATACTGTACCTTCTTTATTTTATTTAAAACTTGGTCCAAAATATTAAAGATTCCATTTATTTTGTTTACAATTCTCTTAAGTTCTTTAGGGCAGGGACCTGAAATCAAGTTCACTCAGACTTCACTTGAGTTGGCTGCTCTTTGGAAGCTCCGGTTCTTCTCTCCCATATACTGTACCTTCTTTATTTTATTTAAAACTTGGTCCAAAATATTAAAGATTCCATTTATTTTGTTTACAATTCTCTTAAGTTCTTTAGGGCAGGGACCTGAAATCAAGTTCACTCAGACTTCACTTGAGTTGGCTGCTCTTTGGAAGCTCCGGTTCTTCTCTCCCATATACTGTACCTTCTTTATTTTATTTAAAACTTGGTCCAAAATATTAAAGATTCCATTTATTTTGTTTACAATTCTCTTAAGTTCTTTAGGGCAGGGACCTGAAATCAAGTTCACTCAGACTTCACTTGAGTTGGCTGCTCTTTGGAAGCTCCGGTTCTTCTCTCCCATATACTGTACCTTCTTTATTTTATTTAAAACTTGGTCCAAAATATTAAAGATTCCATTTATTTTGTTTACAATTCTCTTAAGTTCTTTAGGGCAGGGACCTGAAATCAAGTTCACTCAGACTTCACTTGAGTTGGCTGCTCTTTGGAAGCTCCGGTTCTTCTCTCCCATATACTGTACCTTCTTTATTTTATTTAAAACTTGGTCCAAAATATTAAAGATTCCATTTATTTTGTTTACAATTCTCTTAAGTTCTTTAGGGCAGGGACCTGAAATCAAGTTCACTCAGACTTCACTTGAGTTGGCTGCTCTTTGGAAGCTCCGGTTCTTCTCTCCCATATACTGTACCTTCTTTATTTTATTTAAAACTTGGTCCAAAATATTAAAGATTCCATTTATTTTGTTTACAATTCTCTTAAGTTCTTTAGGGCAGGGACCTGAAATCAAGTTCACTCAGACTTCACTTGAGTTGGCTGCTCTTTGGAAGCTCCGGTTCTTCTCTCCCATATACTGTACCTTCTTTATTTTATTTAAAACTTGGTCCAAAATATTAAAGATTCCATTTATTTTGTTTACAATTCTCTTAAGTTCTTTAGGGCAGGGACCTGAAATCAAGTTCACTCAGACTTCACTTGAGTTGGCTGCTCTTTGGAAGCTCCGGTTCTTCTCTCCCATATACTGTACCTTCTTTATTTTATTTAAAACTTGGTCCAAAATATTAAAGATTCCATTTATTTTGTTTACAATTCTCTTAAGTTCTTTAGGGCAGGGACCTGAAATCAAGTTCACTCAGACTTCACTTGAGTTGGCTGCTCTTTGGAAGCTCCGGTTCTTCTCTCCCATATACTGTACCTTCTTTATTTTATTTAAAACTTGGTCCAAAATATTAAAGATTCCATTTATTTTGTTTACAATTCTCTTAAGTTCTTTAGGGCAGGGACCTGAAATCAAGTTCACTCAGACTTCACTTGAGTTGGCTGCTCTTTGGAAGCTCCGGTTCTTCTCTCCCATATACTGTACCTTCTTTATTTTATTTAAAACTTGGTCCAAAATATTAAAGATTCCATTTATTTTGTTTACAATTCTCTTAAGTTCTTTAGGGCAGGGACCTGAAATCAAGTTCACTCAGACTTCACTTGAGTTGGCTGCTCTTTGGAAGCTCCGGTTCTTCTCTCCCATATACTGTACCTTCTTTATTTTATTTAAAACTTGGTCCAAAATATTAAAGATTCCATTTATTTTGTTTACAATTCTCTTAAGTTCTTTAGGGCAGGGACCTGAAATCAAGTTCACTCAGACTTCACTTGAGTTGGCTGCTCTTTGGAAGCTCCGGTTCTTCTCTCCCATATACTGTACCTTCTTTATTTTATTTAAAACTTGGTCCAAAATATTAAAGATTCCATTTATTTTGTTTACAATTCTCTTAAGTTCTTTAGGGCAGGGACCTGAAATCAAGTTCACTCAGACTTCACTTGAGTTGGCTGCTCTTTGGAAGCTCCGGTTCTTCTCTCCCATATACTGTACCTTCTTTATTTTATTTAAAACTTGGTCCAAAATATTAAAGATTCCATTTATTTTGTTTACAATTCTCTTAAGTTCTTTAGGGCAGGGACCTGAAATCAAGTTCACTCAGACTTCACTTGAGTTGGCTGCTCTTTGGAAGCTCCGGTTCTTCTCTCCCATATACTGTACCTTCTTTATTTTATTTAAAACTTGGTCCAAAATATTAAAGATTCCATTTATTTTGTTTACAATTCTCTTAAGTTCTTTAGGGCAGGGACCTGAAATCAAGTTCACTCAGACTTCACTTGAGTTGGCTGCTCTTTGGAAGCTCCGGTTCTTCTCTCCCATATACTGTACCTTCTTTATTTTATTTAAAACTTGGTCCAAAATATTAAAGATTCCATTTATTTTGTTTACAATTCTCTTAAGTTCTTTAGGGCAGGGACCTGAAATCAAGTTCACTCAGACTTCACTTGAGTTGGCTGCTCTTTGGAAGCTCCGGTTCTTCTCTCCCATATACTGTACCTTCTTTATTTTATTTAAAACTTGGTCCAAAATATTAAAGATTCCATTTATTTTGTTTACAATTCTCTTAAGTTCTTTAGGGCAGGGACCTGAAATCAAGTTCACTCAGACTTCACTTGAGTTGGCTGCTCTTTGGAAGCTCCGGTTCTTCTCTCCCATATACTGTACCTTCTTTATTTTATTTAAAACTTGGTCCAAAATATTAAAGATTCCATTTATTTTGTTTACAATTCTCTTAAGTTCTTTAGGGCAGGGACCTGAAATCAAGTTCACTCAGACTTCACTTGAGTTGGCTGCTCTTTGGAAGCTCCGGTTCTTCTCTCCCATATACTGTACCTTCTTTATTTTATTTAAAACTTGGTCCAAAATATTAAAGATTCCATTTATTTTGTTTACAATTCTCTTAAGTTCTTTAGGGCAGGGACCTGAAATCAAGTTCACTCAGACTTCACTTGAGTTGGCTGCTCTTTGGAAGCTCCGGTTCTTCTCTCCCATATACTGTACCTTCTTTATTTTATTTAAAACTTGGTCCAAAATATTAAAGATTCCATTTATTTTGTTTACAATTCTCTTAAGTTCTTTAGGGCAGGGACCTGAAATCAAGTTCACTCAGACTTCACTTGAGTTGGCTGCTCTTTGGAAGCTCCGGTTCTTCTCTCCCATATACTGTACCTTCTTTATTTTATTTAAAACTTGGTCCAAAATATTAAAGATTCCATTTATTTTGTTTACAATTCTCTTAAGTTCTTTAGGGCAGGGACCTGAAATCAAGTTCACTCAGACTTCACTTGAGTTGGCTGCTCTTTGGAAGCTCCGGTTCTTCTCTCCCATATACTGTACCTTCTTTATTTTATTTAAAACTTGGTCCAAAATATTAAAGATTCCATTTATTTTGTTTACAATTCTCTTAAGTTCTTTAGGGCAGGGACCTGAAATCAAGTTCACTCAGACTTCACTTGAGTTGGCTGCTCTTTGGAAGCTCCGGTTCTTCTCTCCCATATACTGTACCTTCTTTATTTTATTTAAAACTTGGTCCAAAATATTAAAGATTCCATTTATTTTGTTTACAATTCTCTTAAGTTCTTTAGGGCAGGGACCTGAAATCAAGTTCACTCAGACTTCACTTGAGTTGGCTGCTCTTTGGAAGCTCCGGTTCTTCTCTCCCATATACTGTACCTTCTTTATTTTATTTAAAACTTGGTCCAAAATATTAAAGATTCCATTTATTTTGTTTACAATTCTCTTAAGTTCTTTAGGGCAGGGACCTGAAATCAAGTTCACTCAGACTTCACTTGAGTTGGCTGCTCTTTGGAAGCTCCGGTTCTTCTCTCCCATATACTGTACCTTCTTTATTTTATTTAAAACTTGGTCCAAAATATTAAAGATTCCATTTATTTTGTTTACAATTCTCTTAAGTTCTTTAGGGCAGGGACCTGAAATCAAGTTCACTCAGACTTCACTTGAGTTGGCTGCTCTTTGGAAGCTCCGGTTCTTCTCTCCCATATACTGTACCTTCTTTATTTTATTTAAAACTTGGTCCAAAATATTAAAGATTCCATTTATTTTGTTTACAATTCTCTTAAGTTCTTTAGGGCAGGGACCTGAAATCAAGTTCACTCAGACTTCACTTGAGTTGGCTGCTCTTTGGAAGCTCCGGTTCTTCTCTCCCATATACTGTACCTTCTTTATTTTATTTAAAACTTGGTCCAAAATATTAAAGATTCCATTTATTTTGTTTACAATTCTCTTAAGTTCTTTAGGGCAGGGACCTGAAATCAAGTAGTATTCAGAAGGTCACTGATTCAGTTTAGTTCTGTGAGAAGTGATTGTCCTAGATTTCATTTTAAGGTGAGGTGCTTCTATATAGAGAAAACAAGATATCGGGCACTTGTGCTGCCAGAGAGACAGAGACAGATAGATAGAAATAAGAAATCACTCCCCAGGGGGGATGGCCACACTGCAGTCCCTTCTCCTCCATTCTCCTCTCAGGATTTTGGGCATGCATGTACACGTACCCAGCGTGAGTTTTATGCTGTTGGGTCTGGAACTTGAACCTCAGTCAAGTATGTGGGAGTCCAGTGAAGTAACCATTATGCCATCTAGTGGTCCCCCCATTTTTTTTTTAATGTTTATTCCCCCTCCTCCCTTCTGAGCTAGACAGGATCATGGGCCTGTATGTGCACATCTGATGTGTACAGGTTGGCCCCATTCTTCAATATGGGTTCCAGCATTGCAGAGCTTTGAGCTTCTACTGCACCACTGTGACTGGGCTGAGATCTGGTCTCACTGTGTTCAGATCCTCTTGCCCCAGTCCCGTGATTTGCTAGGGTTCTAGGTGCACATGATCTTGCCCAGCATGCAGGCTGGCTTGGAAACCAAACATGGGCCTTCTGTATGGCTTCCAGCCTCCCAAGCAATGGCATTACCAGTGCACCATTTCATCTGGGCCCTGATGTTTTTAGAAACCTATTTAAAATAAAACTGAAAAACTGGAAGGGAGAGGTATTAATTTTTAATGGCTGCTGTAACAAACTCCCACAAGGTTAGTGGCTTTATCCTTGTATAGTTCTAGAGAGCAGAAGTTTGAAATGAAGGCTCCAGGGAGCATTGTCATTTACTTTCCCAGCTTTTAGAGGCTGCCGTCTTTCTGGGCTCACGCCCCTTTCCTTCATCTTCAAAGAAGCAGCGTCAGGCCGAATCCTCTGCCCACTGCCTCTTTGCTGCTCCTCTCTGTTCTGCCTTTGTCTTCCACTGGTGAGGGCCTTCGTGATTGCTTGAGGTTCACTTCCGTGAACCTAACTGATCTTAAGGCTAGCTGATCAGCAACCTGTGGTCTATCTGCAGCCTTAGTTTTTCTTTGTTAAGCAACTTAACATTTATAGGTTCTGGAGATTGAAATGCAGGTGTCTGGAGGAGTTACTGTTCTGGCTCTCACAGAGGTATAGAGATGGGGGTGTAGCAGAGACCTGCTTACCAAGGGCCGATTGTGGGCCTGGTTTTAGAAATTTTTCATGTATTATACTAATGCCTCAAATTATACATAAGGGATCCTAGCCATATGACTTGTCTGTGTCATATGGTCATTATTAATAATGAGGTAGGGCCAGCAATTAGCATAGTGGTTAAGTTGCTGGACTCCCATGTGGTCAACTGTGGTTTGAGTTTTGGACCTGGTGACTTGAAACTCACACTGGGCATGTGTGTGTGCGCGCACCCAAAATCCAAGAGGAGCATGAAGTAGAAGGGATTGTGGTGTGGCTAGCCCCCTGTTGGGTGATTTCTCACTTTTTGTCTCTCTGTCCCTCAGGTAAATGCACATGCTCTATAGCAAAAACCTCTCAAATGATAATAATAATAATAATAATAATAATGAGTTATTATTTGTTGCGGATTTTTTCTTTTTTTTTCCTATTTTTTTTTCTTTTTCTTTTTTTTTTTTTAGGAAAAGAGAGGAATTGCTGCAATCCCTCTTTCTCATTCTCTCTTGGGATTTTAGACATGGATACATCTGCACCTGGTGTGATTTTTCAAACCTTCAGGTCTGGGACTCGAGCCATGGTCAACCATGTGGGAGTCCAGACCCTTAACTACTATCACCACCTGCTGACCCCAAGAAAGTGCTTTATAGATTGTGGTAGTTAGTGATGGCTTATGAAGGAGTTTATCCTCTAATTCCCATGTAACTTGTTTTAGGGTGTTTTCATTATCAGAAATAAAATACATGGTAATAAAGACACTGGGAGCTGCCATTTGCTGCACATGTGATTCCAAGGTCTATTTTGCAAATCTTCTCATTTGTTGTTTTATGGATGGATCAATACCTTTGCCATCGGTGGGTATTGATACCTCCATTTGAAGATAATGAAGCTGAGCCTGAGAAAGGTTAAACCTTAGGATTTACTAAAATGTAGTATGGCAAGATTAAAACCAAGCTTGGCTTTGACTTCAGAAGCTGTGCTCTTTTTGTGTTGTAAAAAAATGTCTTTAGTTTTTTAGATTTTTGCCTTAGGGCGTATGCACTTGCTGGAGAGAAACAGACAGAGAGGGAAAGTGAGAAAATACCCTATATTCTCCTCTCAGGATTTTGAGCATGCGTGCACACATGCCCAATGTGTTTTTCTTTTCTTTCTTTTCTTTTTATTATTTTTTTTAAGAGAAATTTCTGCTACAGGGCATGTGCACTCGCCAGAGAAACAGACAGACAGACAGACAGACAGACAGAAAGCAAGAAATCACCCCCAGGGAAGATGGCTATGCTGCAATCCTCTCTCCTCCATTCTCCCCTCAGGATCTTGGTCATGCATGCACATGTGCCCCGTGTGAGTTTGAAGCTGCCAGGTCCAGGGTTCAAACCACAGTCGACTACATGGGACTCCAGCAACATAACCATTATACCATCTGCTGGACCCTAATGTGTTTTTCAAACCGCCTAGTCTGGGACTCAAACTGCAGAGTTGGCCATGTAGGATCTAATACCTTAACCACCATGTCACCTACTGGCCCAGTAAAAAGTGTCTTATTCACAGATTTTTGTATCAGTCTTACATGTTCAACATGATTACTTAAAATAATTCCATAAAATATAAGGAATATCTAGAGAAAGAAACTAAAAGTGACTCATATAATTAAACAGATAAAGAATGCTCAGAGAATACAAGGTTAGGTATTTAAAGTAGGGTTAAAATATGCTTGACTTACACTGGCCCTGATGAGCTTAGTGATATGGAGCAAAGTAGGATTTGATCCAGCCATTTGTTAATTGATGTCTCTAGTAGGTTGAATTATTATCACCAAAATGCCCATATCCTAATCCCCACAACTTGTGAATGTTAACTTATATGGCAAAATAGACTTTTCAGATGTTATGAAGTTAGGACTCTTGATAAGAAGAAATTATCTGGTTGGGCCTGACGTTATCACACTGCTCTCTGTAATAGAGATGTTCCAGCGTGGTCAGATTCGGACAGAAGGAAACAGGACAACAAAAGCAGAGACTGGAGTGATGTGGCTACAAGCCATCGGAAATTGCAGCCTCTCAATGATAGGGAGCACAAGGAAAAAGAATCCATTTTGGAGCCTCTGAAAGGAGCGCTGCCTTATATAGCTATTTTAGAATTCTGACCTGCAGAACTATAATCCAGTTGCTCTTGTGTTAAGGCACCAAATTTGTGATAATTTGTTACAGTTCTAATAGAAAATTAATGCAATGTCCTTAAATAATTATGGACTGTTTTGACAGTGATACTTGGAGACTTCAGTATCCTACTTTTAATAATGACTAACAACTATGTAGATTAGAACATGAACAACACTAAGAGCCAACTAGACGTAACAGACATCTGTAGAACATGACTCCTGTCCCCAACCCCCAGCAGTAAGTGCATTTTTCTAAAGTGCTCATGGAACATTCTTCAGGGTAGACCATAAGCTGGTTCATGAAATGTCTCAATAAATTTTAATAGATTGAAATCATGCAAAGGATACTCTCCAACTACAGTTAAATGGGACTAGACACTGAAAACAGAAAGAAATCTGGCAAATTAACAAATATGTGGGAATTAAGAGATTTCTAAATGACCAGTGAGCAAAAGAAGAAATCACCAGGGAAATTAGAAAAGACTAGGATATAAGTGAAAATGAAGACATAACACATCAAAACTTAAGAGATGCAGCAAAATAGTACTTAAAGGAAAAATTATAGCTGTAAATTATATAAAAAATGAAGATAAACCTCATATCAGTTACCAAGCTGCCATCTTAAGACTGGGGAAAAAGAGCAGATACATTTAAAACAAGCAAAATGAAGGTAATAACACAAATTAGAGTGAAAAGTGATGAAATAGGAAATAGAAAAACAGAGAGAATCCAACAAACCAAAAGTCAGTTTTGAAAAGATCATCAAAAGTCATAAAACTTGAGCTGCATTAACAAAAAAAAGAGGAGATCCGTATTACTAAAACCAGGAATGAAAAGGGAGACATTACTACTGACTTTACAGAAACAAAAAGAGTAATACTATGAAGAATTGTTTCCCAGTAAATTAGATAACTGATGAGATGGTGAAATTCCTAGACAAATATAAACTTCCTAAACTGACTCAAACTATAGAAAATCTGAATAGACTGGTAAAGAAATTGAATTGGTAAACAAAAACTTCTTACTGAGAAAACCCCAGCATCCAGATGGCTTTACTGGTGAATACTACCAAACATTTATGGAAGAATTTATATTTTTCCCAGACTTGTAAAAAATAGAACAGGAAGTAAAGCTTCTGTTTTACTTTATTCCGAATGCTACAACAGAATACCTTAGAGTAGGAAAATGTATAAGCAACAGAAATTTATTGTTCACAGTTCAGGAGGCATGAACATTCAGTAGAAGAGACTGGCAAATTTTGTGTCTGGAGAGGGCTTGTTCTTCATAAATGGCACCTTCTCTGTTTCCTCACATGATGTAAGTGTTGAAGGGACAAACAGGCTGCCTGAAGTCTCTTTTATAAGGACAATAATCCCATCATGAGTGGAGGGAGCCCTAATGACTTCACGACTTCTGAAAGGCTCAACCTTTTAATTCCATTACCTTGTAGGATGTTCTTACTGTATGTAAATTTTGAAGGGAAACATACATTCAGACCATAGCAACTTCCCACTCCTTCTTTGATGAGACCAGTATATGTTGAGGACCCTTAATCTGAGAGTCTGAAATCCCAAATGCTTCAAGATTCGAAAATTTTTTAAGCTTTGACATGATGCCATAATTGAAAATTGCACAGCTGAGCTCATGTGACAGATCATAGTGAACATGACCGCAGTATAAAAATTATGTTTAGGCTGTATGTATTAGACTTATATGAAACATAAATGAATTTTGAGTTTAGATTTAGATCTGATACCTCATTATATCCAGTTTAGAACATCTGAAAAATCAAAAAACCAAAGCACTTACGATTTCAAGATTTTTGGATAAAGTATACTCTACCTGTTTTACCTGATTCCAAAACCAGAAAAAGGTGTCACAGAAAAGTACAGACTACTGTTTCTTTGTGAACATAGATGCAAGCATCTTAAACAAAATACTAGCCAGCCAAATCCAGCAACATGTACAAAGGATTATACATCATGACGATAAGGGACTTAGACCAGGAATTAAAGATGGTTTAGGATACTCAAATCATTAATATATATACTATATCAAAAGAATAAATGATGAAAATCATATTATCATTTCAGTGACTGCAGAGAAGACATTTGACAACTCCTAATACCCTTATAGGTAAAACACACCCAACAAAGTAGGACTAGAAAGGAACTTCCAAGATATGATAAAGTACAGTCTGTGAAAAACCCACAGATAACATTTTACTTAATGTGAAAGATTTTTTACTCTGAGATTAGAAACAAGGCAAAGATGTTCTTTCACTACTTTTATACAACATTGTGTTGGAAGTTGTAGCCAGGGCAATTAGGCAAGGAAAAATAAATAAATAAAAGGAGTCCAGATTGGAAGAGAAAAGGTACACTTAACTCTGTAGATACCATGATCTTATTTGTAGAAAATTCTAAGGAATCCACCAAAAACACCTATTAAAACTGACAAAGTTAGAATATCCCTCCCTTTTTCTTCTTGTAATTAAAATGTAGTATTCTTCTATTAATAAGTGGTGTATGCACTTTACTGTTTCATGAGGCCACAGTTCATTACTGTTTTGCTGTCCCCTGCATAAGTAGCACCTGCTCTAAGGCTAGTACATTATCACACTGGATCACAATCTTATTTACATCTCTTCTGTAGAGGGCAAGCTCCCTGAAGTCAGGGACTGTATGCCCGTGGTGCCTGGGGATAAAATAGGCATTCCATAAATATGTATTTAGTGAATACTATAACAAATCTATTTGTACACAAGTCTATGCTGGCTATTTAGGTATTTTCTTGAGGAGAGTCTCCTATAAGTTGAATAGCTAGGTTATATATAGTTACCCTCATTAAAGGTTCTTGACTCATATTGTCAAATTTTAGATTGAGTTGTAAAAAGTTAAACTTGCTGCCATCAGTGCATGTGGATATTAGATAGGGACTTTCTGAATCTTATGTTGAGGTGAGCTCTGTTATGACAGTTGGGGTTGTCACTACGGAGGCCATGGTTATGTAGGAAGATATGCTTATTTGGGCTTTCACCTTGTGTGAGAACTTCGTTTTGGGAACAAAATGTTCCAAACTGGAAAAGTGGAAGTTCAGTTTTCCCTTTCTCATCCTGGTATATGGTTGCCTTTGAAGTGTAATTTGTTATTTCCTGGTACTGTTAGTGAGTAGAGAGCTTTCTTTGATACTCAGTGCAATGATCAAAATGCTAATAGGGACACAGAATAAATACTTTTCAAAATTTGGAGAAGTCTGGTTCATAGTTTGAACACGGTGTTATAGATGCCACCAAACATCATATTGATATATAACCTCAGAGCTGCTGATTGGACCGATAACTTATTGTGCCTAAAGTCATCCATATGCAGAGACAAAAATAGTTAGCAATGGTATATGTAGGCTTTGCATTTGCATCTGGTAAAACGTGCAGTACAATTATAGCATTTCCTACTGCTGCCCTTGGAAATAGGAAATAGATTTTCTTTTATAAGCCTAAGTACTAGAAAAGACAGAAGGTAGAAATGAGCTCTTGGTTACTAAATTGACTTTTGGAAGAAACCTTTGGCTGAGATCATTCTCTCTTGGTTGTATGCCCATATACTTTTGATAGACCCAAGTATACCCATGTGCCATCTTTTTTCTTAATCTTTATTTTTTTCCCCTAAGTTTTTGATGTGTGTATGTGTGTATTTTAGGGGATGGGTGAGACTTGGTGTCAGGGCCTGAGAGAAGCTTGCTGTTTGAGATGATGGTTTCATTGTTTGGGCAGTTGTGTTATATAGTAGATATCAAATAGGTTCTGGGTAGCTATTTGCTATGAGGACTTGGGCAAGTTAATTCAGTACTTTCTGCATCTGTAAAGTGGGATAATATTACCTAGCTAGTAGGGATTTTGGGGTAGGGGAGTGAGACTGTCAGAGGCAGTAAATGAAATATTGGTGAAAGACTAAATTAGTGCCTCATTGTAATAGGTGCCAACACACGTTAATTATAGTCTTTTTCATAAGACTTCCCCCACCTGCATGTCTAGAAAAGAATTTTATTCATTCGATAATGGTGACACTTTGTCCTGTCTTTATTAGGTACATCATGGTTTTTGTTGTTTTCCCTCCCATAGCATTTCTAGACATCAAGTCTCTTTCCTCCCTCTTCCTTCCTTTCTCTGTACTCCCTCATTATTAAAAAGAAAGGTTAAAACTAATGGGTTTTTCTCTGCTGAATGTTTTATTTACTAATTAAATAGTCTTTGCACCTGGCCCTTCGAAAGCTGCTGATTATATTTATGGACTCTCTTCTTTCTCAGCAAACACGTGGCACAGTGGTTCATCCTGTCCGAAAAGATCTTCTCAAACCAGCAGTGACTGCTGGCTTCATTGTGCAGCACCACACCAAAGCGTGATGGGCTGCGGTAACGGATGTGTGCACCTGCCGGCGGCCCGCTCGTGGTTTGTAGCTGCTGCCCACGCTGGCTCGCACCTGCCATTACATTGTGGGGGAGTACAGTGTTGTCATGCGGCTGGGGGGGGATGTGGAGGGCATTTTCTGTTCTTTGGAGTCTTTGAGGCTAATTAATTAGCCTTTGGAATTATATAAAGTATAAAGCGTATCAGTCAGATTCCAACTGAATTTACTTGATTCTTTACTTTGCCTTTGCGAGTGCACCATGATGTGAAGGGCTCCTGTTTAGGTGCCTGATCCTGCCACCTGCCTGGTTTCCTGCTGCTCTTCTGCCTTCTCTCCCACAGCTGAGCTTGCTCTTCCAGATCCCTGAGACCCAGTGTTTGAATCTGGTCATGAGCTGCTCCTTCTCTGTTCCTGCCTGAGGCTATTGGGACTTCGTTTCCAGATCTTTGCTGGAGATTTTGAGATAGGTTTTAGAACTTAAATGTAGAATTCCAATTTCTTTTGATACAAGATGAATAGCTACTATTTTTGGAAGACAGTATTATATAGTGATTAAGAACAAGGCCTCAGAATTGGGCTTCTTAGGTTTCACCGGTCATCCCTTCCACTTACTAGCTGTCTGTCCTGGAGCAAATTACCCCTCACTATCTGAATTTCCTCAGTTGAGGTAAAATATGGACTGTTGTAAAAATAATCACCTCAAAGGGTTGTTGTGAAGATTAAACATGCTAAAATATGTAAAACATTCATTGCCTGGAAAATAGTAACATTCAGTACCCATTAGTGGCTATTATTATTTTACAGTTGCCATTGTCGCATGCTGTGTAGCTGCTGGGGACATGAAGAGAGTAAGAAAGTGCAGACCCCTGGGGTGTCTAGTGGAGCTGGATATGGTGCACAGACTCCTCTGTCTGTCTGCTTTCTTCTTACTTGGTTCAGTGTCCTCAGCATTCCTTTGCTGTTTGAGTATGATCCATTTATAATTTACCTCTCTGTACTAGACAGACTTGGTGTCAGCAGCACTTTCTCTGCTGCTTGCTGTGTCCCAGCTCCTATAACAGCAATGAGTGTGTAATAGGTATTTAATAAAAGATACTGAATTAATGAGTGAATGGGAAACGATGAACTAGCCTGGATGAGACAAGGAAAGCTACAGAGAGATGGTACTTTTGAAATGGGATATTTTAGTCTGTTTAACCATTGATTACTCCTCTCCAAAAAAAAATCACCAACAGGAATCAGCAGATGGCATAATGGCTACGTTGCTGGATTCCCATGTAGTCGACCGCAGTTCGAGTCCCTGTCTCAGTGGCTTAAACTCACGCTGGGCAAATATTCATGTGTGCCCGAGATCCTGAGAGGAGAATGGAGGAGAAGGGATTGTTGCATGGCCATCCCCCCCGGGGGGTGATTTCTTACTTTCTGTCTCTATCTTTCTGGCAAGTGCACACATCCTGTAGCAAAACCTTTAAAAAAAAAAAAATTGAATACACAGACTGGTTGCTTTATAAAGAATAGAGATTTGGGGACCAGGCAGTGGCACAAGGTAATGTAGCTGGACTCACACGGGAAGGGTTCTAGGTTTGTGTCCAGAATCCTCCGTGAGAATGCAATGTGCATGTGCCTGTGTTTGTGATCTGGGTTGGCCGAGACTAGGAGTGGATCTTAGTGCAAAGACCCTGCGGGGTGCCTGTCATTCTGTCTGTATCGTGGAAATAAAAATATAAATCTTTATTTAAACCCAGTTTTGGAGGTCCACAGCCAAGGACTTTTATCTGGTCAGGGTATTCTTGATGATGGGGGCTCTCTGTAGAATCCTGAGGAGGTGCGAGAAGTCACACGGTGAGAGGACAAGCGTGAGCACAACCATGTCTGTCTGTCCTCTGGTCTCACCTCTCCTTATACACCTAATAGTATTCAACCATGGGGGCTCCACTGTGTTGACTTTATCCAATCCTAATCACTTCCAAAGGGCTCCACTTCATAATCCCATAGGAGGGTTATGTTTCCCTCTTAGCACTATCACAACCGAATTTCAATACTTGGTTTTCAGGGAATACTTCTGAACTGCCACGTCAGACCTCTAAGGACGAGGAAGGTTTTGCCAGCTGTCTTCAAGGTGGAGAAAAACATTGCAGTCAGAGGAGCAGGAGTTTAGAGATATGAAAATCTGTGGTGTCAATGACGGGAATAGGTCATGCCTGTTGTTCACATCAGATAATTTGAGGCCTAGTTTACTTGGAGATTATAGGAATTTGTTTTTCTGTTGGGTTACTATTTGGCAATCCCATGTTCTCATCTAAATTCTTACTTCGTTTATTGTAGGAAATTTATTTTTAATGTAAGCTGTCATATGATAGCTTCATCTTTTTGTGTGAAGTTAATTTCTAGAATACCGGCTATTCCTCAGAGATATAATCAAGCACAAGTAGAACTAAATAATGATGATAAGGATAATGGTGGTGATGGCATTTGCAAAGCCCTTTGCAGTGCCTTCACCAAAGCATTTTCACCTGCTGTTTCACTGGAGCTTCAAAATAGCACTATGAGATTTGCGGGTTGACTGGTATCCCTGGTTTCTCTCTATTTTGTTGTTGGTCTAGATTTTAAGAAATATAGTTGTTTACAGAAATATACCAGGCAAGGAGACTTTAGTATGCTAATGGCCTTAGGCTCCTGAGTCCGGTTTGGTGTCTTTGTTACTGACTTGTGCTAGGCAGAAAGGCAGTCCTGGACTCTGGGCCAGAGGAAAGCAGCTTGCTGAGCAGTCCGGTTGGTACATGCCATCCTGGCTCCCATTTAGTGTTCTGAAAGTGCCGATATTCATGTCAGAAAGGCTGTCCCTGGCTTGTCAGCAGCCTGCCAGCCTCATGGTTTGAGAAGCAGAGTAAGAGAGTTCAGTGAAACAGTGGTTGATGAGCCCAAGTCCCTTCCCAGTGCCCTTACAAACCCTTCCTTTTTATTATGAAAGGCACTATCCCTTACCCAGAATGGAAGCTCTGTGAGGGCAGGGTCTTTGTATTAGTCACTTTCTGCCCCAAATAGCCACAACATTGCTTGACATAGAGAAAATAAACAATAAACGTTTTGGAGGAATGAACACTGAATGGTGTCTGCCTTGTTTTGTGTATGAGTACTCCATTTTGCTCTAGACTCTTATCTGAGCTTCTGCTTGTGGACAGAGGGGAAATAAGGGGAGTGTACATACTTTCCAGAAATTAAGCAGGGTGGGTATTTTTTCTAAGTGAGAAGGCTGAGTCTTAGGTTAAATATTGGGTTGTCAGAAAAGTCATGATGTATTTTCTATGTAAACAGGCATCATGATTTTTCTGGTAACCCAGTACCTTCCCCAGGTCTCTAGAATCCATCTGAACGAGGCTTCCTCAGCTCCATTAGAAAGGATTATTAGTAGTTGTTTATAAGGAGTTGATGCATCTGAATAGATATGTATGTCTTATGCTTTGTCTCCCAGATGAATAACAGCTGTGTTTACCTATGTAGTAAAACTGTACATGGTGCAGATTCATTATAAATTGACATGCTTGTGACAGGTATTTATTTGCAGAAATACTATTAGAGCTGATCAGATATGAGTTATACTGCGTACAAATCCTTATTTAAAAGCAAGCTAATTTTTGCCTATATTTTCTCTCTTTTTCTTGAAGAGAAAATGATTTGAGCAAATCTGTTCAGACAGATCATTTTTCTCTTCTCCTGGCATTTGACTGTAAACCTTCAAGATCTACCTAAAATTTTTCCTTTACATTGGTAACAACATTTTTAACATTTAAACCATTTAAATATCTTATATATAGCATATATAGTATCTAAATACATTTGTCATTTGACATCATTCGTCAGTGGTTGTCAATGTATTAACATTAACATTTAAGTTCTGGGGGCCAGTGTTGTGTCTCTTTCTGCTCATGATTGATGTCCTAGCTCACAGTGGGCTTCAAATTATCTGTGGAATAAGTGAATTTATTAGATACCTATTGTGTCAGACACTATGCTAGAGCCCGCTATAGGAGGGGAGGGGAGTAAAGATGATGCTCAGCTTTAAGATGTGCATAGACATGAGAAAGACAGGAAGAAAATAAAATGTTATCCACTATGATACTGTCATGGCAGAAGCATGGCCCAGTTTCCGGAAGAGCCTTTAGAGAGTATTACCCATAGGTACTACTTGGTAGGTTTTCACAGGAATGGTACAGTTGAGATTGCTTTTAAAGTTTAAGTGGGTTTGAAGGAAGAGGAGAGAGGAAAGAGCAAATGCAGAATCATGGATACCTGATGGACCACAGTGTATTCCAGAATAGTAGAGCATTCTGGCTGGAAGGTTGCTGTAAAGAAGAGAGAGAAGGAAGGGGAGGATCAGCCTTCTGATTCATTCTGAGTATCTGTACTGATTGGTGCAGTATCTTCTTAAAACTCAGTCTTAAAATTTCAGTTTGAATCTTACTGTATTTAGAAATTATTAATGTGTGTGCATGTGCATAGGTGCACATGTATGTGTGTATATATATATCTGTGTATATCTGTGTACATATATGTTGTATATCAATCTTCTGACTGATATAAATTGTATATAAATCTCTCTTATGTAAATGTTAATATGAAATTGTTTATATAGTTGTATGTAAAGTTGTATATTTTTGAAGTTATATACTTGACTCTACCTGTACACTTGCTGATACCGACCATGCTTTGCATAAAGAGAGATTATTTACTTGTTGAGATTTCCTTAAGTGAGATTTTTTAAAGAGCTTTTAGTTACTGCCAAATTATTGAACAAGTCGCTTTATCAGGTATGCATGATAGGTTGCAAGAGGAACCATATTTCTTTTAACTTTGGAGTTGTTAAAGTAACTTTCTTATTGTGACTAGGCAGAGGTAAGTTTGGAGATCAACTTTAAATTTAGCTAACTAAGAAGAGTTATTTATTTATTTATTTATTTATTTGGTTTGTTTTAAGCTTACTTTATGCTGTTACCTGTAGTAGTGTTTGGTTCATCATCTAGAGATTAGAGAAAGTTGGGGAAGGGAGTCTCAGCCTAGTTCCAGGTGTGCTTTAGAAAAGTATGCCATGCTTAACAGTAAGGAGGGTCGAAAAATAGACCAGCATGAGCAAGCACGGCTGTTGATATTCATAATGCAGATTTTTATGTGATTGAGAGTCTGACTATTATCAGAAGTATAGAAAGAGCCTAGTTCAATTTGCAGCTACTAGACAGCAGCATGATTTGAATGTTTTCTGGCTGCGTAACTGAAATGGAGAGAGGGCATGTCTTGATTATTGCTGTAGATTCAGCACAGAGGTAGTTCTTGCTCATCGCTGATGCTTAATCAACATCTTCTTAGTGGATGTTGTGGAGTGTTTGTGCCCAGCTAACTTAGGGTTCATAATCCTGCAGTGCTGATTATTATGGTGTGATATGAT
Source organism: Tupaia belangeri chinensis (assembly GCF_000334495.1). Classification (NCBI taxonomy): domain Eukaryota; kingdom Metazoa; phylum Chordata; class Mammalia; order Scandentia; family Tupaiidae; genus Tupaia; species Tupaia belangeri. The sequence continues at coordinate 6,962,686 of NW_006159829.1, read as the reverse complement.
TATGAGCACAAATGTTAGGTAGATTATGTAGCTTCTCTTGAGCTGGCTATTCTGAAAATTAAAGGGACTATCATGTGGAAAAGTCCAATAAAGTACCTGGAGGTCGTGGATGCACATACAGCAAGTGGTAACAGCTATTAATATGATTAATTATTGTCAAGTTATAGCTGGTGGTATATACAGAGGACTTACTATTTTCTTTGATAATTCTGTCCAATCACTGTGACTCCTTTACAAAGCCTGTCTCCCTTACTAGACTGTAAACTGCAAGTGGACAGGGTCTGTTTTGTTTCATTCTCCACTGTATCTGTCATGGTGCTGGACAGACTCGCCCAGTGGATGCTCTCGTACTCTGTGATGGTACCTGTTGGCCTGTGCTAGCAGTGTCCTCGTCCTTGCTCTGGACTGCCTCTGCTCTCTTTCCCCAGGCTCAAGCTATGTGTATTTGAGGTCTCAGTGCCGTTGGCTTTCTCCACAAATTCTTCCTCAGTTACAGCCTTGCCTCCTCCTCCTCTTTTCCTAGCCGCTAAGGCTTCGGCTGCTCCTTGATGTTTCTGCCTGTTTATGGCAGCTCATATCTGACTATGCCACTTGTAAGTTGCCTGACCTGGGCCAAAATGAGGTTGACCAAAGGTTCATTAAAAAACAAACAAACAAACAAACAAACCAACCTTACTATTAATAGGCATTAATGCTATAGATTCAGAAGCATGTTAACATTTTGTATTTGTAGAGCATTAATAATGCCCCCCCCTTTCCCCAACCCCCATGTATCAGCAGTGACTACTGTGTCTGGAGAAGTGTGGATGTTTTTCTTGGTAGAAAAAAGCCATGGATGCATCCATAGACAGAGAGGAAGCACTTTATAATCTAAGGCCAGTGACTGTTTTGATGACTTCAGTGTTGTGAAAATTAAATTGAAAAATGGGCATAAAGTGCTTTGAACACAGGAAGTACTCAGCCCATGTTGGCTGATGGTATGATACTGAGATCTGGGGCTTAACCTGGCTAGCTCTGAAAAAGGACATGTCTTTTGATATGTAGTCATGTACTGTGTAATGCTGTTTCAGTGACGGCCTGCATATACATCAGTGGTCCCATAAGGAGTATGTAGGCTATATAGCCTAAGTATTTTGTGGGCTTTAATATAGATTTGTGTAGATAACCTGTATGGAATTTGCGTGAGCACCAAATCACTGTTTCTCAGAATGTACTCTTCTCTAAGTGAAACATGACTACTTTGTCCACTATGTGGAGTTGTAACTATGCCAGTTGTTAGCCATATATCCTGTGATGCCTTTTTAGATAATTTCTAACATTGTACTTCAGTCCTCAAAGAAAATTTTAAAAGTGTATGGTAATGTTATTTCAAAGTTTAGGAATGTAGAAGGAATTCCCTGGACGACGGGGAAGATGGGTTTATTTGGGCTATATTGGTTTTTTTATTGACTACAACATTTAGGTGGAGAAGATCTATAACTAGAAGATATAGTGCTGTAGACACTACTGGTGTTGAAGCTTCTTCTCCACTCTTCACTGGTGTAGACTCTTTTTTTTTTTTTTTTTTTAGAGTTTTTTTGTTATAGGGCACATGTGCTCACTAGAAAGACAGAGAGAGACAGAGATACAGAAAGCAAGAAATCATTCCCAGGGAGGATGGTCATGCCACAATCTCTTCTCCTCTCTGGATCTTGGGCATGCATGCACATGCACCTGGCATGAATTTAAGCAACTGGGTCCTGGACTTGAACCACGGTCAACTACATGAGAGTCCAGTGTCATAGCCTTTATGCCTACTGCTAGACCCAAGTGCAGACTCTTTTGGTGTTTTACCCAGAGTGAACAGTCTTTGGGAACAAATAAGCACATTAAAACTATTAAAGTTACTAACACTGTTGTTATTGTGGTATCTGGCCTCTAATACATAAACATACATCTAAGAAATAAGTGGGATCTTCAAAAGGTTCATGCAAAATTCATATTATGAAAAAACGATGCCTATTTTTCAAAAATGTTCACACCAAAATAAACTTGTACTTGAATTCCATTTTTCCATGAACATTTTAAAGTCCCTTTGGGCTATGTTACCTACTTTCTGAACTGTATGCTGACGTATCGACTACGTGGGAGTCCAGCAACATAGCCATTACGCTAACTGCTGGTTCCTACTGGTGGTAGACTCTTAAAGTGTGGATAATTTCCTCTTAGAATTGATGTGAAGGTAAAATAAGTTTATTACTGTAAACTGCTTTGGGCATAGGAAGTATCTCCTTGTTGGTCTGGCGACATGAAAGTGAGATCTTGAACTCATGAGCTGACACTCACACAGAGAAAGTGCTTTGGGGTTGCCAACATTTAAGTGGAAAATAAAGTTATGAGAGTAGATGGGTTGCAGAAGCAAACCATATAACACCCACCCCAACCTAATTTTTAAGACATTATGTAGAAATTGTGTTATTTCTTCTTTAAATTTTTGGTAGAATTTTCCACTGAAACTGACTAGGTAAGGAGTTTTATTTTTTAGACAGTTTTTATTACAAATTCATTTAAAAAAAATACTTGCAGGACTATTCTTGTCATTCTTGGGTAAGTTTTGGTTGGTTGTGGGTTTTAAGATACTGATTTGTTTCATCTAAGTTGTTGAATTTACATATGTAGAATTGTTCATGACTTCCTTAATATTTTAATGTCTGTGAGGTCTGTGGTAATAGCTCCTCTGTCATTTCTGATAGTGATAATTTGTGCCTTTTTCCTCTTATTCTCTTCTTTCTTTTTTCCTTTCTTTCTTTCTCTTTGTCTTGAATCTTGTTTATTTATCTTTTCTAAAAACAGCTTTTACTTTACTGATTCTTCTACTTTTCTGTTTTCAGTTTTACTTATGTTTTTTAAAACTTTCTTTTTAATTTGAACTTAGTTTATTTTCTTTTTTAGTTTTGTGAGGTGGCTCTTAGATTGTTGATTTGAGACCTTTTCTAAAATAAATATTAAAGCTATACATTTCCCTCTAATCACTGAGTTAGTTTTATCATAGATTTTGCTGTGTTATGCTTCTTCTTTTTTTTTTTTTTTTCATTTCAGAATACTTTGGACGAGGTGTCATGGCACAGGCAGTGCTGCTATGATGTTAGAAGCCATGTAGAAGAAGGTTCTAGGTTCAAGTGATAAGTCTGCCTAAACATGGCAGATATACACATGGGCATATCCATGATTCTGGCCTGGCTACAGGGCTAGGAGGAGTTTGCAATCTTTCCTTCTCACTCTTCCTGAGTCACCGGGGCTACAGACACATGCCAGTGCACCTGACCTTTAGGTTGGATTGGGAATTGAACCCATCTTTCCTCTGTGTTCCCAGCCCGTCCCATTAAAGTACAGTGATTTAACAGAGTGTGCCATTACAGCTGGACCTCATTTTCCTTTATAAAAGATCTGTTGGTTAAGATTGTTTGAGTTTTTTTCATTGTAGAGTGTCTTGATCTCATCTTCAGTCCCAAAGAATATCTCACTGGATCTGGGATTCTTGGTTAACAGTAATTTTCTTTAAGTACTTCGAATATATAGTTTCAGTGCTTCTGAATTTCGTGGTTTCTGAAGAGAAATGCATAATCACTTAAATTATTGTTCCTTATGTTGTGATGTTCATTTTTTCTGGCTGCTTTGACATTTTTTCTTTGTCTTTTGTTTGCTATGATGTGGATTTCTTGAGTTTATCCTTTTTGGAGTTCTGAGATTCTTTGATGATCTTTTGTTTGTTTCCCTGTTATTCTGGTTGGTTATTTTTCACTCTAATATATTCACATTGAATAAATGTCTTTCATGCAATTGAGCACAAACAGTAGAGGGTGTGTGTGTGTGTGTGTGTGTGTGTGTGGACAAGCACATGCACATTATATTCTGATTCTTTTTTATACCTGTATTTTTGCTGAGACTCTGTCTTTCCATTTTGTTTTGCTTTGTTTTGTTTTTCATAAGTATTCATTGTTATTCCTCAAGCCATTTTAAGATAATGTCAGGTTTGGCTGTTGTCTTTTTTTTCACTTTATTATTATTATTATTTATTGGGGTTCCTTTTTTTGCAGTTTATTGAGCTTTTCCTGGTTCTTTAGGTGTCCTGTAATTTTCAGATATATCTGGACATTTTTTATATTGTTTTATGAGACTCTTGGTTGGTTTTGTTGACTTCCTAAGGAGCATTTTGGGCCTTTTGCATGCTTGTTTGTTTGGTTTAGCAAACAGCTGTCACAGTTAGGTTTAGACTATAGGCTCCAACCTTCTGTTGGCTGTTCTGTTTTCAAAGTGTTCACAGTACTATTTCCATTAACTCTATATTGTGCCACCCAGTGGCTAGGTTGAAATTTGAGTGATTCTACTCCACAGCTCAGTCCCTCCAAGATGGTATTTGATTAAGGTGAGATCCATGCATTGCACTTTGTGGTGGGTCTGGTAGTTTTTTACAAAGATTTATGAAATTGCTTTTTTGAGCTACCTCCCTTCTGTGTTCTCCTTGTGACACTTTGTGGCTTTCAGCTCCTCTCCCCACAAAGTTCTGGGTTGAAAGCCTGGATTCAGTATCCCTGCTATACTGTGTTTTTTCAGTGACTACTTCTTCCATTAGGACCAAGTGGTGGGAGGATGAATTTTCATGAATGAGTGGTGAGTCTCCTCATGCTGTTGGGATTACAGTTCCTCTAGTCAGAGTGAAGAGTTTTAAGTCCTCAAAATGTTAAAGGGTTTTCTGGCCTAGGTGCCATTTCCTTTACTGAACAGAAGAGAAAGAATAAATGAACCCATGAGCCTTTGTCAGCCTTCTCTAACCCTTTATGTTCCTCAGACCCTTTCTCTGACTTCTATTCCTTAAGCCAGCAAGGTGGTATTTTTAGGTCCTTTTTCTGTTTGGAACTTGTGCAGAGTTTTAGATTTTAATCTGCCTTTGAGTCCAGGTTGGGAGAAACTGGAAAAACAATCAGGACAGCAGTCAATTGCATTGTTTTCACTTTGATTTTCTTGTCTTGCTAACATTTACTCATAGAACCCTCACATGACTGCTTCAGAAGCATATTTTCCAGGTTTAGGTTGCGTTCATTGGAGATTCCTGTTAGAATATGCTTAGCTCCATTTTAACTGGAACCCTGGAACCAGAATCACTATTTTATTTTTTTTTTTTAAATTTAATGTTGGACTTTTCTGTTTTTTAAAATATCACTTTTTTTTAAAATAAGTTTTTGCCATAGGGCCTGTGCACTCACTGGAGGGAGGTGGGGGGACTGAGAAATCACTCTCTGGGGATATGGCCATGTTGCTGACCCCTTCTCCTCCATTCTCCTCTTGAGATTTTTGCGCTTGCATGCACAAGCACCTGGTGGGAATTTTCAAGCTGCTGAGTCCAGGACTCTAGCTGTGGTCAGCCTTGTGGGAATCCAGCATCTTAACCACCAGGCCAAATACTGGCCCTTAAAATGCCACTTTAAAATGGCACATAATTCATTTTATAAATACCTTAATAGTCAGTTAATGATTTCCGTGATATGAAGTTAATTTCCACTTTCCCTTGTTAGAAACAGCCGTGTAATGAGAGTATTTGTGCATTAAAAAGTTGACTTCAACTTAGATGATTTGCTTAGAATATTTCCTTTTTAAATTAAGCACAGTGTCAATTGATATTAATTAAATATTGGCTTGTCAGAAAGTCATGATGCATTTTTGCATAGAAAACCATAGAAAAAAATATGTCATGACTTTTCTGATGACCCAGTATATTTTATGTACTAGGCGTTTTGCTTAGTGTATTATGCGATGTAATTTTGATAGCTCAACGAGGCAAATACTGTGCTTTTTACACTTAAATGTTGAAGTGTTTTCGTCTAAAAGGTTTTCTTCCTAGTGGCTAAGAAGTTGGCATCTCAAAGCTAAGAAATGAATTTTTTTCCGAATACTTTATGAAAATAGCTCAATTTTGTTTCTTTTAAATATAAACATTTAACATAAATAGTGTGTTCTGCTTAGCAGAAACTTTGATTATAGTAATGAATGCATTTAACAGGAAATTATCTTCTTGATAATTTATCCTACTATAATAGTATCATCTGATACTGTTACACCTAGGATAAAATATGAAGTTAGTTAAATTGTTTTGAAGGTCTGAAGAATGTATCAGTAATATACTTGATTTTTATAAAATACTTTCAGCTGTCTCTAACCTGTGGGTAGTTGTATGAGGGACTTCAAAATGTTTGTGGAAAAATGTAATTAAAGTACCCATGTATTTTGGTGCAGAAAACGTTTTGAAGTCCATGCATATAGACTCCTTGTGTTATAAATCAGCATTGGCAAACTTTAGCCTATATGCCAAATCTGTTTTTGTATGGCGTGGAAGCTAAGCATAGTTGGAAAAAAATAAAAAGAAGAATATTCTTTGACGTGTAAAAATCCTCTGAAATTGAATTTCAGTGCTCATAAATACAATTTTTTTTAACATAGCTGCACTCATTTGTTTACCTGTTGGCTATGGTTTCACTGTCACTTTCCCCTATAATAGAATTGAATAGTTGTGATGGATTGTGTGGCTCGTAAAGCTCAAAGTATTTGCTTTCTGACCCTTTTATATACAGTGTTCTAACTGTATGTAAAATCAATTCATTATTGAGAATTTGACATATTTTTCCAATATAAATCATATTGCTAAAAAAAGGTGTGAGTCACCTTGCCTTTGAAGTCAGACATGTCTACGTGTGTATCAACAGTCAGTCACTTGTTAACTTAGAGAAATGTGAGCGTGAGCCTGAATGAGACCAGGAAGTTGAGTACACCAGTCCTAGTACATATTCAATGTTAGTCTGCCCTACCTTCCAAGCTGATCTGTACATGTCTGTTTTACCCCCTGACGTGCTGTCACTCTTTTCCCTCTGGGGATTCTGGAGGAGAATCCCTGACTTTTCACAGTTATCTAGTGAAGAGAAGTGTTTTCCTCCCGGTTCCTGGCTGGTCTAAGGCACATCTCCTTTTTTCTCCCACCTACCTGCATGCTCCTGTCTGTCAGGGAGAAAGTCCTGCCATTTGGTTTTAACGGTTTCAAAATCACTTTTGCAGGTTTACAGGCTTTCTGTGCATATTAAAGTTTGAAACTAGTTGCTGTTCTCAACCTTAAAATTCAGTGGAGAACACAGTGTGGGCAGTTGGTATTCAGTATTAATATATTATCAACTGGACTAGGGAGAAATTCACACATGTTGGAATATTCACTTTGCAAGTTAAATAGTGTGATTGAAATATGAAAGAATTTGAAATAAAATTTAAAAAACAAAGAGAAATAATTACTTCTTGTGTTCAAAAATTAAAAAGAATTTGGATAAAAGTAATACATGAAAAGAATAACATGACTTATAGAAAATACCTGTAAGTTTTTGTTTTCACCAAAGTTCTTTGCTTCTGAAGCTCCCATCTATAGGTAGTGCAGGATATGAATACAAGAGCAGTTTCTGAGTTCTTCAAGTATGATGAAAGACTAGGACAGGGCTTGTAGCTAGTGCGGAGCAGAGCGCAGCAGGCGGGGTATGGTCAGTGGGCACGTGCCCATGCGGTGTTTCTGTCCAGACGAAGCCACTCGATGGAGAAGTTCCGCTCTCTGTTGAGTACTCCATTTGTGAGTTGATAATACATTTAAGAAGGAAGCCAGGAATTTTTATCTTGGCATTATTTTGTTAAATAATACTTGTTACTCAGAAATGTAGGTGTCTATTTCTTTGTTTTTTGTTAGTCAGAGATTTAGGTATCTGTTTCTTGTTGATGAATTCACATTCAGCCTTAGCTGGTATTTTTTTTTTCTTTTTTCTTTTTTTTCTTTTTTCACTTACGTGCTTAATTTTAGTAATGTTTCTGCTGCACTGTGGTGGTTTATCATTTATACCCATGGCTTACTTCCTCCTGCCTCCTCTCTCCAAGTAGGTGATGAGTTCGTGGAGTTTTTGTTTGTGCGTGTCTGTGATTGCCTGTCTGCTGGCGTCCCCCTCCTCTCTGCCCCTGCGTGATAGAAAGCTCTGATGGATACCCCTAGATAACTGTGAGGGATCGTTTCTTCTGTGTACAGCCCCTTACTTCACCAAGTAATATCATGTACCTTGGGAGGTGGATTTTTTCTGTTTTTAGGAAAAATGAAAACTTCTCTACTTTGGAAAAAAAAAAGATCAGAAATGAAGAAAATGAACTGGAACTTATGCATTCAGTTAGCTAAGCTTTATTCAATTTAAGTAAGTTAATGCTGGATAAAGAGAAACATTTTGTGTATGTGTGTGTATCTGTGTGTGTGTGTGTGTGTGTGTGTGTGTGTGTGTGTGTATAAGTGTAAGTTTTATTTTGAACTTAAGATACAAGAAAACTTTACTTTGGTGTATAAAGCCAAGACAGAGAGCCTGAAGAGATAAAGGGCAATGGTGATCTTGGATAGAGAACCAGGCAGGCAGAGTTGTAGTGCATCAGCAAATTAGTGCAGTGGTTTTCTCAGTTATTTTGTTTGTTTTTGTTTTTGAACAGGATCTCACCAGTTCCTAGTCCTCTTGTTTTAGCCTCCAGAGTAGCTGGAGCAACAGACCCAGCTTCTAGGATCACACCCTGGCCTTGCACACCCTACGACCTCAGTCTGCCTTGTGCAGCATCAACCAGGGGGCTACTGCAGCTGGGGGTGCAGTGGTTTTCAGAGTGTGGTCCATGAACCCCTGGGGGATCCCGAGATTCTTAGGGAGTCTGCAAAGGTCAAAATGATGTTTTCTCAAAGAAGGATCTTCACCTTTTCTGTCGTGTTAACATTTTACTGATAAAAACACAATGCAACGATAGGTAAAACTCCTGGACCCATAGCAGAAATCAAGGCATTGGCACCCACTGGTACAGGTGGTAATTGTGTTTTTCATGATCAGGTGCTGGTGGTTAAATAAAAGAGTTAGTTCTACTTAAAAATGTATCTGGGCTAGCCCGTGGTGTGGTGGTGAGGATGACTGGACCCTACATGGCCTTGTGTAGGTGGTTGAAGTGCTACACCTTGTGCTTGAAAAACATGCCAGGTGCATGAGTAGGTGTTTCCAAAGTCCCAAAAGAAGGGAGAAATGAAGGAGAAGAAATTTAGGGTGTGACCATTCTCCATGGGGGAGGGTCCTATCTCACTTTCTCTGTCTCTGGCAAGTGCATGGGGCCTCTGGCAAAAAAAAAAAAAAAAAAAGAAAGAAAAATCATTGAGTAGAAGAATAGTAATTATTAATGTTAATGTTGTCTTTTGAGCATGTTTCTAAAAATTATCTTTGGGACAAAAAGAGAAATCTTTATACAGTACATATACTGGACCCCAAAGTCGTAAATAGTTGGCCAAGGAAGGTATCAAATAGAGTACAGTTACCTTTTGCCAGAAGCCAGGCATTTGCAGTAATATGAGATAAGGGGTGAAAAGCATTTTGACTAGTAGATTTTGCTGATCATATATACAGGATTATTATCACTAAAATGTAGGTTATATTACTTAGTTGCACTTTATATTTTTTCAGCTGAAGTTTGTGTATCTTAAATGAAAGCAGATGCATTTTATATTGATTTTAGACAGTAATTCAAATACTTGTGTATCTACAGAACTCATCCACTTAGCGATGGAGTTGTGTCTAGGGAGAAACATGAGACATTTCAAAATGGGAAGCAGAAAGTGAGTTCTGTTCTGTTCTCTGTTCTGTGTGAGTATTGTATATGACAAGGATCCAGGTTTATTGGTTTTTGTTTGTATATCCAGTTGTTCTAGAACTTTCTGTTGAGATGATAGGACTTTTTGTTGAAATGACCGATTTCACACCACCGAATTGCCTTTGAATCTTTGTCAACAGTATATTTACCATTTGTGTGTGGGTCTAGTTCTAAATTCTGTTCTATTCTCTTGTTCTGTATATTTTTTCCTTAAGCCGGTACCACATCATATTGATAGGTGTTTCATAGTAATTTCTTAATTATTTATTTTAAAATTTATTTTACATGTTCAGGAACCAGCAGTTAGCGTAATGGCTATGTCGCTGGACTCCCACGTAGTCGACCGCGGTTCGTGTCCCGGACCCTGTGGCTTAAAACTCATGCCAGGCGCGTGTGCGTGCGTGCCCAAGATCCTGAGAGGAGAATGGAGGAGAAGGGATTGCGGCGTGACCATCCCCCTGGGGGATGATTTCTCGCTTTCTGTCTCTATGTCTCTCTCTGTCTGTCTGGCGAGCGCACGCGCCCTACAGTGAAAAAAAAAATCTCTCCAAAAAAAAAAAAAATTTATTTTACATGTTCAATCACTGTGCATCTCTTGGCTTGTAAAGTGCTTGCATAGTAACTGCTTAAACACAATGACTGTGAGTCCTTTAAGTTTGCTCTTCTTTTTCAGAAATTTCTTCCCTATTCACAAGGACGTTATATGCAAAGTCTATTGTATATGACTAAGTTTGAGAATAAGTTATCAATTCTTCCTTCCTTCCTTTCTTTCTTTCTTTCTTTCTTTCTTTCTTTCTTTCTTTCTTTCTTTCTTTCTTTCTTTTTTAGATTTTTACCATATGGTACATGTGCCAGAGAGAGAGAGAGTGCAAGGGCATGCAAGTGAGAAATCACCCCCCAGGGGATGACCATGACACAATCATGTCTCCCTTCTCTCAGGAGTTTGGGTACACACGCCAGCATGCTCCTTAAGCCACTGGATCTGGGACTTGTACCATAGAGTTGGCCATGCGGGATTCAGCACCATAACCACCATTTTCTTAGGGATTGTTTAGATTTATAAATCAGTTTTGGGAGAACTGACTGTTTAATATTGAATTTTCTGCTCTACAGTTACAGTGTATGTTTCCATTAGTTAGGTTTTTAAAAGTTTTTACTAGCAGTATTTTCTAGCTTTTAGTGAGTAGGTCTTACACATACTTAGTTCAGTTTATCCCTAAGTATTAAATAGTTTCTGATGGTATTAAAATATTTATTCTCTAAGTTGCAGTTTCTAATTTTTTTGTGCTCTTACACATAAGTACAGTTTATTATTAAACTCACTTGTTTCTTCTAGTGGGTTTGTTGTAGATTTCTTGGGATCGTTTTGTCTACAGTTTTCCTCTTTCCTTTCCAATTTGAATTACTATTATATTTGCTTTTCTTCTCTTATGGTTCCTATCAGAACCCTCACTGCAGTGTTCTTTCCTTGTTCCTAATCATAAAAATTACTCAATCTTTCACCATGAATTATGATGCTACGTGTAGGTTTTTGTAGATACTCTTCATCAGGTAAGGTGTTTTCTTTTATTCCTGTCTTGCTGAGAATTTATTATAATGGATTTTCTTTAATTTAAAAAATGAATTTTTATTGCTAGCGTGTACCAGAGAGAAAGTACTCCCTCCCCCGCCTGGGGCATGGTCCTGCTGCAGTCTTTTTCCTTTCTTTTTTCTATCACGTCAGTATCTTGGGTGGGCAAGCACACACATCTGGCATGTTTTTAAGCTGCTGGGGGTCTGTTCACAGAACATATGTTCACAGAATCAAAGATGAAAAATGCCCAGTTATGATTTATATTGCGCTGTTCTACAGGATTGAAGCTCTAGTACATAAAACATACTTTCATTGAGGATTTTTTGGGGATGATAAATAAGAGAGCTTTAAGTCATAATTAAGTGCTGGCGAGGCTGCCACGAAAGGGAAACTCTCCTATGGTCCAGCACTGTGGAGAACAATGTGGAGGTTCCTCACAGGTCTACAAATAGAACTACCATATGATCCAGCAATCCCACTTCTGAATATGTACCCAAAGGACAGGAGAATGCTCAGTTGGAAAAATACTTGAACATGTATCTTCATTGCAGCAGTGTTCACAATTGCTAAGACATGGAACCAACCCAAATGTCCATGAACAGATGAGTGGATTGAACATATGTATACTCTGGGATATATATACACATATATACTGTGGGTACTATTCTGCCATAAAAAAGGAGACTGACATTTGATACAAAGTGGACAACTACAAGATTTAGTGCAAAGAGAAGCAGGCCATACTAAGAAAGAGAAACTTTGTATGTCTTAACATTACTGAATGTCTATTCTGTGTCTGAATCTGAAAGATTGAAAGACATAAAAGCAAGGACAGCAACTTTTGACAACAGAGATGGTTTGGGGGCAGGGAGGGAAATGGGAGTGGAGGGAATCAAGAGAAAACAACAGATGCCTTAGCAGCAGTCCTGAAGGTTCTCACCTTTGTATCTGCCCCACTGAATTGCTCCTTCCGAGACAGATGATCCTCCTAGGCATACAGAGAGACCTTTTCTCAAGCAGAAATGAGCACATAATTCTTGTGTTTGAAAACCTTCCAACAGAGCTTTGCTGACTTATTCCTGAAGAGACTGGATTGAACCCTTCTGCGGCTGTTTACTAGTCCTGTGTGCCTACCTACCAGAACACACGTCATCCTTTGCAATAATTGTTTTCCCGCTGTCTGTCTTCCATGCTCCGTTTTAAAGTTTTTATTCATCAAAACAGTGTCTGTCTTGTTTCTTGAAGAACTGCAGCTAGTGTCATCTTTGGCATGGCATGTCATAGGCATTCAGTACGGAGTCATGGTTAAAGGTTGGTTGTTTTATTTTTCAAATATACTAAGTATACATAAGTTAATCATTCATTAATTTCATCATCAAAATTATTTAGAATAGGGACCAGCAGGCGGCATAGTGGTTAAGGCTCTGGGCTCCCACATGACCAACACTGGTTCCTGTCCTGGACCTGGTGGCTTGAGACTCATCCCAGGCACATGTGCATGTGTGCCCAAAATCCTGAGAGGAGAATGGAGGAGAAGGGATTACGGCATGGCCATCCTTTCTGAAAGGGTGATTTCTTACTTTCCCTCTCACTGTCTCTCTCCAGTGAGTGCACACACCTTTTGGCAAAACCTTTCAAGAAAACATATTGAGTATATTTTCTGAAATATGGAGGATACAGGAGTGAGCAGGGCATTGACCTGCCGTCTAGGCTGGCAGTCGAGTGCAGAGAAGGCATGCAGTAGTACTGTGGGCGTGCTGTCACTGCGCACTCGTGACCTGTCCTGGGCAGAACTGCGTAGGATTGCTTTTCAGAATCTTAATTGTGGTAAATTTGGGTTGGCTCCATTTCAGTGTGGTTCTGCTCGTTGTGTATACTCTTCGAATGCAGCTGCTTTTCCTGTTTCTCTTACCCTATGACCACAGGTCATTTTTGCCAGTGCTAGTGGACAGGACACCTGACTGTACAGGTGGAAGCGATGGGCGATGGCAGAGAACATGGGAGGCTGCAGTTGTGTTCGGTAGGGTGGGTATTTTCAGTGTCTTCTTGTTTTTTGTTTGTTTGTTTGTTTTTTTCTTTTGATGTCACTTCAAAGTGTACACATAAAATATAATGACAATATTAATTGGTAATACCAGTATCCACTGGCTATTAGCCATTGTTGACATTTGCTTTCTCTTTCAGTTCCTGCATGTCAGACATCATTATCTACATCTTGCCAGGGAAAAGGCAAAGTATCAGGGATTAATTTGGCCAAAGTCATGCAGCTGCTAAGTGATGGAACTGTGATTTATAATAAATCCACTTCTGCCTATTCTTAAATGGGTCTTTCTGTTAATCCACCTCGATGGTGTTAAACCTCCTAATAGACTTTACTATAGGGTATGTGTGCTCCTTTATCTATACAAAATGCACATTTCTTTATCTGTAATTTGGTTGTTCAGTGTAGTTCCTTCTTTTTGAAGATATAAAATCTTAGTCACAGAATGCTGCCAGCAGGTCATATTTTTGTTACAGCATATTATCTGCACATCATAGTTTCTTCTTTCATTGCTTTTTTAAAAAAATATTAGTTTTTACTCTAGAAGCAGATTACACTGTTTTAAAGTCATGTATCTTATTTTCTCTTCCTAGTCTTTAATTTTACTAGGGGGGAGGACATTTTCTCTGGATTTTTATTTGATTAGTTAGCCTTTTTATATTAGGTGGCAATGAAAAAATATTTTAAAACAGTGTTATTTTCCTCTCTGGTCCTTACCATGTTAGAGTTCTTACTCCCTTCTTCTTCAACAAAATTAAAATGAAACAAAAATGATTGTTTCATTACATTTAAAATAGTATATTTGTTGTTGTTAGTCCTGTCATGCAGTTTAACTCTATAGTGGCTACCATTACCTTCAGTAGAAAATCACGTTCTCAGATTTAGTGACACTACATTTTATTACCTTACTGGGGAAAGTGTATCACTAATCCCTGAATGTCCTTGCAGGTGCTTACGGTCACACTTAGTCCTAAAGACATGGAAAAAAGGATGTCAGGAAGATACCAAAGTTCAGTCCAGTGGACAGTGAGAGCAAATCCAGTTTGTCATGAGGTGTTTGCCAGGATTTGGTAGTTTGGTTTAAACTCTTTCTTCTGCTGCTGCTTCTCTTTTTTTTTTTTTTTTTGGTAGGGGTATAAATGATGGAACACTTACTATGAGGAGGATACTATACTTCATATTGTATCTTTACTGTTGTTTGGCTAAACAGCAGAACTCTAATTTGTCTGAAGGATTTGAGGATTTGGGATTGATGGAAGATTATGGAAGCAGGTCCTGAAACTGGCAGGATCGAAAGCATCTCAGAAGAAGTATTGTCTAGAAAGGAAACAGAAGTCTACAACTTAGTTCTCTGGCATAGTCCATGACTGAGCTGGGGAATGTTGGGTTTGAGAGCTCAGAAGATACTTTCTAGAAGAAGTAAAAACTAAAGCTCAGAAAACTTGGGCTTTCATTAAGGTCACTTACCTAATTCATAGCAAAAACTGGAAGGGAGGGTACTCAAACCTTAGGATTGTTTCAGGTTCTTTTGTGTACTCATTACTCATTCAGTACTTGCTCCGCTCAAGGCAGCTATCCTGAGCACTCAGTTGAGCCCTGAATAAGACAGACCTAAAGCATTTATGGCCAGTACCAGAGCATCATGGAGGATGCTTCTGAAATACGAGTAAGACGATTAACTCGGAATTAGTTGTAGGATATGTTAAGTATGTCATACTTGAACTAAATATTCCCAGGGAAGAATGTGATAAGCATTGCTCTAACAAAAGATACAGGCCTTTATTTAGTCAGATACACACTAGGTACCCATTTCTTCCCTTGGTAGACCTTTGTCTCACTCTGTTGAAGATTAAGGCATTCCATTTAAACTGCCCATATGGGTCTGCTATTGAGTAGTCTCTCGCTAAGTGTTGATTCCCATCACCTTCTCTCTGCAAACTGTATCCAGTGCATATATGGCTTAGCGGGCATTTAATTTATCAAACAAAAAACTGAACTGGCTGAATTCTGAGTCCTGTTCCCTTTATTCTGTCTATTACGATTTCTTAGACGTTAGGGCCTTCAAACATACCCCATTGATGACTCACATGAAGCACCAGTCATGAGGATGCGGTTCTTGTTTTAGGCAAAGTCTTTTTATCTTAGTGTGTTCTTTTCATGAATTGTAAAAATAATTTCCTAAGAATCAAATGTAGTTGCTGAGCAGGAAACTTAAGAGATACCAAAGAATGCTTAAGAGATTTGAATACATTTGTAGGAAATAAGAATTCCACAGAATTAAGCTGAAAGTAAGATTAGAAGAAAAGAAATGCAGACTTGAGCACTTTTAGTATTTTTTAATATACTTTTAACTACTTCCCAAAATGGAGCTTATTCAGTCTTTGCTTCCTGTCCTGTAAAAAAGTTGAAGTATAGATTTTTTTTCTTCATTTTCTTTCATAGATATCATATCATGGTATTTTTTAAAAAATCTTGTTTTCAGTTTCAGGTTTTTCCTTGTGAAGTGCCCTTACAATCTCAAGAACATATTTTGGGTTATGTGTATTTCTCACTTTTTTCCCCCATCTTTAATCCATGAGCTTAGAGATTTGACATACTATGTGATTCCTACCCCCCTCCTCACTGGAATTCATACTACCACATTTTGTGGTTTTGCATGAATATTATTAAAGTCTTTTAATGTGTGTCACTATTTTCCAGTAGGTGGTTACAAGGATCTCAAAACTTCTTTTACCATGGGTAAACTAATATACAGGTTTTTTGTGACATCTTTATTAAAGTAATTTGAGTTTAACACAAGCAATAGACACAGCCAATTTAGTCCTTAGTTAGAACAGAGCAGTCACTCGTAGGCCTTTGCTGTATAAGCAGTTCTTTTCTGAGCCGTGGATGTCTTTCTGCTGCTGCCCTGTGTAGATGCCTCTGACCTAAGGGAATTACCTATTATATTAATACTCAGAGTAGTAGTAAAAGCCCTTCCTAGTCTGTCTCAGTATGTGCACCTGTTCAACTTGACCACCAGTTGCCCTCTCTTGCACCTTGTGTTTTTGTCAAGCTTTGCTGTTCTGTTTTCTTTGGAAAGATTGTGTAGGTAAGTCTGGCTGTGTCCACATGTTCTGTGTGTGCTGTTTCCTCTGCATGAGGTGCCCCTGCACATCGGGCCCTACTTGTTTGGGTTCAGCTGAAATCCACATATTCTGAAGTTGCTCTTGATTTTTTGACCTGGAAGTCTTTCCTTCCCACCTATAAATTTTCTAATAGTTCATTTGTACTTTTCTTAAAGTGCTTAAGATTTATACTTTGCTTTGTGAGTATCCACATAGAGTCTTTACTAAACTGTGCATTCCTTGCCAATGGGGTCGGTATCGTATTATGTAGTAACATACTACTGTCAGTTGAGCCCAGGGCTGCCCGTCTCAAGTCCAGGTGTGCTTTTCACATCCATCCAGCTGCTGCGTGGCCTCGTTATTGTTAGGGCATGGCGACAGCTTGTGGTAGCCACTCAGTAAATCCTTACTGACTGAAAGAATAAATGTCTGAGTTTTAGCTACTGATCATCTGCCATTTTCACTTCCTTTTTTTTTTTTTTTTTTTGAGAGATTTTCACTGTAGGGCGCGTGCGCTCGCCAGACAGACAGAGAGAGACATAGAGACAGAAAGCGAGAAATCACCCCCCAGGGGGGATGGTCACGCCGCAATCCCTTCTCCTCCATTCTCCTCTTGGGATCTTGGGCACACACACGCACACACGCCTGGCGTGATTTTTAAGCCACCGGGTCCGGGACACGAACCACGGTCGACTACATGGTAGTCCAGCGACATAGCCATTACGCTAACTGCTGGTTCCCTTCCTTTTTGTTTTTTAACTTTATTCAGGTTGTGTTCTGTGGTAACTTCTAGCCATGTAATATTACTTAAATATAAGCCAATCAAAAAGAAAACTAAAAACCTCATTCTTTGGTCACGCTAGCCACATTTCACGTGCTCAGTAGCCACTTGTGGCTAGTGGCTACTGTATTGAGCTGCACTGGTATTGAATATTTCCGTCATCACAGGAAGTTCTTTTGGACTGTACTGGTCTAGATCGCTTTGCTGCCCTCTTGGCCACCGCTGCATGCCTGTGGAATGGCTGTGTGATATACGTGTAGGACAGGAATTGCAAAATAGACAGTGTCAAGGGAAGGAAACCTCTATATACTGTAATAGAACACTTCCTATCTGCTCTCTGCGTGTTAGATCATTCCCGGGGATGATTTTCAATAGACATAGCATATTACAGTTCTGTGAACTGCTTAAGTGAAACTTTGTCGGTCAGCCTACTGCCTCCACTGTTCCATAGAGCTCTCAGATACTCTGAGCTTAGGGGAGCTTGCCAAACTAGGAAAAGCAGAAGTGAGGCCTCGCCCAGACGCCTTGGGTTGTTGTACCATAGTTGGAAAGGTTCCCTCTCAAAACTTACCATTCTCACTCTGTTGCTTTATGTGATCTCCTGCTCTGGAATTTCCTTGGAACCCCTGCAGTGACCAAACTGATGTCTGGGTAGCTCTTCCAGGTTTTGAACATTGTCTTTCACATGCTTTCATTTAATTTTTTATATCAACTAAGTGAGGTAATAGGTGGTCCCTGTGTTACAAATAATGGAACAGTTTTAGAGAGAAAAAGTACCTTACCCACATAAACCATTTGCAAGAGGTGAATTTCAACAGAAGTTTGAGCACCTCCATGTCCTCGGTGGTGGGAGTACCAAAATTGGTTTTCTGACTACAAGAGAATTTGGAGTTACTATGACTCTAATCTTTCTGTGATCTTTAATTATATTGATATTAATATTTAAAGTTTTCATTAAATTTTTATTACCCTTTTTATATATACTTCTGCTTATATTAATATGCCGAACTAAGGGGTATAAGAGGTTAAGGTTATGTATAGCTTCTAGGAATACTACTTGAGATGTATCATTAATCCTGACAACTCTGGGGTAGATACCAGTATCCCCAATGAATACTCATGGGGACCCAGAGTCCTCTGACATGCTTTTCCCCTCTCATACTGTTAGTAAGTACTAGTCTGTGATTTGAACCCATATTTTTATTACTTCAAGTCTTGCTAAATCAAACTCATCTTTCTATTTTATCATTAATTTATATGGTCTTATTGCAGGTGTCAAAAAATTAGACAGTTGTGCTTGTCTGGAGGCTGTAGGTTAATATGCTGTTCTGGGAGTGCCATAAGCAAAAACAGGTGGAAAAAAATAGCTCAATTAAGCGTTTATTTAGGGCTATTTTTGCATTTTCCTCTGAGCAACTTAATTTTACATTCATCTTATGCTCATGCTTTGGCTTCATTTGTTCCCAAGCTTGAGATCATGGAATTTAAAGGACTTGGCTGGTGATAGCATTTGTATGTAATACCTGTAATACAGTTTCTTTGTCAGAGGCATAATTAACAATATGATTTGTACATCTACTGCCTTCTGGTATTCACAACACAGTTTGTAAACTTAATTAGTTCTTGGAATAGCAAATGTTTTGAAGATGATAAACACTTTGCCTCTGAATAATGTGTTGAATGGTTATATATTCATAGGAATTTATTCTGTGCTACTCAAATTAGAATGCTGATAGGTATGCTTCTCAAGGTAAACATCACCTGCAGTTGTATATTCCCAGATTATATTGTCTTCCTGTGCTTTTCAAAGGGGAAATCAGAAATTTTGCTCAGATAATTTAGCCTCTAGGAATATTCATTATGCTCCATTGTAGAGAGAACATCTATGCTAATGTCATTACATAGATGCCATTTTCCTAAACCCTGATGGTGATCATTATGATCTATACTGAAGGTGCGGTGGGTAATAAACCACTATAGCATTCCTTCTGCGAGTCCCTAGTTTCAGCCCTCCAAGACATAGTTGAGACCGAGGATGTAAGCAAAAAAGCACTCTCAGCAACTAAAAGAGATATTGCCGAAATATGCTGTATACTTAGGAATGCTTGTCTGTCTTTTGCTTTAGAGTCTTATCTTCATTAAATCACAGATATAAAAAAGTTTTTGATTTTTTTTTCCAAGCAGCGCTGCCATGCCATTAGATTAGTGACTTTCAGTCCCTAGAGTCAGGAAAAGGTCATATGTGCATAGGTTTCCTCCCATTTTTAACACGAAGAAACTAGAGCTCAGTGAAAATAGATGACTTGCCAGAGGTTTTCTGGTGCTAAAGCTTGGGCGACCTTTGCAGTACCACGTCCTGTCTACCATTCTGTTGTCCTTGTGGTCCATCGGTCCATGTGGGGCCCTCCATAAAGCCTTGCATCCGATCTGGCACATGGCACTTAAGATCTCCAGTCTTTCTATTCCTGGCTTCTTGCCACTTCACTTCTGGAACATACCAAGAGATGTCTGAGTTAGGGTCAGGCCTAGTAAATGGAAATCAACCAGGTATTTTAGCAGAGAGGATTCAGTATAAAGGATTGGTTAGACAGGTGGTGGGTGACTGAAGGAGCACACGGGGAGTATTAGAATGACACAGAGTAGTAGCATAGGGACAGCACAAGCCATGACCCTTGAGGCTGGAGGAACAAATGGAAGTAATTTAGAGCAAGTGCTCCATGGATCTGGCACCAAGACCCATTTAACATCGGTACTGAGATGCTTCAAGGGAGACCTCGCAGCGCCAGGGTACTCAGCCCTCTGAAGAAGGGGTCTTGGCTTGCTGAGGTGCTGTGACACATGAGTCTGGGGATATGGGGAAATCTCTACAGGCCAGCATTTAAAACTGTTGCACTGGTGTGCTGCCAGGAACTGGAAGCAAAACTGGAAGGAACAAATCCCATCAGTTTCCCCCACCCTAGCACTCCCAGTTGGCAGAACCTCATAGAAACTGTTGAGAAATGTGGTCTTCAGAATCTCTGACCAGCGTGCTAGAACAGCATGGGTAGATATGGCGCTCAGGGACAGTATCTTTTTTTTTTTTTTTGGAGAGGTTTATGCTATAGGGCATGTGCACTTGCCAGAAAGACAGAGACAGAGAGACAGAAAGTGAGAAATCACCCCCCAAGGGGGGATGGCCATGCCACAATCCCTTCTCCTCCATTCTCCTCTCAGGATCTTGGGCATGCACGCACAAACTCCTGGCGTGAGTTTAAGCCACCAGGTCTGGGACTCAAACCACAGTCGACTACATGGGAGTCCAGTGACATAGCCATTACACCAACTGCTGGTCTCAAGGGACAATATCTTAATGACTGACACAAATGGTTTGCGTGTAGAAGTGAAAGATAGCTAGGTGATGTTCATCGATTCATTCAAACCTTGGGTATTCTTTTTTTTTTTTTAAGAATTATTTATTTAATTTTATTCATTTGCATGTTTTAATTTGACCAGTGAGAGACAGAGGGGGGGGGAGGGAGGGAGGGAGGGAAGGAAGGAGGGAGGGAGAGAGAGAAAGCGAGAGAGCGAGCAAGCCAGCCAGCCAGCCAGCCATCAGGTCTGGGACTTGAACCGTGGTTGGCCATGTGAGAGTGTCCAGCTCCTTAACCATCATGCCACCTGCTGGTCCCAAACTTTGAGTATTCTTAAATGTCTCACTGTACCTTTCCATGAAAAGTTTTATCATTTATTCCTTTTCATTCACTCACCAAGTGTTTTTTTGTTGCATGTTATGCTCAAGGTGTAGAACTAGGTACTGACCATATGAGGGTAAAAGGCAGTCTTATGTGTCTAAGAGCTAGTCAAGAGAGATGATAGAAATATGTGTAAGTCTCAGAGTTAAAAGGGACGTTCAAATTCAGCCTGTCATCAGGTGATTTCATCCTCTCTGTAACCTGCCTGCCAGACTGCTGGACGGAGCTCCGCTGCTAAACTTAAAAATCTCTAAGATAGCTAGCTAGCTCCATCTTTGGCAAATGGTACTGTCAGAATCTTCGTCCCTGTAATTTGAGTTGGAGGGTCTTTCTCTATAATTTCTACCCACTGGTCATCATCTTCCTGACCAAATCAAATTCCTCTCTTATGTGATATGCAAGTTGTTCGTATCACATTTCTTCTCTCCCAAATCATTTATCCTTAAAGCATTTTCAGTGTTCTCAGCCAACTTGCCCAGACAGTGCTTTTTAACTTTGTTATTGATGTCCGTCTGGAGCTCTTATAGGGTTCTTTTTCCCTAATTGCTCCTTTCCGCCCCAAAAGAAATAGTGATATCTCAGACTTGGTATCTGCTTATGTATTTGGGCCCTTTGGTGAACCAGCAGCTATGGGCCAGCCACTATAATTATTGGGGACTTCTTGAAGCTGATCTATAGGAACACTTTGGATTCCTGGCCGTGCTGCTGGTCTCAGCCTGCTCGTTGTCAGTGGCCGCTCATGTGTTGCACCGCTCATCCCATTATCCCTCCTCCCATGCTTAGGACATCTGCCTGAGGTGCTTATTGTTAGCGTTAGCGAAATGAAGCTCTGGTTTGTCCTTTCATTCTGTCTCGTCGCCCAGACAGACCATGTGGTGTGACTGTGAAGTAACACGTACTCTCTATTTCAGCTTTAGAGTAGATCAGCCATTGTCAGTGGGTTTGGCTGGTAGAACCACTAGAGTGCATAATTGCTTAATCACACTTTATGGTTGAAGGACAGAGTGAAAACTAATGAATGCTGTTGACCAGCCTTGGCGTAATTACTTTTTTAAACAGGATTCCTAGATGATCTTAGTGTATAAATTGATCTAATATGTGAAGTTCTGAACTTAACTCGATGATATCCTTCAGGGAAACCCTCAGCAGGAGTGCCTATTGTGCAGAGTGAGCATCTGACTTTATAAGGTGAGGCGACATTGAGAAATGACATGGAAGCTCGCCCTCATGTTCAGGAATTATGTAGATTTCTACTGAAATATTTTATGTCTTCAGAGGCTGTGACTGTTAAAGTGTATACAAATGGATTTTTCATCGATGTTGTAATTTTCTGTCATAATTAAATCTGAGTGACAGAATATTTCTGCTGCAGTTGTGTTTTGCTTTTAAAAAGTATTTTATGCCTGCTTAGCAGTTTCCAGGTGGCTTAGAAGAACATTGAATATGAGGGAAATACAGTATTTTTATGTATATTTTATGCTAAAATTAAGTTGTGGTTTGGGTTGTTTCTTTAGTCATTTTTTCTTGTATTATCTCTTATGATTTTGTTGAGAGGTTTTTAAATAGCACCAAAATAGGTATGTGCTTTGGGATCAGTTGCAATCTTTGGTCATGTTATTTATCTTTAGGATTCTTTTCTTTTAAAAAACTTGACTGTTTTACCTTATCATGATACAGAAAACATGATTTAATGTCTTAAGCCATCTTCTCACACAATTTACTCAGATTCTTTGCTGGTTAAATAAGGACCAATTGTGAAAAACCTAAAAATGTATGGTTACAGAATGATAAATCTTACTGTGAATTTATTTTAGTCTGTCAATATATTACTGTACATCTAACAAACAAAGTATTCAATTGTAGTCTTATTACATATGAAAGTAATAGAGAGTAAAATGCTTGTATTATATGGTTGTTATAGAATATCATTAGTACAGTCATATTTCCATCTCAAAGTGTGATAATGCCAGTGGGATAAATGAGAAAGACATTGAATCTTCACACAAAGGAAATGGGTTTTATAATGAGTGCTGTCTGAACAGAACTAATCTCTTTCTTGGATCATTACTTCACCTAATCATAAAACCTTTTTTTAATTCAAATCCTTGCAGGGTTCTAATTGGTGACCTCTAGAGTCTGATAATTGTTTAAGATAGCTGGTCTTTTGCAGTATACTTAATGATGTTTGCAATTAAAAGTGAGAAATGTGGTTTAACCCTTCTTCTAACTAAAATGTAGATTTTACTTTTTTTAGTCTTCATCAGTTATTTCCATCTCTTCCTCTCAATAGTTACTGACATTTGTCATTATTAACTCGAATTAACTCAATACAGTGGTTACTTCATTTACTCCATGGGTTTACTGAATATTTATTTGATTGATGAATTAGGTTACATTGAGAATAATCCTCTGTAACTAATCTAGCAATGGTCTGTTTGGGAAGAAAACTTCTTACCTCTTTCTTCTGTTATCTATGAATTTTTCTGTCCATTTTTTGGGGGGTGATTTAAGTAGGAGCTGAGCCAATCTTTCCAGTCAGTCTCAATAAATATTTATATCAAAGCCTTTCCTACTGCCAGATAAAAGTTGGCTCATAGGAATTTGCTGCTCTCACCACTGAGTCAGGTAAACTGTAGTGAACCTGAGTACCAGTCTTTCTTTGTTTGATCACAGTGCCTGGAAGCATGAGGGAGATTCGTTTTCACTGTTGTATGTTTACTGTGTTGTTTTTTGATTGCCACAGGGCACATGCACTTGCTAGAGACATACAGACAGACAGGTAGAGGGGTGGGGAGAAAGCATCAGCAGTGTGGCGAAGTCATGCCATGATCCTGTCTCCGCTACTTCTCCCTTCTGTCTCCCTTCTGTCTGAATTTTCAGCATGTACACATGAGCACCCAATGTGTTTTTTCTAGCTGCCTAGGCCAGGGTTTGAGCTATGATCACTCCAGGATTTGAACTACAGTCAGCCGTGTGTGGTCCTGTTTCCTTAACCACTATGCTGTGGTGCCGGCCCTACTTTGCTTCTACTTTTTTTTTTTTTTTTTTTTTTTTTTTTTTTTTTTTTTTAGGTTATTTCTTCTATGAATGAGAGAAACAGTGCACATCTCATAGGTTCTTGACACCACGATCCTCACTCAGCCTCAGCTAGCCCTGGATCTTGGGCACAGGCATGCCCAGTGTACTGAGTGAGGTTTCTGGGCATGAACCTGGAACCTTCCCATGTCGGTCAACCTCAGAGAATGTAGTATTTTGCTGCTGTCCTACTGTTCAGACCCTATTGGGTTTTTAACGTCCTCTTTTGCTTTTGTTTGACTTCTTAGTAAACAGTAGACATTTAGTGAGTGCAGGTTGGCTGACTACACCTATAAAATTCTACTTGCTTATTGGAACTGAGATTTAATTTATTTGTTTACATGTTGCTTGGAGGTTTCTTTCTGTTTTAGAAGCCAGTGTTTTGTAGTATGGTATTTTGAGGAAGCAAGCAAAACCTTTGAGACAGAGACAATCCTGGAATCAAACCTTAGCTATTGTCCCTTCCTAGGTATAAGAAAGGTGCCCAAACACCGAGCAGTTGGGAGGGTTAAATGTGTGTAAAGCCTCCGGAATAGTGTTTGTGGCTCTTCAAAAAGTTTGTGGAAAAATGAAATTTATGAATAATGATTAACAAAGTTCATTTTAGTGCAAGTAGTATTTGAATCCATGCATAGTTTTTTCATTATATGTATTTTCCATGAACTTTTATTCATCTTGTTAAATTTCTTCTACAAGAGTTAGGGATAGGGATATCCCATTTCTAATTTCCACTTTTTGGTCTTTATTGTTTTAAAATTATAGCAAACTTTTTGAAATTTATGGAATGAAAATGCTACTTTATATTTGAAATGATCTGTAAAGATTGAGAATTCCTAATCTAAAAATATTAAATTTGAACATTCCAAAGTCCAAAACTTTGTCAGTATTGACTTGATGTCATAGTGGAAAATTCCATACCTGACCTCATCTGACTGGTTGAAGTCAAAATAAGGATTCACTCTCCTCTCGGGATATTGGGCACACACGCACACGCACCTGGTGTGAGTTTAAGCCACCAGGTCTGGGACTCGAACAGCGGTCAACTACATGGAAGTCCAGCGACGTAGCCATTACTCCAACTGCTGGTCCCATGCTCTAATCTTATATATTGTATATTTAAGGATATTTTGTATACAAATATTTGCTCTGTGTTTATAAAAATAGTTTACTGACAAACATTCTTAATGTATAGAATATTGACTTTGTGGGGGGCCAGCAGGTCGGTGTAGTGGTTGAGGCGCTGAACTCCCATGTGACCGATAATGGTCTGAGTCCCAGACCTGGTGTCTTCTTTTTTTCTATCTCTTTCTCTCCCCCTCTCTCTGTCTTTATGTCACTTTGCTTTTCTCTCTCTGATAAACACACATGTTCTGTAGCAAATTTTTAGAAGAAATAATGATGGGACCAGCAGATGGTGTTGTAATGGTTATATCTCTGAACTCCCACATAGTCGACCACAGTTCTAGTCCCAGACCAGGCAGCTTAAAACTCATACCAGGTGTGTGTGCTTTCATGCCCTTAATTTCAAGAGGAGGATGGAGGAGAAGGGCTTATGGCATGGTCATCTCCCTGGGACGTGATTTCTTACTTTCTGTTTCTCTGTCTCTCCAGCAAGTGCATGTGCCCTATAGCAAAAATCTCTCTCTAAAATAATAATGATCAATTAAATTTTAAAAAACAATATTGACTTTTTCTTTCTCCCTAGATGATATATTTATGTGAATTTATGATAACCTTTATTGTTTTTAGTAGACATTGATACATGTTTCTAGTCTGCCCTACCATTCATTTTTGTTTATGGAGCAATAAGCAAGATTATGAGCTGTATGAATTAATCTACTATTTATCTCTGGTTTGAATATAATAGGTGTTTGGTTAGGTTTGGACTGTTTAAACAAAATAATTCCCTAATGGAAACATATATTGTGTTGGAAGTTAAATATTTCTTTTAAGGTGAGCGATGATAGTAATGTTTTAGAATCTGTCAAATAGAATTTATATTGACTGTGGGCACTATTTATAAAACGTTTTTTTGTAGCAGAAGAATACTTCATTCACGATCGACTCTAATGA
Organism: Tupaia belangeri chinensis; assembly: GCF_000334495.1. Taxonomy (NCBI): domain Eukaryota; kingdom Metazoa; phylum Chordata; class Mammalia; order Scandentia; family Tupaiidae; genus Tupaia; species Tupaia belangeri. The sequence continues at coordinate 6,936,594 of NW_006159829.1, read as the reverse complement.
GTCAGTCAGTAGAGAAACATCCATGTGCTAGCAACATCCGTTCTTATAACTTTTTTCTTTTAATTTGCCAAAGGGTGCATGCATCCTTCAGAGAGAGAAAGAGGGAACATGAAGAAGAACCTCCATGGATAATGGTCACATGAAATCCCTTCTCCTCCATTTCTCCTGACTTTTGGGACTTGGGCACACGTCCACACATGCTTGTGTTTTTCAGGCCACCAGGTCTGGGATTGAACCGCACAATTGGCCTATAGGACCCACCCCACCCCATCTTGCCCTATGTCACCTTTTAAGATCAATTTAAGTCTTCTAACTGAACAGTTAGAAGAAATTTTTTTAAAAAAATTATTTTGAAATTATTTTGAAGAAATTATTTAGAAGAAATAATTTTGAAATATATTTCTAAATATCATGGAGATATTATCATTCTTCTTACGTGAGCTGCTCATTTTACTAGAGATCCAGGCTAAGATCTGTCCTTTAATTACAGTTTGTATAGGAGTTAAGGTGCTTAGGAAAAGGGGAATGAGCCCTGTTGACTATATTAATATCCACACTAGTACTTGATTGTGGAGGCTAATCTGCACTATTTAATTATACTTGTCTGACCCTTTGTCAGTTGTTATTAAGTAGCTTTTAGGAAACTAAGAAATTACAGCTGTTAGTAGAGCACTTTTCAACAGGGACTGTTGTTAGCTTTTTATAGTCTTATGATACTCATTTTAATTAATTTAAAATATTAATTGATTATTTCTTTTATTCCATTTCGTAACCACTTAGAAAGCTATTTGTACATCTGTGTTAGGTGTTGGTATGTACCAAAGATGAGGAACTAGAAGTTTCTACCTCGCATGCGCTCAGTCATGCTGGGGTGAAGGAGTGTGAATAGTGAGTGTAACAGAGTGTACTCTGCCATAGTGGAAGTTTTATACAGCTAATAAGGCATTGTGGATGGGATCTGTGGTTCTCCTGTGGGGGTAAGGAGAAGCTGGAGTCAATTAAGAGCTGGGTAGAGACCCAGTCACGGTGGTGTCCATGGCAATAGGCTACTGCTGCGCCATGCTAGAGCCACACAGCAGGCTGAGATTTGCATCCTGGGTTGACCTGAACGTGTTAGCCTGGAGAAAGGATCACAGCTTGTTGAGACCAGAGGTACCTGTCTGTGTCTGTTTGTCTCTCATGAAAAACATAAACTTAAAAACATATAAAGAGCTGGACACAGAGTTGTATTTTCAGTGTTGCTCAGGAGATGTAAGTTAATTTAGACAAGATTTCACCCTTTAAGGACGTACTGTGAATAGTACAAACATTTACATTGTTTTCTTAATGCTTATATAGAAATTGCCTGTACCAGGTATGTTATTCTGTGTATAAATGTTAAATTATTACATCCTCATAACACTTTTGTTCATTAAATGCTGTTATTTCTACATATTTTTTTTGGGGGGGGGAGGTTTTTGCTATAGTGTGCGTGCACTTGCCAGAAAGACAGAGAGAAACAGAAAGCGAGAAATTACTCCCCAGTGGGGATGGCCACGCCGCAATCCCTTCTCCATCCTCCTCTCGGGATCCTAGGCACGCACACACATGGCGCCCAGTGTGAGTTTAAGCCGCCGGGTCTGGAACTCAAACCGTGGTTGACTACGTGGGAGTCCAGCAACATAGCCATTACACCTACTGCTGGTCCTTCTACATTTTTTAAAAATGACTTAGATTAAGTTACTTTTTGATGGCTATATAACTAGTAAGTGCCAGTGTAGGGATTGATCAAACTCAGGCAGTTGGAGTCTGTCTAAATTATTTCCAAAGCTCTTTCTCTCTTTGAGGTTTTATGTTTCTGTTTCTTCTTGGACAGTTCTCATTATTAACCAGCAGTTAGGAACTGTAGTCAGCACTGTACAGGAGGTGTCTTAGATCTCAGAGTGGACGGATCCTTTCACTGCTAGTCGCCTCTCTCCAGTTCTGGGGCCTGAGGATCAGTTGTCTTGTTGCATTATGGGAGAGCTGTGCAGGATCTTGGGTATTTTTTGAATATACATTCTATAATTAGGCATTGGTTTAGAAACTGTGTTAAAGTCCTCCTCCCCCACCCCAGCTTTAGCTACTATATGAAAAGTTGGCTTCTGTTTGACCGCTATTTACCAAAAGCTGTAGGTTGTTTATGTTGTCAATAAATTGTTTATTTTGTCAATAGTGGAATCTTTCTCTACTTTTCCACTTGAATTTAGGATTGAAGTATCTCTGATGTCACACGAAATTCCTTCAGCTCTTCTTTTAACTCTACTTTCAAACCTCAGTGAAGATCACTGATGAGATTCTAGGATTTTACACTGTTCTCTTGACATTGAAGTGGTGTTTTTCACAGAAAAACTTGATTGTAGGAGAGTAAAGTGGAGAGATAAGCACATGTGGTCACATTAAGAAAGTCCAACGCTTACATAGTTGGCCCTCCATATCTGCAGGTTCAATCAATTGCAGATAAAGTATTCAGGAAAACCCCTCAAGTAATAATAACAACAGTAAGAAAAAAAAATTCACATTTAAAAATACAGCATATCACCTATTTAACCACGTTGTATTGTATTAGGCATCGTAAGTTATCTAGAAATTATCCGAAGTGTGTTAGAGACTATGTGAAGGTTATATGCAAATACCGCACTATTTAATAAATGGACCTTGAGCATCACAGATTTTGGTATCCTTGAGGCATCCTGGAATCAATCCCCCACAGATACCAAGGGATGACTGTACTTGTGACTTATAGCTTCGCAAACATTTTCACATCTTACTTCAAAAAGGAAGAAAAAAGGAGAGATTAAAAGATATCTGTAATGTGTACTTATTCACAGTAAGTAGAAACAACCCAGGTGTCCAATGGCCAGTGGTCCACTGGGTACATAAAGCATGGTGTGTATCTAGAATAGTATTCAGTCTTCAGGAGGAAGGAAAGGGCTAGCGGGTGGCATGGATGCCACATGGCCGACTGCATGGTTCAAGTCCTGGACCCCGGTGGCATGAAAATCATGCTGGGCACGTATGTGTGCATGACCAAAACCCCAAGGAGACTGGAGGAGAAGGAATCGAGGACCCTAGGGGGTGATTTTTCTCTGGCAGGCACACACAGCCTATAGCACTGAGCGTGCTCACTTACCGACTCTGTGATCACAGGATTTTGTCATCATTACTTGCCTGATAGATTCTATTTTGTAGTGTTAAAAGAGAAAAGAGGTAAGTTATGATAGCTTAGTAAGACTCCAGGTATCACTTGTGCAAATGAGCATATGTGAACTAGAATTACACAGGGCTAATTTATTTCAGTGAAGAATTCATTTGGGGGAGGGAGTTGGTAATTTCCATTCTTTATCCTGTAAGAAATGGGGGAAGGTGAGAAACAGTATCAAGGGGAGAAGCAGCAAAACATTTAAGGGACACAAAAATGGAAAATGATCTGTTCCTGATAATGTGTATGATAGTATCTTTAACTGGACTAATACACAGTGTATTCCTGCTGGGAAAATTCATTGTGCATGTTGTAACGGGAAATTCATTTTACAAGCTATAGTGATAGACGGTGGCTGGATGTGTATATATATAAAGAATTGAGCATGTATTTACCAACTTCTTTGTTTTTAGTTTGTTATAGGGAGTGTGTGCTCTCTGTGGAAAGAGAGAGGGAAAGTGAGAAAACAACTCCCAGGAAGGATGGCCATGTCTCAGTCCCTTCTTATCCATTCTCCTCTCTGGATTTTGGGCATATACACGCATACACACACACACACACACAAACACACGTGCCATGCGTGTTTTTCAAGTGGCTGAATCCGAGTACTGGCCCATGTGTTGTCCAGCTACTTTGCCCTCCATGCCACATGTTGGCACGCTTTACCAGCTTTTAAAATAATTTTTCTAATTCCAAAGCTGTTAGTCCTGTTTCTGCAGCATTCGTATATTACATTAAATTTGTCTGTTACGTGCCTCATACTCTGTATCTTCTGTCCCTAGCACCTACTACAGTTTCTTCAATTTACCAGGATTAAATCAGTGGTGAGTCCTGTTGCATTGACATGGTACTGGAGTCTCACAATAAAATGTTTTACACAAAGTAGTCAGAAACACATCTATTCTTCAGGTGAGATAGTGTGCCAGGAACATTGCCCATCACAGTCTCAGTGAAAGAATGATGAAGAGCTGAAATGAATGATCAAGAGCAAGTAAAGCCTTTTACACAGTTTTAGCCACCATGCAAAATATAAGCATGGCTGTCCTGAAATAAAAATAATTTTCTTCACAGGTTTTTGCTATAGGGTCATTGCACTTGCTGGAGAGACAGAAAGTGAGAAATCACCCTGCAGGGGGGGTGGCCACGCCATAATCTCTTCTCCTGTATTTTCCTCTGAGGGTTTTGGGCAGGCGTGCACATGTGCTCAGCTTGAGTTTCAAGCCATCAGGTCCGGGACGCAAACCATGGTTGGTCATGTGAGTCCAGCGCCTTAACCACTGTTCCACCTGCTGCCCCCTAAAAATGAATTTTTATTTTAATACTTTCATTTTTTTCTTAATTCTGTAAATCTTAATTTTATGTATTAAATCTATAAAAAAAAATCATATGATCAAAAACGTAAAATAATATAAAAAGAGGTAATGGTGAGAGGTCTCCTATCCCTGTCTCCCACACCTTGTTCCCTCTGTACCAAATAGATTCCACTGTTACTTGAATAGGGAGATATTTTGTGTGTGTATACAGGGGCTACGGACATCGAATATTTTTCTGTACTGTTGTACAGTCTGTGTGCACAGGCACACACACGTGTTAGCTACACAGTGCATTTGGTAGAGACTTCTTATATCAGGCTGTGAAGAGTTCCTTATCTTGTGAAGTAGTGCATATTTCATTGTATGGGGTATACACTAGTTTATTTAACCAGCCTCTTGCTGAGAAATATTCAAGAGATGTTCAGTGTTTTGCTGCTGATACTGAGCTGCAGTGAGTAACGTGGTACATAATATTTCACACTTGTGTGAGCTTATCAGCAGGGTAAATTTCTAAAAACAAAGTTGCTAAGACAATGGGAAAATATTCAGGTGAGTTTGATTCTTTGAGAGAAATTCATTAGTTTTAACAAAAATATACCTGACGAAGACTTTTTTTTTTTTGAGAGGTGTTTTTTTTTTTTTTTTTTTTTTTTTGGCTATAGGGCGTGTGCGCTCGCCAGACAGACAGAGAGAGACATAGAGATAGAAAGCGAGAAATCACCCCCCAGGGGGATGGTCACGCCGCAGTCCCTTCTCAAACTCCATTCTCCTCCCGGGATCTTGGGCACGCTCGCACATGCGCCCGGCGTGAGTTTTAAGCCACCGGGTCCGGGATGCAAACCGCGGTCAACTACTTGGGAGTCCAGTGACATAGCCATTACGCTAACTGATGGTTCCCCTTGAAGAAGACTTTTGCATTCAAATTTTAACTCACTTAAATCCAAAGATTATTTGACCATTTTTTTAGAGGATTAGTGACTTTGACTGCATTAGTGGACTTTAATGTCTTTGGTAAATTAAAAAAGAAAGGGGCCACTGCTTAGAAAGCTCTATATTGGACCAAGGTAGAAACAAATGAACAAAAACCAAGGCATACATTGCAAAAGCCAGACTTCTGGGCTGACAGAAATTTGATGTCTGTGGTTTGAAAACATAGCATTTTAATCCCCTATGTTATCTAAAACTTTAATCACACATTTGTTTATTATTTCTGAGCCAGGAGATGGTATTGGTGCATTAAGCTGTATGGTACCAAATGTAATCTGGGGATTAGTGAAAGTCAAATCCCCTATGCTTTCGACCTTGAAAATCTATTTGGATTTCCTCTGTTGGTTGGTCCTTCCTTCACTGCGGTTAACTAAAGGGTCACGTGCACCTTGGTGGATGTCAGGCACCTTCTCTCTCCAGGGAGGGTCGGAGGGGTGGATAGCATGAGTTTTGGGACATGAAACAGTGAAAGTTAGGGATAGGCACACGTACAAGATGGCTCCCGCAGATTCCATGGATCGTCCTATACAGTTCCCTATTTTTTACATTGTATTTTAATGAATCTCATGGACACTTTCAGTTATTTGTTAAATCTTTAGAAAGCAGACAATACAAAATTCTTGATTGAACAGCACCTATTAAAAAAAAAAAAAGTTTTGAGGAGCTTTGAATTTTACAGTTGTGGCAAGAAGTCCTGATAAGATAATAGCAGCCATGGTTTAAACTGGGTCTGCTTGCCTGCAGTGACAGGGTTCGGGGTTCTTTCCATTGCCGTATGGTACATTAGGTCAGGTGAAGGCAGACCTATGTGCTTTTGTATTGTTTTGTTTTCATGTTGTTTTTTTTTTTTTTTCTTTTTAGAGAGATTTTTGCTTTGGGTGCACACACTCACTGGAGAAACAGAGACAGAAAGTGAGAAATCACTCCCAGGGGGTGGGGTGATAGCCACGCTGCAGTCCCCTGTCCTCCATTGTACTCTTGGAATTTTGGGCATGTGTACACACACTCACACACACACACATGCCCAGCATGCGTTTTAAGTCACGGGGTCTGGGACTTTAACCACAGTCAACTACGTGGGAGTCCAGTGATGTAACCATTACGCCATCTGCTGCTCCCAAGACCTATGTGCTTTTAATATGGCACCAGACTTGAGAGCAAAGGAATCAAGGAGGAAAATAGAGGCAAGACATTTAAGTTACACAGACATGAAGGAGTGTCAGTTGATAACATGTATGTTTGACTGGTCTGCAGTGTATTTACGCTGGGAAAATTCATTTTACGGGCTCTGGTGATGTACAATGATTAAATGTGTAAAATAAATTAAGCAAAAAATCTTAAACAGGCAGATATTATATTCTGACATAATTTTAAGCATTCTTAATCTGACATTAACAATATAGTTTAGGAATGCAGGATTTGTGAAGCAGGCTGTGAGAGGAAATTGGGCATTCTATGTAGATTTTCTTTCATTTCCTCTTTAAAATAATAGTTGTATCTCAAACTTTAATATGATATATGCTAAAATAAATTTTTTCCTAATTCTTAAATCTTACTATGTGACTTTGTATACACAGTTATTGTAAAACATTGAGTGTCACTGATAAAAGAAAGAATATTTGTATTCCAATTTTATGGAGTAAATATTACAATGTGCATCTCATGTGAGTTCTCAAAAAAATATAAAAATACTTTGTTATATGAAAAGAAAGGTGGCTAGTTAGATTTATTTTGACACATATACATTTAAAAAATGTTTAAGGGTACTTCTGTATACCTAATTTTGTTGAATCTCTTGGCTATTTCAGAGGTATTTTTATTATAGAATAAATAGGTAAAGATGGGATTTTATTTTGTCTTCTAATTAAACCTAAGTTCATGAAATGTTATCTTGATGCAGCAGCTGACATGTGACATGTTGTATTTTTACAAATAAAAATACAACTAAATAAGCTTATTTACATCATTAGTTCCAGAATTTTCTGTGTGTATGTGTGTGTGTGTTTCTTTATTTATAGAAAATTTCTGAAAGGGTAAAAAATATAGTTGATTATGATTCACCTCTGGAATAGGGGTGATAGGAGAAACTTTTTCCCTTAATTTTATATTCTGTTATACTCTTAAATTTTATAATGTTTAGATATGACTTTTATTTTTAAAATATCAATTAAAATGAAAGCTTTTCTATTTCAATATATAGTTCTCATATAGGTTTTCTTAGAATAGTAAGAAATAATAGACAAAGTGATTAATTAGCTTATTACTTAACTCCTCTTAGAAACTGGTGGGAAGCCGCAGATATGAATATAATTTGATATTCTTTTTTCTCAGCCATATTTTCTTATTTTCAGGTCCTGTGGTTATTCCTCCACACCCATTACTTTTAGTCCCTATTATATTGTGTTTTCTGACATCAACCAGTTCTCAGATGGCAGCTGAGTATTTGCCAATTCGATTCTGAAGGAGCTAGCATCAGATCCCTACCCGCCTCAGCACGCATGCTTGCACGTACATGAATGCGCATAGGTACACACAGGTTCAGGGCTGAGTCACAGGAGATCACCCCCCACTTCACACATTGGCCACAAAGAGGGTGCCAGGCCACCCACATTTCTGCTTGGCCTACTGTAAATTCTGGAGTTCAGTTTCCCTCTCATGTTTGATCATTTTCTGTCATGATTTGCAGAACTCAGGGAAACACCAACTATTACCCACTAAAGTTTGGTCAATGAGAGAGTCTTTGTATTCATCCATAAATCACATGTACTCTCAAGGCTGTGGAACCAAATCTTGGATACTGTAGTTTGTTTTGTTTTCCATTTTAAACATGAAGTACCTATTATAATGGGTGTACTTTTCAGAATGACATACATAGACAGTCATTAGCAGATCTAGATCTAGAATCTTGAAATTCTAGATTTTTTTTGTGTTTTTTAGTTTGCTATAGAGCATGTGTGCCCACTGGAGAGAGACAGGGGGGAAGAGATAGGGGAAGACAGAAATCATCCACCAGGGTGGATGGCCATGCCACAGTCCCTTCTCGATTCTCCTGTCTGAACTTTGGGAATCACACACATGCATGCCGGGTGTGTTTTTCAAGCCATCGGGTCCAGGACTCAAACTACACAGTTGACCATGTGAGATCCAGCCATTTTAAGCTGCACAGCACCTGCTGGCACTAGAATCTTGAAATCTTTATGCCTAATTAGTGTCCTTTAAGCTATAATAATTCCTTGTTGCATATTCAAAATCTTTGTTTGACAGTAAATAATTTAGCAAGAAATTAGAGGCAATGTGATGTTAATATGATGGAATACAAGTTCCCCAATGGTAATGCAAGGCCCACTGGCTTTTTCAGTGGTAACTGACGCCTCAATCCTGAAACCTTCAGGTTTAAACACATCCTCCATTTACCCCTAGATGCCTTTAAATATTATTTTTGTTGGAGATGGTATAAAAACTGGGAAGGAATGCGGGTGGCACACTGTTTTTAGAGTCACACACACCTGGGGATATATCCTACCTTTGCCATTTATGGTTAAAGTTAGTTCCCTGAACCTTCTCTTTGTCATCCATTGTGAAGATTGAATCATGTCCAAAATGCTAGACACCTTGTCCAGTGGCATGTTTTAAATTCTTAAACATTCCTCATTCAGCAAGAAAATGGATCAACATTCTAATGCTTTGTACACCTGCAGCCATCTTTGGTACCTTTTCCGAACTGCTGTTCCCCTCCTTGGACCTAGGTGTCTCGTGGTTGGTCTGTAGAGGTAGCAACACTCCCTGTGCTCGTTTATTCCATAGTCACTCAGACACCTCATTCTGGACTTCTTGTACAACAACATAGTATAGGCCATAAAGTGAATGAAGTAGTTTTCTAATATATTCTAGGATCTGGAACTTGCACGTAGTAGGTACTTAGTAGTAGATGTCATTGAATAAAGAATTACATTTTATGTAAGAGAAATTTGTGTTCTGGTGAGAGAGGTACCACAATTTTCTTTACCATCTAAGAGTAGCAGTAGAACTTTACATAAGATACTCTGTGACATCAAGTGAATGAGAGTGATTGAGCCTTCCCTTCTGGTGCTCCACTGAGGAAAGGGAAAATTAAACAGAAAAAGTAAGATTCCACCCCCCCCCAGGCACACTTACTTTCCAAAGAGAATGTGTGGGGGAATTTCATAGGGGAGGGTCACACTGCAATCCCTCCTCCATTACTCCCTCCTTTGGAATTTTGGACACTCATGTACATGCCTAGATTGTTCTTCAAGCCACTGGGTTAGGACTTGAACTGCGCAGACGGCCACATGGAATCCAGCCACTGTAACCACCACACCACTAGCTGGCCTGAAAATATAAGATTTCCTGTGTGATTGAGTGTTGACAGGAGACGAAGATGAAGTCATTACAAAAATATCTCAAAAAGGTTAGCAGAGACATTAACATGCAGTTTATAGTGTGGCAGAAGGTTGTGTAGGGGTTTTAATGTCTTTTTTTTTTTTTTTTTTTGATTTGCCAGAAGGTTCCTGTGTCTACCAGAGAGAGTAAAGTAAGAAAGCACCTCCCTTCTGCCCCTGTCATGGTGTGTGGTTACACCACAGTCCCTTTACCTCCATCTATCCTTCCAAGGTTTTTGGTCCATATGCATACGGGTATTTTGTGTTTATCTAGTCATCAGGTCCAGGACTAGAACCACAAGGTTGGACGTGTGGGATTCAGCCACCTTCACCCCCGGGCCACAGTCTGACCTGTTGACAATGTCATTTTACAGTCAGCTCTTGGTTGTATGACCCTTAGAAAGCAGGCAAGATTGATAAATAGGGATGTGTCAGTCACAGCTCTGTAACACCGAACTGGGAATGGTTTCTGGCTTTTCTCTGTTATTTAATCAGTCTTTCTCTACAATTCTAGAAGGCCCCAAGGAACTTATTTTGATGTTTGCTAGCTAGACTGTTGGTCCTTTCTGTTAAGATTTATTAACTTTGTAGACATGTGAACAATATATGCATTAAAGAATCACTGATTAAAACAGGAAATGTACCATTGCTTGGAAAGAATGGAGCAATTTAATTGACCATATTTCTGTATTTGATTTCATGCCACAACAGAGCTAACCAGAACTCCCAGCCTCCGTGGTTCTGAGTCATACACTTCATGCTTATCTTTTTGCCTCCACAGAAATAGAAAAGTTTCAGAAAGGAGAAGGCAAGGATGAAGAAAAGTACATTGATGTGGTGATTAATAAGAACATGAAGCTGGGACAGAAAGTGTTAATTCCTGTAAAACAGTTCCCTAAGGTAAGACAGTGAGGTCTACACTGCAGGTGTGTTAAGCTTAACCACCAGGGAACAGGTGTTTATTTTATATTGTTTGATATTTTCTAGAGGCGTTTTCTCTTTGCATGTGCCCTCTTAACTTTTAAGGCTAGTTAAAAACTTACCTAGGGAATTTAGTTACTACCTTTTCTGTTTAACTTTGGTGTGAATTCTGGAGCTCTGAAATATTTGTTTTCGAGTCATACTAGTGGTGTGACTTTGGGCAGCCTATTTAACGTCCTTCTACTGCAGTCTTCATTTGCAATATGACGTTGAATTGTTAAGAATTAAGTAAGATTAGCCCATGTTAAAGGCTTGGCTTATAACTTAAAAATATCATCTGGTCTAATTTTGTTTAAGCCTTATCCTGTCTTTCCTTTTCCTATATACATGATTCGTGCAACCTGTTAAATGTAGTCTGTTTCTTTTTATTTCTGATTAACAGTTTCTTACCTGTATATACCACAGTTTAATCACTTGCATACACAGTTTTCACTTATCAATTATTATAAATTAAATTGCTATTAATATTTTTGTATATCATTTTTAGCCATATATTTTCATTTCTCTTGTGTAAAATACCTAGTATTGAAATTGCTGTGTATTTAATTTTACAAAAATTGCCATGCTTTTTCTCCACAGTGGTGATACCATAATACATTGTGATGTTGCTACAGACAGTATATAGAGGCTGTAGTTGTTTCATATTTTTATTAATATTTGGTGCCTCAGTCTTTTTTATTTTAGCCATTTTGATGGTGTATTGATATTTTCTTGTAGTGCTAAGTTGCTGTTGTTTGTTAAGAGATGTTTTCCCCTTATCATTTTGGCACCTTTGATGAAAATCAGAACGTGTTAAGTGGGGGAGTATTTCTTAACTTTCTATTCTATTCTCTTTATCTATTTATGGATCTTTATGCTGTTACTACACTGTCATCTTTACTATAGTATTTTCTAGTAACACATGAAGTTAGTTGTCTCTCCAACTTTGTCCTTCTTTTTCTGGATTGTGTAATTGCCAGGTCCTTTGCAAAGCCATATATATTTAAGAATTTGTGCGTTAGTTTCCACAAAAATGATTAGCTAGGATTAAGATTGCAATTGCATCGAATCTGTTGAACTATTGGGGAGATTTGATATCTTCACAATATTAAGTCTTTCATCTTTTTGAGTATTATATAACTTTTGTATTCTGTTTTAGACCTTTTACATTTTATTGTATAATATTTTAGAGTTTTTAAAATTTCTGTAACTGCATTTTGTACTTTTTAGTGTGAGTTTCATACCCTTTTAAAAATTATATTTTTGACACTTGAGTTAAATATTTTTAGTTGCTATATTACAATTTTTATTTGTAATATAAAATTTTATATAATAACCTTGACTTGTGCTACTTTATTATAATTATATTCTCTTATGAGCTATACTAAGTCATTTTGTAGATTCCTTAGAATTTGTTATGTATATAACTTTATGACTTACATAAATGATTTTACTTTCTTTTTCAATTTTTATGCCTTCTATTTATTTAGCTTGTGTTATTGCATTGGCTAGTATCATGACTATAAAGCGGAATGCAAGTGGTGAGAGTAAGAATCCTTCCGTCTTTCCAGTTGAGGTAGAAAGCATGTAGTGTTTCATTAGTAGCGATATCAGCTATTGTTTTTTTGGTATTGGGTTGTCAGAAAGCCATGACACATTTTGCCTAGAAAAACATAGAAAAATGCATGACTTTCCCAACAGCCTAGTAGATGATATTTACCAGGTAGGGGACGTTTACTTCTGTTTCAGCTTTGGTGAAAGTTTTTATTCTAAATGGCTGGTAAATTTTGTTGAGATGTTTTTTCTGTATCTATTGAAATGAACCACAGGGTAGTATTTCTTTACACCATTTATATGGTGAATTTTGATGATTTATTTTTCTAAATTAAATGTTAGTTGTATTCATGAGTTAAATCCTATATCTTTTTATATATTGCTACAGATTCAGTCGAATCTATGTTTTAGTGATACTGTCCTATACATTTTTTAATAATACTTTTTTTAAAGAACCATTTTATTTAACTTTGCTTATTTATTTGAATTTGATCAGAAAAGGACAGAACAAGAGAGATGGAAAGTGAGAAAGCAAACCACCAAGTCCAGGAATTGAACCATGGTTAGCCACATGGAAGTCCAGCAACTTTAATAATAACCATGCCACCTGCTAGCCCCTTAATAATACTTTTATAAGATTTTACTATCAGCGTTATGTTGATTTCATTCAATGAATAGGGGACATTTCTTTCTTTTTTCTCAAAGGATATATGTCAAATTGGTATACTTCTTCCTAAATATTTGATACAGTTCACCAGCGAAGCCATCTGGGTCTGGTGTTTGATGATGAATTCAGTATCTTTGAGAGTTATGGCATTAGTCAGAGTTCCTATTTATCTTTCATAAAAGTTTGTGTTTTTTGATAGATTTGCCTATTTCTCTAAAATATTTCAGCATTACTTCCTCAAATACTATTTCTTACCCTTTCTCTTTTTATTTTTTTGAGATTTAAATTACCTATGGGGGGTTCTTCAAAAAGTTCATGGAAAATGTTTATTATGAAAAGAATTATGCATGGCTTTCCAAATTTTTTGGCAGCACAAAAAAACCTGTTCATTTTCCACAAACCTTTTAAGTCCCCACATATATGTAACATTTTGTTATTCTCCCATAGGTTCCTGTGACTTTGTTTACTTTGGTAATTTTTGTTTTTCACTTTAAAATTGGATAATTTTGGCACTGGCCAGATGGCATGGTAGTTAAGGGCCCTGGACTCCCACATGGTGACTGCGGTTCGAATCCCAAACTTGGTGACTTGCTTTCTCGCTTACCCTCTCTCTCTCTTTCTCTCACTCACTCTATCCCAAATAAAAATAAACAATAAAATAATTTTTTTAAAAAGTTAAATAAAATAATTATTTAAAAAATAATTGGATAATTTCTACTGTTGTGTATTAATCTTGGTTCTTTCCTGTGCATCTTCATTTTGGTCTTAACCTCATTAGGTAAATTTGTTGCATCAGCTGATAGAGTCATATGTATGTGCGAAATATTTTTTTCTTTTGGGGTTTTCTTCTTTTTATTTATCATGGGTGTTATTTTCCTTTACATAATTGTGTACAGTTTAAAAGGTACTTGAACATCTCTTTTAATTCTATCTTAGACTTAATCTGCAATGATTTTTTTGTGTGCATATATGTGTGTATGTATGTTTGTATTTGTTTATCTTATCATGCTAGAGTCATTTTTCTCCAGTTCTTTGCATGTTAAGTAATGTGGGATGGTATTCTGGATATTGTGAATGTACATTGTGGGAACCCTGGAGCATATTTTATTCCTTTGAAGGATGTTGGTATTTTTTGTTTTGGTGGTTAATTAACTTGGTTGGATCTAGGCTGCACTTTTTCTCTTGTTTTCTTTTTAATTAAACAAAGGATGTATGTACTCACTGGAGAGAGAAAGAAAAAGAGAGAAAGCACTCTCCATTGGGGGATGACAATGCTGCAATCCATTCTCCTCTATTTCTTCTTTACGGATTTTGGGCAGGCATGTACACATGCTCAGTGTATATTTCAAGCCACTGGGGTCTGGAACTTCAGCCCCATAGTAACTGTGTGGGATCCAACCACCTTGACTACTATGCCACTGCCGACTCAGGCTGCTAACGTTTTCTGTTTAATTGGAGTTCAGACCTCATCTAATTCTTTTCTTAGTTTGACTTCTGCATTTAATTTTTGGCATACATGTTTCAGAGGGGTCAGTCAGAGATTTTAGCAGATTTTATTTGCAAAACTTTGTGGATCCCAACTCTGTCTTTTTTAGTATTCCATTCTTAATATTTCAACCTCAAATTCTGCCACTCAGGCTGCAATCTATAAAATGAGTCAGTTCACCCTAGGCTGTTTTCTTATTTAAATCTTTACCCTCTTTTAGAATCTGCCTGTTTTTGATCACTCTCCAGGGTAACAGGTAGTTCTTTTTCGTAATTGAAGAGCTAACAGTTGATCCTATAGATGTCCAGCCTGTTCAGAGCTTATCAGCTATACTCACAGAATTGAGGGTATGTAGTATTTATAAACAAGAAAAAGTTACATTATAAACATACTATGGACAGACTCATTACTGTACAAAGCATGGCTAATGGAAAACTTCACTGAAGGATGCTTTATGCTCTGTATTCTCAATGTGCAGTAGACAGAAAGATGAGCAGATATAACCCCTGGCTTTAGGTAGTTCATACTCTAGTAGACAATTAGAAATTTGAAATCAGTATTTTGTTATATATTAGTTTGTAGATGGAAATAAAGTATATGAATTATGTGTATGAAATATTTCAGATATTGTTTCGCATTGCAGCTTTGATAAGGTAGGGGGAGACAAATTTTAATCTCTTTGTATGACAAAGTAGAGTCCATTTCAAATACTTACAGTGTCTGAAGTAGGCTGCTTAAAAATCTACTGCTTTTGGAATCCTGAAAAAGGATATTTTGCTTAGCATAATGGAGCATGCAAGTTTCAAAACAGCCTTGTATAAAAGCAAATATAGCTCTGCTACCGTTTCTAAGAAAAGGCTTTCATGCTTGTGTCCGTTAATAGACTGAGCTGGAGGAAACTGGCAGGACTTGCTCCTCTGGAATGGATGTGAGTAGAAAACAGCTTGGTGTGGAATTGATGCGACTGAACTCTAGCTTCTGGGCAAAACACAAGTGCCGTTTGTGTGACTCACCTAATAAAGTGGTTTATATTAATTGGATAATTTCTCTTCTCTGATGAGCTGTTTTCAACACTTACAGTGGCACAGCATTGAACATATGAGTCACTGAGTATTCAAACCTTAACATGTAGTCTCTGAACTTGCCAACTGTGAGACTCAAAGCACGTACAGTTATGTGACTTCTGAAAAAAGTTTCTATGGTATGGAAATTGTTCTTCATGGTTTTCTTGAGGATAAACCCTATACACCGACGCTATACAGTGCCTAGGTGGAGCAAAGTTAATGTAAACGCCAGATCAGCACTGGAACGAGGGGCCCTGTCTGTCAGGACTTACTGCACTGTCTGTGAGGGTTGACATTCATTACTTCATTCATTAGTGTATCTTCCCACCCATTCATATATCTCTCATTTATTGATCATGCTCTTTTGGGAGGTGCTTCTCTCTCTCCCTAATTCCCTTTCTCCTTTTTCCCCCTTGCCCCTTTCTCTGTCTCTGCCGAGTGCATGTGCCCTCTAGCAATAGAAAAATAAGTAGCTTTAATTAAATTTCCCTTTTTGATAATTTTTTAAAAATTCTCTAGGGATTTTAATCTAAGCTTTTCTGGAGTAACAATTTCAGACTCATTTGTATATGGGCTATGTGGTATTTTTTTTTTTTAATTTGTTTACCGTCACCTCCCCTCCCACTCAAATATCTAATTTCGATGAAATTGTGGTAGAAATGACATAAGGTAGATGAGTTTAGATTGTATTTTCATTGTATGTGCCTATGTCTATTTGCTTATTTGCATATATTATCTCCTGTAAAAGTTATTTGTACATTTCATTGATTTTTAGAATTTCTAATGTCTAAATAAGTTGGACTGTTTACCATTTAGAAATAGATATAATGTTGGGACCAGCAGTTAGTGTAATGGCTATATCGCTGGACTCCCACGTAGTCGACCGCGGTTCGAGTCCCGGACCTGGTGGCTTAAACTCACGCCGGGCGCGTGTGCGTGCATGCCCAAGATCCCGAGAGGAGAATGGAGGAGAAGGGATTGCGGCGTGGCCATCCCCCCTGGGGGGTGATTTCCTGCTTTCTATCTCTCTGTCTCTCTCTGTCTGTCTGGCGAGCGCACGCGCCCTATAGCAAAAACCTCTCCAAAAAAAAAAAAAAAAAAAAAAAAAAAAAAAAAAAAAAAAAAAAAAGAAATAGATATAATGTTAAAATTCACTCAGTGGAATACCAAGTAATCTTTTTTTCCCCAAGTAATTTCACCTACCAATACTACTTAGTGTTTAGAAAATTAATACATTTAAATAATAGTATTTATCTCTAACTTTAATATGTTGGAATGATCTCTGCAGCAAAGAGAATCAATAAAAACTTTGTTGAATGGTGCCATTTGATTGGGGAGGGGGAAATGATCTTTAATTCCACAAGTATTTATTAAGAAGGCATTTTGTAGGAAAAATAAGGAATCAAATGTGAGTCTTACTTCTCATTAAGGTATTCTAATCTAACAGGGCCAACCATCAATCTTATTAAAGAGTATAAGATATTGAGTTAATATGAGAGGTATTAGGGCACCACAGAATTTAAAGGTGTGATCTGGAGAGTTATTTCTACAAAAAGCATTACAAGTGAAAGTAAACGTAGTCCTTACGAGTATGTTCAGATATCAACAAGCAGTGCTCAGAGAGAGGGCAAAATAACTACTGGGTTGGAATAACTCAATCGTAGAGGCTGGAATATAGCATTTTCTGGAATGGTAAGGACTAGAGTCTGGAAGCCTTTGATGCTTTTCTTAGGCACAAGATTTTATATAGCAAGTAGACAGCCCTGAAATATTTATGATATAAAGAGAAATGAACAGCTAGAATATATGCTAAAATGTTCTCTTTATTATGAAAGATTTTACTTTTCTTTTAAGGCCTTCTTAAATGCAGGAATGATTGATTAAGGGATACATTTAGAATGATTTATTACGGAAAAATCCAAATGCCCATGTAAAAAGGGATTGTTATTTTTAGAACTATCAGTATCTTAAAAATTATTAGCAGTAAGTCAAAGCTTGATGCAGTAACTATCCTAAGAAATGTTTTATTTCTGAGAGGGGCTACTCTTTTTTATGTGAATACCATAGTCCCAAGTTTTTTCTTTTGGGAGGGGGAGGGAAATTTTTACTACAGGGCTTGTACGCTCGCCAGAGAGACAGAAAGTGAGAAATCACCCCTTGGGGGGATGGCCATGCCACAATCCTTTCTCCCCCATTCTCCTCTTGGGATTTTGGACATGCATGCACACGCACCTGGTGTGAGTTATAAGCCGCCGGGGCCGGCACTTGAACCATGGTCAACTACGTGGGAGTCCAGTGATGTAACCGTTATGCCATCTGCTGGTTCCCATAGTCCCAAGTTTATTGTTAGGTTTACTGTTGTTTGGTATTTAGGGCGTTGGGTTAATTCAAATGAGATCAGTAATTCTCAATACCAACTACAACAGGTAGTTATTTAAGTCTAGTGTTTTAAGTTATTGAACCTGAATTATCTCATTCAGCTAATGAAAGTAGTGATGTAGTCTTTCATTTCAAGATAGTAAAGGGAAAATCAACCTTGCTTTTTCTTCCTTTGTATTTTATGTCTTTGTGCAGGAAGTAAATGATTGGAGATTATAAGTTAAAGACATTCTTTGACAGTTTCTTTCTCTCCGTAAGATAATAGAAAGGAAATGCTTGGGCAGTGTTCTCCAGAGGAGTGCACGCACTTCAGCCATTTGGGTATTTAAACACGCTAGGATTTCTCTTGTGTGTGTAAACTTCTGTGTGTATGTGTGTTGACACATGGTCTGTATAGCTTTTTACTCATATATATTTCATCTTTACAGCTTTTATAAAGTGGGGATTATTAGCTCCTGTTTATGTATGAAAAGCTGAAGGATACAGAAGTGGCTTGCCAACAGTTAAATAGTTACTAAATAATGAATAATAGGCTTTGAACCCAAGTCTGAATCCAATGCCTGAACGTTTTTTTTTTTTTCCTTCTTTCTCAAAAAAGTAAACTTTACAAATATTTACTGTATGGACTAAGGCTGGTACCGTTACATGGTTCGTGTAGTTACCATACAGTTGTGTACGTCTTGAGACATTATTCTAAAGTGAAGAGAGAAATCCTCAAATGCAGATGGGCTCAGGAAGTTTCAGTGACTCACTTGCTTTCAGTATATCCGGGCATATAGCTGTTTGTGTTCTATGTGCCTTGGTATGAATTTATAGATTATATTACCTACTTTAAGTATTCTGGCATTTTTGAATAAATATTATTGCAAAGGATTATGAAGTAAAGTTTTACTGCAAATACAGTTCTGATCGAGCCAGAAAAGAGCAGAACTGTTTCCTTTTCCATTGGTACAAGCGCAGCCTCGTGTCAAGGTAAAGCTGCTGAGTTCCAGGTGGATATGACAAGAACAGTCTTCCCCTTTGGGACTGTTTTTCTATATTCAGTAGTGTTAACAATGAATGTCTTGCCCTGAGCAAGTAGTACAATAGCAACTCATGATAAAAGCAGAATAGAATTTTCAAATAGATACAAAGGGTCTTCAGAATATTCGTGGAAAACGTGTATTATGAAAACACTATGGATGAATTTCAAATTATTTTGCACCAAAATAAACTTGTACGACACTTGTATAGCATGTCTGAATAAGATCTAGGTTGAGGCATTAAAAAATATAAGGTATCAGTTTGAAAAGAGCCCCTACTAGAGCACATGAATTCTGCTAATATTGAAGTAGGAACAAAACTCATTTATGGTGACACTTCTGTGGAAGAAGGGTGGAATTATGGATGCCTTATGAAACGTTATGGGAATGATACCCCCCCAAATCAGCAGTTTATAAATAGATAATGCATTTTAAGGAGGGATTAGGCAATGTTGAACATAATGCCAGGAGGAACAGACCATCCATATTAATTTGTGAGGGATGAATTAATCTCTCCCATGCCCTAGTTGAATAGCTTGGATGACTAATAACAGAAACAGTAGCCAGTACCATCGGACGTCTCGGTTGGTTTAGCTTGCACAGTTCTTCCTGAAACATTCAACCCGAGTGTTTCCTACTCTGTGGGTACCTAAAATGTTGTGCCAGATCAGCTGCAGAAAACAGCAGAGAGCTTTCATTGGAAATTTTGAAGAAGTGGGATCAAGATCCTGAGGTATTTCTTCAAATAATTGTCACAGGAAAATGATACCTGGCTTTACCAGTGGGATCCTGAAGCCGAAGCACAATCAAAGCAATGGCTACCAAGAGGTGGCATGGCCCAGTAAAGCTAGAGTGGATGACAAGAGCAGAGGCCATGGCAATAGCTTTTTTAGGTGCTCAGGGTGTTTTGCTTGTTGACTTTTTGGAAGGCCAAGGAATGATAACATCTGTTTATTAGCGTTTCGAGAAAATGAACTGAAGTTTTAGTGGAATAAAACCCAGGAAAGCACCACCAGAGTCCTTCTCCACCATGACAGTGCTCCTGCTCACCCCTTTCTTCAGGCATAGGCAGTTTAGTGAGAGTTTCAGTGGGAACTCTTTAGGCATTCACCTCAGTCCTGATTTGGCTCCCTCTGACTACTTTTTGTTTCCTTATCTTGAAAAAAATCTTAAGAGGGCATCCATTTTTCTTCAATTAATAACACAAAAAAAGACTGCTTTGACAAGGTTAAATTCCCAGGATGCTCAGTTCTTTAGAAATGGCCTAAGCAGCTGATAGTATGGTTTAAGAAAGGGTCTTGAACTTGACAGAGTTTATGTTGAGAAATAAAATTTATAATTTTTATTTTTATCTTGTAATTCTGTTTTCCATGAACAATGTATGAGTTCATTCGGTTGTAAGAAATTTTGAATTTCATGAATAGTTTTTTTAAGAATTATTTTATTTACTTTGTTTATTTATTTAAATTTGATCAGAGAGTGACAGAGTGAGAGAGTAAGAGAGAGAGAGAGGAAAAGTGAGAAAGCAAGCCACCAGGTCCAGGACTCGAACCTCGGTTGGCCATATGGAAATCCAGCCTTAACCACTATGCCATCTGCCTGCCCGATATATAGTTTTTTGGTAATTTACATTTTATTGGGTCCTCAGGAAAGTCATGATGCATTTTTGTATTAAAAAATGAAAATGTCATGAATTTCCTGACAACCTAATTAATGGACTTTTCGAAGACACACACACACACACACACACACACACACACGTGCACGCACGCATGTGTGCACACACAGATAGCCCAAGGCCCAGAGAGTGAGAATGACTTTTGTTTTGTCTAACTTAGACTTTATAGCATGATAAGTAATACCCTGTAAGGGCATATTTACTTGTTTACATTTGTGTCACCATGGAATACGTTGGTGGACCTGTGTCCCTCTTGCCTTCTACTCCTAACACAATGTCCTAGATCCTAAGTTTATTTGAGATACAGAGTTTGTGGAAACTGGACAGGCAAATGAGATGGCTGTTGTCATGCCCAACTGAGAGGGACCAGAGAAGCCAAAATTGCCTCAGAGAGTGTGCACTGAGCCAAGGTCTGGTCCCAACTGCTTATTAAACGTTTATTTTCATTCCTCATAAGTGTTTTAAATTTCTTTGGAGCTGAATAACTAATAATAAATAGTACATAGTTTAGTCAGGAAAAAGACCATAATACTTTTGAGATTTTTCATCTTAGTGAGCAGGAGTGGAATCTTTGAAAGACCTCGATGATTTGAATTTTTTTTTTCTTATGTAAAAGTATGTTTCTTGTATTTTATTATGCTAATGATATAGCTGTAGCTTTCTCAAAATTAAACAACAGTGAACAGGATACTAGAGTTTTGTTTGTTTTTTGTTGTTTTTTTATTTAAATGTATTTATTTACATTCATTCACTGCACATCATTACAGGGTACAAAATAAGATTTTTCATCCAGAGTACACTGTATATTGTCTCAGTCAAGCATATCAACAAACATGTTATTAACAAATAATTTTTCATTTCTTGTTTTCTGTATGTTTTGCTTCCCCTCCCCGCATCCTTGATTCCCTCTCTCTTACCCTCTGCCATCTCCCACTCTGCTCCCACACTTTCTCTGGTACTTTCTATACTGTTTTCCCCCCACATTTTATTGAATTACTAAAGATCTTAATTAATCTAAATATTTTCATATCAAACACAGCTGATATATACATTCCCATGAACACAAGTCTAACTTTACGCATCCTATAAAGTAGCACCTAGCTGGGGCTATGTATCTTATTGAAGTCATTGAATAGATTTGTTTTTTTCTGAAACTTTTTTGTTGTAACTTAATTTACATTCTTTCCCTTCTTTCTCCTGCTTGGATGAGCAGTGCTGCTATGAAATTCTGGTTAGTGACTTCTTCCAGTTTCCCCAAGTCACTCTGTCGTAGTTTTTCCTTTTTTTTTTACTTTCAATGGTAAGTTCACTTGGTACTATTAAGAAAACCAGTTTTAACTTAAATCAAAGAAATGCCAAGGAACTTTGCTTAAAGCCAGGAAACAGGTTAAGATTCTATTCAAATGGTAGGTGCATGAACCTATCAGTCTCATGTGCTTTATCTTCTGTTCTGGTTCCATTTTTCCTGTTAAATTCTGGGATATAATATTCAACTCCAGACTTGTCCCTATAATTAAGCGGGCCGCTTTCTTATTTTTTTAACTCTCATTTCCATGTGTCTGTATTTTATTTTCCTGATATAGCACACCCTTGAGAACTTCTTGGAGATCTGGTCTGGTGCTGGTAAATTCTTTCAGGTTTTGTTTATCTGAGAATGTTCTTGTCTTTTCTTCCCACATGAAAGATAATCTTGCCGGGTATAGTATAACCCAAAGCTCATTGATTTATTGTCCCTTTTGTTGATTTATTACATTTCTAAAACGTTATTATATGCCAGTGTGTGAAAGATGGAGAAGGGTGGTTGAGTTTACAGTCTAACCATTAAGCTTTATGTGTAGGCTATTGGATCCTACATGCCTGACTGTGGCTCAAATCCCAGCCCTGGGGGCTTGATAAACATGCTGAATCCATGTGCACGTGTGCCCCAAATATTGTTGGGATGGAAGAAGAAAGATCATGTGACCACTCCCCATTGAGGGCTGCTTTATCTCTCACTCCTTGATGTCAAGCTCCCTTGCTGTCAAGCATATATGCTTTCTGGGAAGATTTTTTTTTTTTTTTTTAATGAAGAAGGGGACTGAGATATTGAGATTTCAAAGTTGAATAAAAATACATTCCCACTACTTAAGAATTTGATGTGAAAAGAATATTTTTAAATATATTGGGTTATCAGGACAGTCATGATGCATTTTTGCATAGAAAAATACTTCATTATGTTTCTGACAACCTAATAGTTTGGTAAGTGTTACACAGGAGAAATGCAGGAAGAGAAGACAGTCATTGTGGATTTGGAGTGTCATGACAGTTATCTGGAGACATCTGTGGAACCCATTGTGTATGAGTACTCCGTTTTGCTCTAGGCTCTTTTCTGAGCTCCTCTTTGGAGATGAGGGAAGTTTACACACATGCCCCAAATTAGGCAGAGTGGATATTTTCTTTTTTCTTTTTCTTTTGAGATGTTTGCTATAGGGCGCATGCACTCACCAGAGAGACAGACAGAAAGTGATAAATCACACTCCAGGAGGCATGGCCACACCGCAGTCTCTTCTCTCTAGATTTTGGGCAGACACACACACATGCACACACACACATCTGGCATGAGTTTCAAGCTGCTGGGTCCAGGACTTGAACCACAGTTAGTTATATGGGAGTTCAGTACCTTAACCACTATGCAGTTTATCACCCTTCCCCCTGCAGATTCAGGCTCTTTTTCAGGATGGAGACATCGATGAGATGAATCTGGACAGATTTCAGGAGCGGCTGCTTTCTCCTCCCCAGTAGTCCTCTAGGGGAAGTGGGATCAGTGTCCTTCCCAACCTTCCCTGTGAACACATGAAGTTAGGGGGATTCCTGCAGAAAATACCTTTAAGGGTGTGGCAAACCTGTCTTTTCTGGGGCTTCCAGGGCTTCCTTCTCATGCCAGCCCACCCAAGAGAAGCAAAGGTTGAGTTTTGTTTCTCCCTCAATGTGTCTCTCTCCAGGAGTGGGGTTAGTGTTTACCTCGAAGGTTGCACATTAATTTGCTGACTGTCCAGCTTTTTTGTTATTTTTAAGAGTGAGAATAATACTCTTTCCAACTCTACATCTGAGCTGTCTGGGCAGTTCTTCAAGCATGGTAGTTTTGAGAAGTGGAAAGAAATCCAGAATTCCTAAAATCAAAAGCCAGTAATTTGGAGAGGCTGGAGAGGTAGACAGGAGCTCACTCAGGAAGGAACTTTCACAGTAGCAACTAGATATTTGGGCTTAGATTCTAAGGAGAGTTGGAAAATCATATTTGAAGGAGAGAGGGAATCAGGTACGCTTTGTGTTTTAAAAAGACCTTTCTCCTGATAGAAGGAGACAGAAGCAGCTACAACAAAAGGACTCCATGGTTGTCTAGGTGAGGGAGGAGAGGGCTGAGACCAGGCTGCTTGGGTCAGGCTGGGAAAAATGGGGCAGTTTTCAGTGTTTAGGCAGCAAACTTGATAGCACAATTGAGTTTTTAAAAGGATTATTTATTTAATTTTATTTATTATCATTATTATTTTTAATTTAACGAGAGTGAGAGAGAGAGAAAGAGAGAAAGTGAGAAGTCAAGCCACCAGGTCCAGGACTTGATCCACAGTAGGCCATGTGGGAGTCCAGCACCTTTAACCTCCATATTACCTGCTGGCCCCAACACAACCGATTTTATTGAATGGGTCTCCCTGCATAGGTTGTAGACCAAGTGGTAAGTGCAGAAGGCTTGGTTACCACCCACACAGTGCAAGGTGAGGCTCCAGCTAAGTCACTGGGTGGACGTTGGTGCCATTTGCTAGGCTAAGGGACTCTGGAAGAACGTGTTTGAAGCTATACTCACAGAGGCCACAAATACAGTTTCAAATGTTGAGTTAGAGGCCAGTAAGATATCCCTTTGTTAGTTGAATGAACTTTTTGGTGAGCAACCAATTAAGGGAAACCTTTTAATGGAGGCTGTGACATGTTCTTAAGATTTAGTTGTTTATGACATGACAACGTAACTATAATTGTTCCCCAAGGAACAGTGTCATGTCACAAATATAGTTTGGATCAATTAAAGCTAGTTCAGCTACTTGGTCTTTACCAATGTAGACTGTAATTATTACAGCTTGTACATTATGCCGTGAAATGCAAGAAGACTAACTGTATGTTGGTTTGCTATCTTCCTAGTCACTTGAAAATTTTCCTGTTTACAGTTTAATGTGTGTGTGTGTGTGTGTGTGTGTGTGTGTGTAATACAGTAATTGGCATCTGGAAAAAAGTCAGGGTTTTAGAAATGACATTTCATCTTTGCAAATGAGCAAATGAAATTATCAATAAACAAATATTAATGGATAGATGAATTTATTTGGACAAATGAAATTGCTGATAAAAATTAATGTTAAACTGGATTAAATCCTCACTATCTTGCAGATACAGTTGTCAAATAAAAACAAATCTAGACTTAAATAAGGAGATTTTTAAAATATATTTTATTTAAATTTTTTTCTGCAATCAATCACATACATCACTTAACTTGTAAAGTGAATTTTCCAGCATGATACATTTCTCACCAGTCCAGTTATCATCAATAGACAATAACCCATTTCTTTGTCTCATTAATGTCTTGCCTCTCTATTTTTCCTCTTAATGTCTTTTCCTAGACCCTCTTCCTTCTCCCACCCTCTTCCCACACTGTATCTGGTCTCTATAACCATTTTCTACATTTCCTTTTTTATTTCAATTTCTTTTATACAATCACGTATGTCACTTAGCTTGCAAAGTGAGTATTCCAACATGCATACATTTCTCACCAGTCCAGTTGAGAATACTATCCACATTGTCTTCAACAGATAATAACCCATTTCTTTTATCTGAAAGGATCATTGCAAGAGCAGAGAAAGGGACTATCAGCATGGAGGGGGGGGTGTGACACTAAGGAACTTGATGACCACGAGGCCTCTAGTTGTATCTTGGGAGTCAAACAAAACATGACTTTTCTTTCCTAGGAAGACATACGTGAGGACAGAAAGGTGTGAAGAAATAGGATGGGAGGGTGTCGGTAGCAGGATGGGACAGTGATTAGAGAATGTTATCTCCGAGCATGGCTGATTTTCCGTTGGGATCTTCGGGAGAGAGATTTGTCTTCTGGCTTTGGTTGAAAGTGGATTCAGGGGCTTGAGAGAAGGAGAGAGTGGAACTAAATAGTTGTTCAGTCAAGTAGGAGGTTTTTTCTGACTGATCATTGGAAACTTCATCTTTTATGGGGCACAGAATGGGAATTTGGAGGGTCTCTGTCTGACCTTGTCATAGGTGGGTAATGGGGAAGAGTGGTCCTTTGCAGTAAGCTATTTACAGGAACAAAAAAAAAGGTGGTGGGATTTTTAATTGTCATTGTTTTTCAAGAGAACAGGGCGCAGGTAAAATTAACACTGTCACAGTGTTCCGCTCTTTAATCTCCGTAATAACCCTGACGTATAGTACAATGATTCTCTGTGCCTCGTAGTGGTAAACATGGTGAAACTGAGGGCTTCAGCTCTGTGTGTTTATACTGCGGCTAAGAGGGGCTGTAATGACACTCCTGCAGGAGGCCACAGCCGGTGGGATGTCAGGGCAACTACGAGAACCGAGAACCGTACTGTGTTGGTTGTTGATTATTTACGTTGTTTGTAAATTCAAGGATGCATACTCTCTCTATTACTTAGGCCTTTTTTTTGTTGGAGTACTAACTAGCTTGAAGTTTTTGTTTTTGTTTTGTTTTGTTTTAACTACATTGAGTTATCCTACAAAATTCTTGGAAGACTTGAATTTGCAAAATGAGAGAAAGACGGTAACAAGGGCTTAAAGCCTAAGAAACAGAAAGTTACTCAAGTTTGTTGCTCTTCCCTCTGTTTCTTTCTTTCTTTCTTTCTTTCTTTTTTTTTTTAGAGGTTTTTGCTGTAGGGTGTGTGCACTCACCTGACAGACAGAGAGAGACAGAGAGACAAAAAGTGAGAAATCACCTCCCAGGGGGATGGCCACGCCGCAATCCCTTCTCCTCCATTCTCCTCTCGGGATCTTGGGCACACACGCACACGCGCCCGGTATGAGTTTTAAGCCACTGGGTCCAGGACACGAACTGTGGTCGACTACATGGGAGTCCAGCGACATAGCCATTACGCTAACTGCTGGTCCCTTCCCTCTGTTTCTTAACAGAACACAGTGGTCATTTTACACAGGACACTTCATCGTGAGCTATCACTCCATTTCTGATGTGTGACATTACAGACCTTCTCCCACTGAATCATAGTAGTGGACTCAGTTGCACAACCAACCAAATAGGCTACACATTTCCAAGTGCCCCCTACGGAATTCCGGAGTCTGATCAAGCAACCAAACATTTGCCATTATTGTGACTCAACCCTCAGAACATTCAGTGTTCACACTAGTAGTTCTAAACCTCAGACTCCCTTGACTTGTAGTTAAAGTTCCTTGATTAACTTGAGTGTCCTGGGCCAGGTTTTGTTATTTTTTGTGCAGTGGCCCCATTGGTAGCATTGTGGAAAAAGGGATTTCAGTTCCAGTAAGATTCAGGAATAGTCTGATAAAACAGTAGTGTCCATAATAGTTAATGTGGCATCAAGTGTGTACAGTCTACTGACTGCTCTGGTCAGTGATTTTTATACATTTTCTTATTAATTCATACAGAAGTCCCCCCAATAGGTAATATGATCTTTTTTTTTTTAGAGGTTTTTGCTGTAGGGTGTGTGCACTCACCTGACAGACAGAGAGAGACAGAGAGACAAAAAGTGAGAAATCACCTCCCAGGGGGATGGCCACGCCGCAATCCCTTCTCCTCCATTCTCCTCTCGGGATCTTGGGCACACACGCACACGCGCCCGGTATGAGTTTTAAGCCACTGGGTCCAGGACACGAACTGTGGTCGACTACATGGGAGTCCAGCGACATAGCCATTACGCTAACTGCTGGTCCCTTCCCTCTGTTTCTTAACAGAACACAGTGGTCATTTTACACAGGACACTTCATCGTGAGCTATCACTCCATTTCTGATGTGTGACATTACAGACCTTCTCCCACTGAATCATAGTAGTGGACTCAGTTGCACAACCAACCAAATAGGCTACACATTTCCAAGTGCCCCCTACGGAATTCCGGAGTCTGATCAAGCAACCAAACATTTGCCATTATTGTGACTCAACCCTCAGAACATTCAGTGTTCACACTAGTAGTTCTAAACCTCAGACTCCCTTGACTTGTAGTTAAAGTTCCTTGATTAACTTGAGTGTCCTGGGCCAGGTTTTGTTATTTTTTGTGCAGTGGCCCCATTGGTAGCATTGTGGAAAAAGGGATTTCAGTTCCAGTAAGATTCAGGAATAGTCTGATAAAACAGTAGTGTCCATAATAGTTAATGTGGCATCAAGTGTGTACAGTCTACTGACTGCTCTGGTCAGTGATTTTTATACATTTTCTTATTAATTCATACAGAAGTCCCCCCAATAGGTAATATGATCCCTGTGTCATAGATGGAGAGTCTAACACTCATGGCAGTTAATTTGACTAGGGAGATGCAATATATATTATGGATGAGCAGAGTTAAGCACAGGGAAGGGATAGAAGTGTTTCTGATTGTCAGAGTGTTCATTTATATACTGTTTTGTGAATAAAAGACATGATGCAAGTTAAATGGAGAAGGATTATTCTAAAGGTATGTACAACCACATAAAATGTTTATCCTTGTTACATAGAATTCTTTGTTTTAATGTTTACCAAGTAACCTTGAAGAAATCATATCACTTTGCAGATTTCAATTTCTTCAATATAAAATTAGATATTTAGACTAAAACATTTGTAAAACTTCTTAGTTTTTATCAGTTAGGAAGTAATTTGCCACTTATAAATATGACTATCTGATTGTAGAAATTTATTTTTACTGCATCCTTGAAAGCCACTAAAATGGTACTAAAAATAGGACTAAAAATGATAGAAAACCCATGCAGATCAAAAGAATAGAGTGGGACGATAGGCAACGGATATGAGTACCACGTTGGTAGGTGTGGGATAAATGGGTTGGTTGGTAATGACTCAGGAGACCAGACGAGGCAGAACCTGAGCTCTCAGGCAAAGAACAACAACCAGGAACATGCTGATTATTGTAGGAAAGCCCGGAGGAGACTCAGGAACTGTAGGCATCAGGTACTGTAAGTGGATTCAGGAGCACTGAGAACTGACGTTTGTATGAGACGCAGTTAGACCACCAGATGTTCTTCCCATCCTCATCCAGCAAAAGACAGGTTTTCTGGAGAGGTTGAGTCAGAGGAGTCTTAGGCTCTAAGGTACAAGTAGCTGTAACTGAGGACTAATACAAGATGTATTTCCTTTAAATAAAAGCAGGTGTGCTTCATGTTGGGCTTCCCAGCATTCTAGACATCAGGCTTATACCTTCTCTTAGGAGATCTAGATATTCCACTTGAGGGCAATGCCCAGCCCAAGTATAGATACTGATTTTTTTGAATAGTCCTTAATGAAAAAAATGGGGCTTTCTTTATAATGATGCCTGCTCTCCGTTAGGGCCTATTTATGAGAGCAAAACTCCAGCGGCATTTTAGAGCCTTAATCTTAAATTTTTAAGAACAAGTAGCAGAGTATTACTCGACATCTGAGGGAAGCCTGTTATGTAGAAAGGGACCAACTTAAGAATGGGGAAGAGAAAACTGTTGGAAAAACAAGATAGGGCAAGCTTCTGGGTGGGGCATGGGCCACTGGTATTCATGTTTTCAGAAAATTAAGAAATTATAATTGTTTCCACAAAACAGAAACACAATGCCTAAAGAAAAACAGAACAATTATACAAAAGTCTTATTATTTACACTAAACATTTGAAAGGAATGAGAAAATCAATAGATATATAAGAAAAATGTAGTTAAGTCTCCAGGAAAAGAAAACAGAAACAGGAATAAGAGAAACTTAAATATCCAACTCATGAGATCCAATATAGAAATAATAAAATTTCTAGAAAATGAAACAAAAAACGGGAGGAGTATGGAGAGGTTGAGGTTGATGGGTTTGGACACAGGCTTATTCTTCTTCCTACCTCATAGTAGTATTTGCCTTTTTAAACTCTGTTTTTTTTCTTTTTTTAAAGATTTTTGCTGTGCTCACCAGAGAGGCAAAGAGACAGAAAGTGAAAGACAGAAGACCCTTTAAGGGGATGGCCATGCCACAGTCCTTTCTCTTCCATCTCCTCTTAGGATTTTGGGCATGCACACTTGCCTGGCATGAGTTTTAAGCTGCCAGGTCTGGGACTGGAACCATGGTCTACTACAATAACTATTATACCATCTGCTGGTCCCTGTAACAATTAAACTTATAAAATAACTTAAATTTTAAAAAGCAAAAAAATAAGTATATGAAGAAAGCTTCAAAAAGTTTGTGGAAAATGCAAATTATTAAAAATACCTGCATAGATTGCAAAGTTTTTACACAAAAACTTGTATTTTAATTCCATTTTTTACATGAGCTTTTTGAAGTCCCTTCTTATAAGAAGACTGAAAATATATATTTGAGTTTTTGTTGAAGACCAATAAAAATGGGCAAGAAAAATACCATTTTGATTATTTTAAGTGTTAACTACTTACTTCAGGAAAATTGCTTCAATTGCCATAGTTAGATAAATTGAGCAATTTTCTCTTAAAAACAGAACTGCACAGTGGTGGCATAAATCTTGGAAGAAGTGGCTACTTCATCAGTTTGTTATCAGGAATCTTGCCAAGGAGAATAGGTTTCTCCTGGTAAACAAGGCCGATGATCTTTGTGGGAGCAAAAAGTTTTCATAATTTTTTCTTTAATCATTGAAAGGATTTTTGTTTGTTTGCTTGTTTTGTTTTGTTTTTAGTTTGCTCTAGGGCATGCGTCCTCATTAGAGACAGGAAGAGGGCAAGTGAGAATCACACACTCCTTTTCCCAGCAAGGGATAGCCATGCCTCATTCCTTCTCCATCTTACTCTCAGCATTTTGGGCTTATGTGCACACATGCCCAGTGTAATTTTCAAGCTGCTGATGTGGGGTTTGAACCACAAGTTGGCCATGTAGTATCAGCTGCCTTAACGCCCATGCCATCTGCTGGCCCAGTCACTAAAAAGGGTTTTGAAAGTTGTTTGTAATCCCTCAATATAATTAATTCATTCTAGATGGTATTTATTTAGTGTCTGTTTTCTGGCAATCATTGTCATTCTAAATGATTTATTTACATTGGCCTATTTAATACTCAGGACAGCCCTATGTAGGTCCTATGGCCATTATTTTATAGATGAGGGAACTGAGATAAAAATAGGTTTGGTCATTTGCCCGATGTTACTCACCTGGTAAATGGAAAAGCCAAGCTAAACTATGGTGGTGCAGCCTTTGAGGCCAGACTGTGAGTTCATTTCTGCTTTGCCTATTAAGCAAGGACCCGTAGACATGTAGGTTAAATAAATTGCCTACATTCCCATAGCTGGTTATTTTGGAAGAGAGAAATGGAGTTTTTTGTAAAGCTTTCATTAGCTGCCACCTTCTCAAGAACTCGTTTAGGCCTGTCCACACATCGGTTGAATAACCAAGTCTGAGTGCTGCCCCAGTAGAATTCAGGTCCTCCCTATGGCAGTCGAGTGCATTCCAGTACACCTGCTGCTGTTTCTTGTCATTTTCCTTCTGCTTTCAGTGCTGTTCATAGTTGTATTTCTTTTTTTAAAGTTTTTTGCCACAGGACACATGTGCTTTCTGGAGAGAGAGAAACAATGAGAGAGAAAGTCCTTGCTAGGTTTAGGACTTAAACAGTGGTAGGCCATTATGCCAACCACTGGTGGCCATAATTTATATTTAATGTATGTTGAAATTGACAGGATAGCAACCTAGAAATTGTGGCAAATTAACATTATTCACAAATTGTAAAATATAGCTGTTGCTAAAGTGAGTTATGTAAAGAAACATTTTTTTAAAGAATTATCTTATTTAACTTCATTTCTTTTAATTTGACCAGAGAGAGACAGAGAGAAAGAGAGCAAGCCTCCAGGTCTGGGACTTGAACCATTGTTGATCATATGGGAGTACAGTGTCCTTAACTACCATGCCACCTGCTGGTACCAAGGAGTGTATTTTTTTAATTTTATAGTTTTTAGCTCCATTTTAAGAAGTTTGTGTAAAACACAATATGATGCATATAATAGGAACTTAAGAATTTGTCATTACTCAATAATTAATCAGTATTTCCTGATATTCAAAATGAATAAATGATTTTCAGGTATGAATGTTTTAAATTTGGTTTGTTTATTTTTTCTAGTTCAACTTTGTGGGAAAACTTTTGGGTCCACGTGGCAATTCCCTCAAGCGATTACAAGAAGAAACCTTGACAAAAATGTCTATCCTTGGAAAAGGTTCCATGAGGGACAAGGCAAAGGTAATATCCATTGTAGACAATGGCTGCTGTTTCAGTCAAGTTTTATCGATAGTATACTTTTAGATCATCTACTGTATTAAGACATAGATATAAAAACTAAGGAAAGTCTCATGGAGTTATATGAAAATATTATGTAAGTTAATATATTTGTGATACTGTTTAGAAAATTCAGTAATTCTGGCCAGTATTAGAATACCTAGTATCTTAAACCTGAATCTATAAGTATTATATTCTTACACAGAACAGTGGTGCCTGTACTTTTTATTCTAGAAGTAATATGTCACGTTGTCGGAAGTGTCAGACTACTTTTATCAAGAAGAGAAATCAAAGTTACCTACGGTCTTACCATCATTGTTTGCATTTTAAATTAGTTCCTTTAGGTCTTTTTCTTTTTTTTTTACTGTGCATATATCTTACATAGAGGAATTTATAATGTATATACTTTTATTTCTTCTTTTTTGCCTTTATTTGATCTTATGTGTATTTTATCGAGTTACTAAAAATTGATTTTAAATGTTTTAATAATTGTTTACTATTCTAACATAATCGTTCCACTTTGATGTGTTCACACTAATTATCTAATTTTTTAACAGGCTAGAAGTTACGTTTATTTTTATTGACTACTTTATTACTGTACTAGTTCTGAAAGCCATTTTCACAAGTCATCGTGTATGTCACTTACATTGTTCTCCCTGTTCTCTCGTTGTTAACAAGGTCTGTATTACTGAGGACCAAATCCACAGTCAACAGTCACTTCCCATGAAATGTTAAACATGACAATTTTAGATGTGACAGTTATTCAGACAAATATCCTGCCACCCCACAAAATTGCCCAACTGAATGATGGCTTTTATAATACAAATAAAATAAAAATGATATAGGGACAAGAAGTTGGTGTAATGGCTACGTTGTTGGACTCCTATGTGGTCGACTGCGGTTTGAGTTCCGGACCCAGTGGCTTAAACTCATGCAGGGCATGCGTGTATGTGCCCAAGATCCCAAGAGGAGAATGGAGGAGAAGGGATTGTGTGATTTCTCACTTTCTGTCTCTCTGTCTATCTCTGTCTTTCTGGTGAGTGCACACGCCCTGTGGCAAAAACCTCACCAAAAAAAAAAGAAAAAATAATAATACAAAAATTACCAAAAAAAAAAAATCCTGTTTATTGAACAGTCACTGTGTAAGACTTTTAAAATGAATTATTCCATGTTATTCTTGGAAAAGTGATGAGAGATAATATTTTTCACATAGGACAACTGTGAATCAGAGAACTTTATTATATGGGCATATCAATCAAAGAAATTCATTGTATTGTTTGGTTAACACAGTTAATGAAACCATGGTTTACTGACACCAGCATCCATGTATGTTCTCCACTAGAGCAGTAGAAGACATGGTATACATCAGGATCATCTGGAGTACAGATTTCCCGTGCACTAATTTATTTAGGCTAGAACCTCAGAATGAATTCTCACTCGTTTGAAATGATTCAGATGCACAGTCAGATTTTGCTAATACTCACTAAGCCTCCCTGTATCATTTTCTTGACACAGCTTTTCCTGAGGTAGGAGAAAATGGAATTACATTTTGGTCAGTTGGTTGGAACTCATGTGTGTCTTATCGGAAGGTATTTCACCCTTCCTGACATTGTGATTCAGCCCTTAGTAAGGCCATTTGGTTTCAGGGTACGTGATAGGAGCAGTGGACTCATCACAGGAATCCATTGTCTTCCTGTTTCTCATTTTGTTTGTTGGTCAGCTAGTTAAGAAGCAGTTTGATGGCATAGAGTGGCTGTGACCAGGCCATGCACTAATACTCCTTAAAAGTAAAAGAGAAGTGAGGAAGGCAAATTTCCTTTTTTTAAAAAAATTATATTTTTGCCATAGGGTGTGTGTGGCTGCTGGAGAGAGACAAAGAGGGAAAGTGAAAAATCACCCCCCTCCCCCAGGTGTGGTAGCCGTGCCACAGTTCGTTCTTCTCTGTTCTCTCGGGATTTTGGACACGCGTACCCACGTATCCAGCATGTTTTTCAAGCTGCTGGTTCTGAGACTCAAACTGTAGAGTTGGTCATGTGGGATCCAGCACCTTAACCACCATGCTGCCTGCTGGTCCCAGAAGGCAAGTCTTTAACTCTGTCGCATGTCCTAGTAACAGCAAGTACCTGGCGATCCATATAATGAAAGGGATCCTAGGTGCTTCCAGCTTGCTGACGGTCGTGGTGTTCCTTTCAAACTGTGTCATTGTACCAAGGACTTCTGGTTGTTTTGGACTTTGGGCATGTTGGATATTCAGAATTGCAGTCTTCCTTTTTCGGGGTTTTCGAGTTAGGTTGTAACTATTTTCTGCACTGGGATCACTTTTGTGAGCACCTTGATTAGCACTGAGGTGGCTACAGAATGAGGTACTTTTAACATGCACTGCAGCGGGTCCCCTTGACTGCCTGTGCACTGAGTGCCTGCTCTGCATTTGCGTGGGGCACGCTGTTTTTACACACATGGGCCTCTTTTCTAGACTACTTATCAAGTCAATGATGCTCTCATTTCTGTGTTTTGACCGCATGAGTCAACTAATCAATATAGAGATTCTGCAAGTGGCTAGTCATTTATAGTCCATCAAGATACCCGGGAACTAGGGAACTAGCGCACATTGTGCATGCATGGTCCACTGAGTCCACTGTCAGTGGACCAGGGCCATAAGTCCAGTTATCTTTGACATCTGATGGGTGGCCCTCAGCGGGGCAGCAGTGGTTTAGATGTCGTTGTCCCTTCTCAAACTGTCTTGATATTTGTCCTCCTCATTGTGTCTCTCCAGTGAGAGGATCCACATCCTCATGGGAAAGCAGAGGAGGAAGTGACACACACAAGGTGGAGATGCGATACTGGCCGTATGCATGTAACCTTAACCTCACTGCATCCAACTTAGCCCTCTTGTTCTCTGCCTTCCTGGGGTAGCAGTAATGAAGAAGAGTAGGCAGAGTGAAGAGAGAATTGTCAGCTCCTTTCAGGGGACTACCTTTGCTAATTAGGCAACACAGGGAAAACCTCACCAGAGAGGCTTCTACAGTGGGGATAACTCAGTGGGGCTGCAGGTTACTGATACTCAGAGTTGTTTGAATCTTCCCAGATACGGCAGTCTGGTTGTCAGGTTCTCCCAGTCAGTCAGATATCATCTGGGTCTCATGTCAGAGTCACCTGGGATCAGCATTGTTGTTCAGCAGTGCGTGAGCTTGAGCTCTGAGTTGTTCGATAGGTCCTTCAACTCAAGACTGCTGCGGTGAACCTTCCGGGAGCTTACGGCTCTTCGAGCCTTGAACTGATAGCATAGAGCCCAGGGTCTCTTATTTCCTTCCTTACACTGAATACATGAGAAACAGTCCATCTCACTCAACGCCAGAAGCCTGTCTTCCTCTGAGCTGTCATGCTGTGCATTTCCTTCTGCTGCCTGGTTCTTCAGTTTCACCTTTACGAGCATTTCTCTGGGGGTGACTAGAGGTGATAATTTAAGTAACAGATTTGTTACATTATACTATCAGAATCCCCCTGTGATGGTGTACAGCGAGGATCTGGAGCCTCACTGCCTGAACTTTTGAATGTTGATTTCCGTTGATCCTTTTATAACTGGCTTAATTTTAGTCTACAGAGAGTCTAGTTAATATGCCTGTTTCTAAAACGACTCCCATTATTTAGTATTGGAATCTCATTCTGTAAGGATCTCATCCTTTTAGATTCACATAGTGCTCACTGTACTTGAAGTCTAATGTGAAGGTACTTCCTTTTTTTGTTTGCTGCGTTGGTAAGATTATGGGAGTCATTGCTGACTTCTGTCAGCTGGCTGTGCAGTGCAGTAATCCCAGTGACAGGTAGTCTGCTGAGCCTTCAGGTCATGCTGAGTGTGTCCCGTGCACATTGTCTGTACTTACGTAACAGTCAATATCATACGGATTGTTCATCAAGTGCTTACTATGTGCTGGGCATAATTTGAAGGACTTTTTAATGTGCTTACTTATTATTGTAATTACTCTATAAAATAGGCACTATACTTTCATTAGCCCTGTTAAAATCACTATTGGATGCGGGTAAAGTAACCCGCCCTGCATTGTGCAGTGTAGGTTGGATTTGAGGTTTGAATGCAGACATTCTAGATCCTTACTCTTCCCCGACACCGCATTGCCTCTCGTCCTGAGCCCACGGAATACTCTGGTGACAAGTTCTCACTCTGTAGAGCTGCACAGTGGCTGAGGTTATGATGCGAAATGCTCCCCGTTCCAGCTTAAATTTGTGGTAAAAATAAAAATGCTTGAATAAGAACCAACAGTTATAAGTTTTCATTAAAATCATTTGAGTGCCATATTAGAAACAGATGAGAAATGGTTGTTTTAGAAGTGGTTCAGAATGATCTGCTGTGCAGGGAATGCAGTTCTGAAATTTCAGTTTTTTTTTTTTTTTTTTTTT
>NW_006159829.1:6879412-6899846 GCF_000334495.1 Tupaia belangeri chinensis | reverse complement strand
TTTTTTTTGAGAGGTTTTTGCTATAGGGCGCGTGCGCTCACCAGACAGACAGAGACAGACAGAGACAGAAAGAGAGAAATCACCCCCCAGGGGGGATGGTCACGCTGCAGTCCCTTCTCCTCCATTCTCCTCTCAGGATCTTGGGCACGCACGCACACGCACCCAGCGTGAGTTTTAAGCCACTGGGTCTCGGACGTGAACCGCAGTCGACTACGTGGGAGTCCAGTGACATAGCCATTACGCTAACTGCTGGTTCCCTGAAATTTCAGTTTTGAAAGGCGAGGCTTCACATCGACCAGTTAAAGTGTTCTGATTCGAACGGTGAACAGTTGGCATAAACGAGTATGCTTCTTGTAGGCAAGACAGATGTGAAAGAACTGCAAAGGATGCTATGGTGGTTGGCATGTACTGCCCCCTTTATGTGTGGAGCACTTTTCTTCTTTCAGTTTCTGATTCCCAGTGAAGGAAGTAGTGCTGACTTACCATACGCTGGCCAGCGCACTAGGTTACGGAGGAGAGAGAACAGAGCAAAAGCAGTCGTTTCTTAGCCGTCTTTCTCCTCCTAATGTTCCCCTTAAAGTTTAAAAACCTTTGTCATAGTTATTTAAAGTCATATAATAAAGTTTTTCACTTATTATTTTATCCTCAGATAAAATACAGTGCCTGGCATGCAGAGATGCTTTTTCAAAAGACTGTGTGAATGAGCAGGTGAAGGTAGGAATGAATGAGTGTTGAGCCCTTCATTCTGCAAATACTCGTGAGCATCTCCTGTATGCCAGGCTCTCCTCTCGTCATGGAGGATGTGTCATCACACAAAACAGTGACTTTCTCCCATGTGGCAGTCACCTTCCTGCAAGGGAAACAGAAACTGGGCAAGAAAGAATGCATTGTAGCTGTTTTAGGTAGTGGTAAATTCTTTGTAAGAGGATCACAGACACATCTCAGAGCCAGTGCAGAAGTGAGTTTGGGTGCCTGGCCAGGTTGACACACAGAGGTGGCCTATGCAGTGGCTGGAGCAGGCTTAGCAAAGGAGGCAGGAGGAGGCGAAGGAACCCCAGGCACAGGGGGAGGGGAGGGACTGCAGTCATCCGGCACCAGTAGAGGACACTTTCCAGCAGCAGCAGGAAGCCTTCAGAGTGTTTGTAAAGGCCTGGGAATGATGAGATCAGATCAACAATTTGAACCTCACTCCTTTGGATAAATGAGTGAATCTTCTATTGGTCTTTCTTAGGGTGTTCAGTGAATCTCCTTTGATAACCACAGAATAAACTTGGGGTAGTTATTTATTGTTTCTTAAGATGACTCATTTTTAAATGTGAGTTTTCTGTCTTTAGGAAGAAGAGTTGAGGAAAAGTGGAGAAGCAAAGTACTTTCACCTCAATGATGACCTCCACGTACTCATCGAAGTGTTTGCACCGCCAGCAGAAGCTTATGCCCGAATGGGGCATGCTTTGGAAGAAATCAAAAAGTTTCTTATCCCTGTTAGTATATTTTTTCTTTCTTCTGTGTTTTGTTTTGTTTTGTTTTTGTTTTCCATTTATTCATTTATTTCATGAGAAAGAAAGAGAGAAATAAACGGCATCCTCAGCAGGTTCTCATACCGTGGTCTATCGTGGCCTCCTAGCCACTGGATCTGGATCACAGGCTTATGCCCCCTGGTACACTCAGGTCAACCAGGAGCCAGACCTTGATCTTCAGGTGGCGTCCAGCATTACGGAACATTGTGCTGCCATTGCACTGCCACTACTAGACCAGGATTTTCATTTTGGTAATTAACTTGGAACATTATGACCCTTCCTTTATTTTAATCCTTGATAATTCTTGTTAGTAATTGTTATTTGCATTATTCTTTGTTAAGAAATTTCATATGTGTCATCTCAAGTAGTCCTCACAGTGTCCCTGTGAATTGCTTGGTGCCATTCCTTCTTTATATTTGAGAGATTAAATAAATGGCTCAGGTTACATGGCAGGAGTAGCAGAAGAGCACAGGCCCTAGTCCAGAGGTCAGCACGCCGTGTCCTGAGCTTTCATGTGGCACAGAAGACACTCCACAACTTCATTGTTCTCCAGGACAGACCTGTCCCAGGCTCTGTGCTTGGTGTGGGACATGCACACATGAGCAAAAGCTGTCCCTATGCTTCAGGAATATGTAGTTTAGGGGAAAAGAAAAGCATCCGCAGATGATTTTAGTGCAGCATGATGAAAATAATGACAGACACAACCATGACATACATAGAGGGGAATGGTGCCATGCAGCTATTCAGCTAGCTTCTGCCAGGTGTTTTACTAACAGTTAATTGTCTGTTTTAACCCTTCCAGACACTGTACCATTGCTAAGAAGGTAATAATTTAAAGAGAAGGGGAATAAATCTATTATAGAACGGTCTTTTTGTTAATTTGCATGCTCTTGATAGAAAGATTTGTGACCCACCCTGGTGGCACAGTGGGTAACAACTGAATTCCATCCAGTGCTGGAAGCCACCTGACCGACTGGGTTTGGATTTGCAGAACAGCTTGTGAATAACGCGTGCACATGTGCCCAAGATACTGAGGAGCTAGAGGGCCAGGGAAAGGGGACTGTGGTGTGACAAGACCCTGTTGAATTTGAATCTGTCTCAGCCCCTTGTCCTCGCTTGCACACATGTGTGCATGCATGCTTTACCATAAATAAGTCAGCATTTTAAAAACACAGACGCTATCAGAACTTATTCTTCCTAACTTTGTACCTGTTGACCGACCTCTCCTTATCCCTCTGATCTCCTACCCTTTCCAGTCTCCAGTAAATTCTATTTTATTCTATATTCTACGACAGCCACTTTTTAAAATTTCTCATATCTAAGAAATGAGTGGGATAATCTGGTATTTGTCTTTCTGTGCCTGGCTTATTTCACTTACCATAATGTCCTCTAGATATATCTGAGTTGCTTGTGTTTGTCAGAAAGAGAAAGGCGGGAGAGAAAGAGAGAGAGAGAGCAAGCAAGAAATCGCCTCCCCCTCACCCTCTGTAGGGAATATCCCACCATAGTCTCTTCCCTGTTTCTCCCCTTTCAAGATCTTGGGCATGCACACATAGGTGCCCAGCATGTTTTTCAAGCCACCTGGTCTAGGACTTTACCATGTATTTGACCACATAGGATCCATCAACTTTAACTGCTATGCCACTAGCTGACTCTATTTTTAATTAAGAGAACCTCCATCTTGTTATTCATAATGGCTATATTTATATTTCTACCAGCAGTGTGAAAGGGTTTCTTTTCCACATCTTTGCTAGTATGTATGTATGTATGTATATATATGTGTATTTATATATATATTGTTTTTTTTTTTTTTTTGTCTTTTTGGTAACAACCACGTTAACTGGGTGAGTGATGTCTTATGGTGGTTTTGATTTGCATCATTGTTCAGGTAAGGAGTTAAAATAATAATTT
This sequence comes from Tupaia belangeri chinensis, assembly GCF_000334495.1. Taxonomy (NCBI): domain Eukaryota; kingdom Metazoa; phylum Chordata; class Mammalia; order Scandentia; family Tupaiidae; genus Tupaia; species Tupaia belangeri. Next base: position 6,896,418 of record NW_006159829.1, on the reverse strand, counting down.
GACATGCAAAATTATAATAGTCTGTAAGCTACCATGTATGAATTGGTTTCAGTGGTAACTACATCGATTATATCAGTATTGTCCATCTGAGAGCTGAGCTGACAGACATCTAAAATTTTCAAAAATTCTTATATTATATAGCTAGTAAGTTTATTTGGTGAAGTTCATGCTGACCCTCAGTTGTGATTGACTTTAAGTTCCGTTGTTTTGTTTTGTTTTGTTTTTTAAACTGTACTGTCTATTTTAAAATACTATTTTGCAAAAATGATATTTAATTATATATTTTTTAATATCATTATAATCACCTAACCTTACTTAGAGCAGTATTCCTATTTTAAAAATTTTAATTTTTTTTTAAAAATAGGACTTTAGCAGTGTTCTTGTCTCATGAAAACCACTTATATCCACATAAAATGTAGTATCACATCTTCAAATGCTATTCAAAAGGACAACTATTTAGCATTTATGTAGTTCAGGGACCAGCGGGTGGCGTGGTGGTTAAGGCGCTGGACACTCCCACATGGACAACTGGTGTTCGAGTCCTGGACCTGGTGGCTGGCTTTCTCACTTCCTCTCTCTCTCACTCTCACTGTCTGTCTCTCTCTGGTCAAATTAAAAAAATCAATGAATAAATAAAAAATAAATAATTATTAAAAAATTGCATTTACGTAGTTCATTTTACTGAGAATGTACTCTAGAAATGATTAATCTTTGTATATTTTTAGTAAAGTGGTTGGAAAAATATTAATAGCATAATTTGACAAGATGAAATGGTGATACATTCAAGCATCACTGAGGTCATAGCACCTCAGATAAGTCAGTGAAGAATCTTTAATTACAGAAAAATATAAACCCGTATGTTTACCGTAAAATATATACTGCTTAGCTTTTCCTATTAATCACATTGACTTGTATTGGCTGTCATTTGACTTTCCTCCTTCCTGCTTTGCCAGTATTAGGTGATTGTAATTTCAGATTCCTTTTTGATTGCTGTTCCTATTACTTTTCTTATTACAAATTTCCTCTACTACAAGTTTAAGTTGTGGGGTTTTTTTGTTTGCTTTTGCATTTTTCTTTTGAAATGTAAATAATAAACAGTTGGCTTTTTAAAAATAAATTTACTAGATTTATTTTATATTTTAAACTATAAATAGTTGAAGAAACAGTCTCCTCTGAATCTTTGAGTCACACTCAAATATGTATATGTTTCTTCAATCTTACAATCCTTCCTTTCTTCATACTAAGGTCTCTTCTCTCTTTGTAGCTGTATAGCTAAAAACAAACAAACAAAAGCAAAACAAAACAAAATTCCCTTTGCTCTACCTGTGTACAAATCTTGCTTTTATTTTGTTAATTTATTTCTAAGAAAGTTGTCCTTTTTAATGCTACTGTAAATGTATTTGTTGATTTGTTTTTGGATTATTCATTGTTAGTGACTTTCGCCTATTTATCTTATACCCCGCAACCTTGCTAAGTACATATATTAGCTCTATTACTTTTTTTTTATATAATGGATTTCTTAGGATTTTCCATGTACAGGTTCAATGTCATCTGTGAACAGAATGTTCTAGTAATTCCTTTCCTTCCTGGGTGCCATTTATTTATTTTTTGTTACACAAGTGTCTTGGCCCAAGTAAAGTGTTAAACAGAGATAGTGACAGCAGACATCCTTGTCTTGTTCCTGATGTGGTCTCTCACTCTTCAATAAATATGATGTTAGGTGAAGTATGGGCAGTCTGTGGAACTGACTGGGAAATTATCCATGCCCTCTAAGTAATCTAATTTGTTGGTGTGTACTTTGTCATAGTATTTTCTGAGTTTATTGAACATTTTTATCATTAGTGTGTAGGAGCCTTCTGTCAAATGTTTTTTCTCCTTTTTATTGAAATGATCATGAGATTTCTGTCTTTTGTTATTCTATTGCATTCATTGATTTCCAGCCTTGCGGTCTTGGAATAAGTTCTGCTAGGTTCCTGTGTATACACTTAGCTGCTGGTTTTGGCTTCTTAATTTTGTCGGCAGCCTTCAGGTCCCTATCAGTAAGGACGTTTGTAGCTTTCATATTTTATGATGTCTTTGTTCGACTTTGGTATCAGGGAAATGCTAACCCCATAGAATGAGTTAAGAAGTGTTTCTTGCTCCTAACTTTTTTTTAAGAGTTTGTGAAATATTAGCAGTAATTCCTTATTTGTTTGTGTTTGGTGTAGAGTACATCATTGGAATCCTGTGGACGTAGGCTTTTCTTTGTAGGAAATTTTTGAGACTAAAACTTTCCACACGGCACTTCGGACACTAAATGTGTGGAATCCTCTCCTCACTCAGCCTCACACCAACGTAGTCTCCGCTTTCTTGGCAACAGCTGGCTGTTCTACAGTGCCTTACAATGAGGACACTAAGTATCTGCAGTCCATGTCACACCTCACTGATTGGGGATTCAGTTCCATAGACTGCCTGTACCTCAGGTGCCAGTCCTGAGCCTCCTCTAGTTCTGACCAACTCGACCACAGATCACAGGCTCTTAGAACCCTCTCCTTGGGTTTGATAATTTCCTGTGACAGCTCACAGAACTCAGGGAAAAGCTTTACTTACAATTGCTGGCCTATCATAAAAGATAATATAAAGAAACGGGAATAGCCAGATAAAGAGGTATTTAGGTCAAAGTGTGCAAGGATCCCGAGAGAAGGAGCTTCTGTTCTATGAAGTTGGGGTATGCCAACATGTGGCTGCATTTTTGTGTGTTGTGTTTTCATTTTCATTCATCTCAGGATCTTTTAAATTTTTTTTGTGGTTTCTGTTTTGATCTAATGATTTTTTAATTATATTCTTTAATTTCTACATATTTGTGAATTCCCCAAATTTTTCTCTAACTTCTAATTTATTCTATTGTGATAAATATGTATGATTTTAGCCCTATTAGAATTACTGAAGCTGTGTAGTACCTTAGCATATGGTCTATCCTCAAACATGTTCCATGTACACTTGAGAAGCAGTTGTGTTTTGGAGTGTAGCATTTTATCAATCCCTGCTTACAGTTTTATGTCTTTTTTTCATTTTTCATTTTTTAATTTGCTCTAGGGTGTGTGCACTCACTGTAGACAGAGGGGAAATAAAGTAAGAAAGCACCCCCAGAGGAAAGACTACTGCATTCCTTTTCCCGTTCTCCTCGAGGGATTTTGGTTACACATGCACCTGGCCTGAGCCTTAAGCTGCGGGGACTAAGACCACAGTCAGCCCTGTGGGACCCAGCTGCCTTACCCACCCACATACCACCTGACTGGCCCTGTGTCATCTATGTTAACTAATACTATTGTGTTGCACTAGAATGACTAATGCTTTCTAGACTAGAAACCCAAATATGCAGGTCACTTCCTTAAAATCATAAAAGGTTTCTCAGCATTCCAGATTTCAAACATTTGAAGTTATCTGTAAGATGACAACTTGGGATGGTTTGGCTTGGACATTTCCTTTCACTTTAAATCCTACCCCGTATAGTTTCTCCAGTTCAGTCGTAGAGCTCATTTTCTTGGTTCTCAGAACACAACATTGCTTCGAGTCTTAAAATATGTTTTTCCATCTGTGTGGATTACTCTGCAGCCCACTTTTTAAAATTTCTCATATCTAAGAAATGAGTGGGATAATCTGGTATTTGTCTTTCTGTGCCTGGCTTATTTCACTTACCATAATGTCCTCTAGATATATCTGAGTTGGCTTGTGTTTGTCAGAAAGAGAAAGGCGGGAGAGAAAGAGAGAGCGAGAGCAAGCAAGAAATCGCCTCCCCCTCACCCTCTGTAGGGAATATCCCACCATAGTCTCTTCCCTGTTTCTCCCCTTTCAAGATCTTGGGCATGCACACATAGGTGCCCAGCATGTTTTTCAAGCCACCTGGTCTAGGACTTTACCATGTATTTGACCACATAGGATCCATCAACTTTAACTGCTATGCCACTAGCTGACTCTATTTTTAATTAAGAGAACCTCCATCTTGTTATTCATAATGGCTATATTTATATTTCTTCCAGCAGTGTGAAAGGGTTTCTTTTCCACATCTTTGCTAGTATGTATGTATGTATGTATATATATGTGTATATATATATATATATATATTTTTTTTTTTTTTTTTTTTTTTTTTGTCTTTTTGGTAACAACCACGTTAACTGGGTGAGTGATGTCTTATGGTGGTTTTGATTTGCATCATTGTTCAGGTAAGGAGTTAAAATAATAATTTGACATGCAAAATTATAAAAAGTTAGTCTGTAAGCTACCATGTATGAATTGGTTTCAGTGGTAACTACATCGATTATATCAGTATTGTCCATCTGAGAGCTGAAGCAACAGACATCTAAAATTTTCAAAAATTCTTATATTATATAGCTAGTAAGTTTATTTGGTGAAGTTCATGCTGACCCTCAGTTGTGATTGACTTTAAGTTCCGTTGTTTTGTTTTGTTTTGTTTTTTAAACTGTACTGTCTATTTTAAAATACTATTTTGCAAAAATGATATTTAATTATATATTTTTTAATATCATTATAATCACCTAACCTTACTTAGAGCAGTATTCCTATTTTAAAAATTTTAATTTTTTTTTAAAAATAGGACTTTAGCAGTGTTCTTGTCTCATGAAAACCACTTATATCCACATAAAATGTAGTATCACATCTTCAAATGCTATTCAAAAGGACAACTATTTAGCATTTATGTAGTTCAGGGACCAGCGGGTGGCGTGGTGGTTAAGGCGCTGGACACTCCCACATGGACAACTGGTGTTCGAGTCCTGGACCTGGTGGCTGGCTTTCTCACTTCCTCTCTCTCTCACTCTCACTGTCTGTCTCTCTCTGGTCAAATTAAAAAAATCAATGAATAAATAAAAAATAAATAATTATTAAAAAATTGCATTTACGTAGTTCATTTTACTGAGAATGTACTCTAGAAATGATTAATCTTTGTATATTTTTAGTAAAGTGGTTGGAAAAATATTAATAGCATAATTTGACAAGATGAAATGGTGATACATTCAAGCATCACTGAGGTCATAGCACCTCAGATAAGTCAGTGAAGAATCTTTAATTACAGAAAAATATAAACCCGTATGTTTACCGTAAAATATATACTGCTTAGCTTTTCCTATTAATCACATTGACTTGTATTGGCTGTCATTTGACTTTCCTCCTTCCTGCTTTGCCAGTATTAGGTGATTGTAATTTCAGATTCCTTTTTGATTGCTGTTCCTATTACTTTTCTTATTACAAATTTCCTCTACTACAAGTTTAAGTTGTGGGGTTTTTTTGTTTGCTTTTGCATTTTTCTTTTGAAATGTAAATAATAAACAGTTGGCTTTTTAAAAATAAATTTACTAGATTTATTTTATATTTTAAACTATAAATAGTTGAAGAAACAGTCTCCTCTGAATCTTTGAGTCACACTCAAATATGTATATGTTTCTTCAATCTTACAATCCTTCCTTTCTTCATACTAAGGTCTCTTCTCTCTTTGTAGCTGTATAGCTAAAAACAAACAAACAAAAGCAAAACAAAACAAAATTCCCTTTGCTCTACCTGTGTACAAATCTTGCTTTTATTTTGTTAATTTATTTCTAAGAAAGTTGTCCTTTTTAATGCTACTGTAAATGTATTTGTTGATTTGTTTTTGGATTATTCATTGTTAGTGACTTTCGCCTATTTATCTTATACCCCGCAACCTTGCTAAGTACATATATTAGCTCTATTACTTTTTTTTTATATAATGGATTTCTTAGGATTTTCCATGTACAGGTTCAATGTCATCTGTGAACAGAATGTTCTAGTAATTCCTTTCCTTCCTGGGTGCCATTTATTTATTTTTTGTTACACAAGTGTCTTGGCCCAAGTAAAGTGTTAAACAGAGATAGTGACAGCAGACATCCTTGTCTTGTTCCTGATGTGGTCTCTCACTCTTCAATAAATATGATGTTAGGTGAAGTATGGGCAGTCTGTGGAACTGACTGGGAAATTATCCATGCCCTCTAAGTAATCTAATTTGTTGGTGTGTACTTTGTCATAGTATTTTCTGAGTTTATTGAACATTTTTATCATTAGTGTGTAGGAGCCTTCTGTCAAATGTTTTTTCTCCTTTTTATTGAAATGATCATGAGATTTCTGTCTTTTGTTATTCTATTGCATTCATTGATTTCCAGCCTTGCGGTCTTGGAATAAGTTCTGCTAGGTTCCTGTGTATACACTTAGCTGCTGGTTTTGGCTTCTTAATTTTGTCGGCAGCCTTCAGGTCCCTATCAGTAAGGACGTTTGTAGCTTTCATATTTTATGATGTCTTTGTTCGACTTTGGTATCAGGGAAATGCTAACCCCATAGAATGAGTTAAGAAGTGTTTCTTGCTCCTAACTTTTTTTTAAGAGTTTGTGAAATATTAGCAGTAATTCCTTATTTGTTTGTGTTTGGTGTAGAGTACATCATTGGAATCCTGTGGACGTAGGCTTTTCTTTGTAGGAAATTTTTGAGACTAAAACTTTCCACACGGCACTTCGGACACTAAATGTGTGGAATCCTCTCCTCACTCAGCCTCACACCAACGTAGTCTCCGCTTTCTTGGCAACAGCTGGCTGTTCTACAGTGCCTTACAATGAGGACACTAAGTATCTGCAGTCCATGTCACACCTCACTGATTGGGGATTCAGTTCCATAGACTGCCTGTACCTCAGGTGCCAGTCCTGAGCCTCCTCTAGTTCTGACCAACTCGACCACAGATCACAGGCTCTTAGAACCCTCTCCTTGGGTTTGATAATTTCCTGTGACAGCTCACAGAACTCAGGGAAAAGCTTTACTTACAATTGCTGGCCTATCATAAAAGATAATATAAAGAAACGGGAATAGCCAGATAAAGAGGTATTTAGGTCAAAGTGTGCAAGGATCCCGAGAGAAGGAGCTTCTGTTCTATGAAGTTGGGGTATGCCAACATGTGGCTGCATTTTTGTGTGTTGTGTTTTCATTTTCATTCATCTCAGGATCTTTTAAATTTTTTTTGTGGTTTCTGTTTTGATCTAATGATTTTTTAATTATATTCTTTAATTTCTACATATTTGTGAATTCCCCAAATTTTTCTCTAACTTCTAATTTATTCTATTGTGATAAATATGTATGATTTTAGCCCTATTAGAATTACTGAAGCTGTGTAGTACCTTAGCATATGGTCTATCCTCAAACATGTTCCATGTACACTTGAGAAGCAGTTGTGTTTTGGAGTGTAGCATTTTATCAATCCCTGCTTACAGTTTTATGTCTTTTTTTCATTTTTCATTTTTTAATTTGCTCTAGGGTGTGTGCACTCACTGTAGACAGAGGGGAAATAAAGTAAGAAAGCACCCCCAGAGGAAAGACTACTGCATTCCTTTTCCCGTTCTCCTCGAGGGATTTTGGTTACACATGCACCTGGCCTGAGCCTTAAGCTGCGGGGACTAAGACCACAGTCAGCCCTGTGGGACCCAGCTGCCTTACCCACCCACATACCACCTGACTGGCCCTGTGTCATCTATGTTAACTAATACTATTGTGTTGCACTAGAATGACTAATGCTTTCTAGACTAGAAACCCAAATATGCAGGTCACTTCCTTAAAATCATAAAAGGTTTCTCAGCATTCCAGATTTCAAACATTTGAAGTTATCTGTAAGATGACAACTTGGGATGGTTTGGCTTGGACATTTCCTTTCACTTTAAATCCTACCCCGTATAGTTTCTCCAGTTCAGTCGTAGAGCTCATTTTCTTGGTTCTCAGAACACAACATTGCTTCGAGTCTTAAAATATGTTTTTCCATCTGTGTGGATTACTCTGCAGCCCCTCTTCTGGTGGTTAGTTCTTATTCATCCTGCGATGACAGTTCCTGTGGAGAACTTTGTACTACCCCCAACGGCTGCACTAGATGGCTTTCTTTTGAACCATTTAGATCAGAACTATCCTTTTATTGTAATATCACACTTTTATTTTTTATTTCATGTTTTGGTTGATGGTCGTTGAGTAGAGTTGAGTTGAAGGTGGTAAGGAAGATGAAGAAATGAAGGATGCTTTCTAAAATTTCTGAATTGAGGGACCAGCAGTTAACATAATGGCTATGTCACTGGATTCCCACGTGGTCGACTGCGGTTCGAGTCCTGGACCCGGTGGCTTAAACTCACACCGGGCATGTGTGCGTGCGTGTGTGCCCAAGATCCGGAGAGGAGAATGGAGAAGGGATTGTGGCATGGCCATTCCCCCTGGGGGGTGATTTCCTGCTTTCTATCTCTCTGTCTCTCTCTGTCTGGCGAGCGCATGCGCCCTATGGCAAAAACCTCTCCAAAAAAAAAAAATTTCTGAATTGAATATTTGGACAGACAACATAAGATGAAAGGAGAGCAAGTTTTCAGGAATAAGATTATATATTCAGTTTTAGAAATGTGGAGTTTCATAACACACAGTTATCTAAATGAACGTTACAAGAAGAATGTATACAGGCAGTTCTGAACTTCAGCAAAGCTCTTGTGTTATATGTCCATCTTTCGCCTCTGTTAGACGAGGTCCTTGGCTGCTGGGACCATGCTTATTCCTTAGCTGCTCCATTATTTAGTACATCGTAGATGCTCAGAAGCTACTAGCTGAATTGACTTGTAAATAACGGTGCTCATATATTACTTATATAGTATTTTAATTTTATTGTGTTTCATTGGGAACATATGCATGCCTAGGGAGAGGAGTTATAACTGTGAATATATGAGATTTTTACTTGGGGAAAAATACTGTGTTTTTTCTTTTTTCTCCGCCCCCCCCCCCTGCCAGAGGGTATGTGTGCTTTCTAAAGAGAGAGAGAGGGTGTGAGAAAGCACCCCCCATTAGGGATGGTTATGCCACAGTCCCTTTTCTTCCATTTCACCTTTTGGGGCACATACACACATTCACTTAATATGTTTTTCAAGCCACTGGGTCTAGAACTCTGAGCAGTCAGCCATGGGACACTCGACTACCTTAACTTCTGTGCCACCAGCTGGCCTGTGTGGTTTTCTTTTTTTCCTTTTCATACAAATTAATTGACACATTTTTATTCTTAAATACCTATTTTACTTTGTGAGTTCACCTATTTTCCTAACGCTTTTTCTAAATTAAAAATTATCGGCTTTTCTAAATACTTTTGTGATTTTTTTTTTTTTGGGGGGGGAGAGGTTTGGTTTTTTTGGGGGGGAGGGGGGAGAGGTACATGCGCTCGCCAGAGAGACAGAAAGCGAGAAATCACCCCCTAGCAGGGATGGCCACACCACAATCCCTTCTCCTCCATTCTCCTCTCGGGATCTTGGGCACACACACACATGCAACTGGCATGAGTTTAAACCACCAGGTCAGGGACTCAAACCGCGGTCAACTACATGGGAGTCCAGTGACATAACCATTATGCTAACTGCTGGTCCCAATACTTTTGTCTTTTTAATATGAGGCAAATTGCTTTCTCTCTGTCATCCGTATAGGACTATAATGATGAAATCAGGCAAGCCCAGCTCCAGGAATTAACATATTTGAATGGTGGCTCAGAAAATGCAGACGTCCCGGTGGTTCGAGGGAAATCCACCTTGCGTACAAGAGGTGTACCGACCCCACCAGTAACCAGGTAGGCATGATTGATTGACTTACCTTTCTTTCCTTTTTTTTTTTAGGTTATGATATCATGACAGCTTCTTTAATTTGTTTTTAATTGATAGCTGTATAGCTTTACAAAGCCTAGATTCAGACAGTGAGTCATGATAAGTGATTCCTTTCAGAATAAGAAATTTCTGGGCCTGAACATAACCTGCAACACTGACTGAGAAGTGACCCCTCCCCTGTCTTCACACTGCCTTCTCTGTCTCTGGTCTCCCTCTCACTCCCTTTTATAGAAACACATGGGATTGTGTAAAAGGCCCACCTTGATAACCCAGGATAATCTTTGATTCTCGAGATCCTTAATCACATCTGCCAAGGCTCTTTTTCTGAATAAGGAAATACATACAGGTTTCTGGGATTCAGACAGCATAATTTCGGATGGCCTAATACTCCATCACGTTTGTGATGTTAGTTTAATCATTTTTATGATGGAAGTTAATGTTCTTTTCCAAAATAGGCCAAATACACAAAACATGTATTTTACAAAATTTTTTGAAAGTCTTCCATCTTATCCTGTCCCTGTGTTATTAGTCTGTGTTTGTTTATACATGTATAGAGCGTGTAGTGTGTTCACGATAGGCTAGGCACTTGTCGAATGCAGACCCTCCCAGTCACGCCACTGCCTCCCTACCTTTTTGAAATAATAGTCACATTAGACATCTGTTTTCAGATCTTGCTCCAAGATTGGACAAAAAATACAAATACAAATATATAAATATACAAATACAAATATATAAATATATGAACACAAATATATAAGCCTCCCAGACACACTTCCATGCTAGCATATTTTTCTTTGTAGGAGTACCTAGATATAGAGGTAGATGGACGTGGGAGACATCAAAAAGTTCTAGGAAAATGGAATTATTCTGGTGCAAAAAATTTTGAAATCCATTCATAGTTTTTCATAATTAATACACATTTTTTCAGAAACTTTTTAAAGACCCTTGCTGTAACAATTTCGTCTGTGTCTTTATGTGTGTGCACGTGCCCAGTGTGTATAAACTTTCTTTTCAGTGATCTATAAAACCTTATTTATACAAGTAAAGTTAATGTACAAAAAATATATCTTCTGACATTTGTTTTATGTATATCTCTAGGTATGGAGGGAATAAAATTAACAAAGTGATATTTATTAAGATCAAAGTACTCCGGCCTGATCCTTTTGGCAGAGTCCAAGCCCATAATAACCACCTTTGGCTAGAGCATGGAGCTCACTCACTGCCATTGTGCGAGACACCACCTTCCTTAAATCACAGCTGCCATTTTTATTTCTAATTTCTAATTTAGTTGTCAGTTTTTTAATTAAGTTGAAAATGTTACAAATAAGTAAGAGATATTTTGTATGTTTGGTTTTGGTTTTGGTATACAACACCTGGTGAAGCAATACCATCTGTCCAGTGAAGAATTTTTTTCTCTTGATTACGACATATACATTTTTTGTCATTTAGAGCTTTTTTCACTTTCTTGGTGTTTAATAATCTATTTTGAAGTTTGTGTTCCAGACTGGTTTTTGGATTGTGTCTGAGTGGTGGCAGTGCAGTGCCAGAATGAGACATCGTACCTGTGTGCTTACTGGAAATTGTAAGCAATTCACAGTAGGTGCGGTGCACTGTCTTCACACCCCACTTTCTCTTCCAAATGACTCTGGTCTTCCATGGTGCCAGATTTTTTAAGTGTCCTTTTTCTACATGATAAAGTTTATATTTTTGCAAGAGGTATTCAAAACCTCTTTGTAATTTTTCTCAAAATCCCTCTAGTTCATTCTTTATTATTTTGCTATATTTCCTGCGTGTTTAACCAACTCTGAAAGTTTCTTTTATAAAGTTTGTATTTGTGTTTTTATGTATCTTTATCTTTGTTCAAGTCATTCCTTCTGTATTTCTTCCCTCTGCCCTCTCAGCTGTTGAAATCTACCTACCTGTACGTCCTAAACGGAGCCTTAAAGAACTCTTAGCATAGCACCTCCTTGTGACTGAGCACTCTTCTCAGCACTTACAGACAGTAACCAAGTGAGGCCTCCTAACAGCTCTTTAAGGTGGGCACTGCTCTGTGACCTTCACCATGTCAACAACGAGGAAAGTTAGGCCAGCGTCTAGGCTGCTTGCCCAGTCATGCAGCTAGTCACCGCCAGAGCCAGGTCGGGATCCAGACATTCTGATTCCATAAACCAAGCCTCTCTGCCTTGGTATAATACCTTGTATTTTCAACAAGAATTTTTTTTTCCTTCTCTCCATTTTCTGCTAGGAGGTTGTGTGTTCTGCCAGAGACAGAGGAACAGGACAAAGCATCCCCCACCATGGGAAATGGTCAAATTACAATCCCTTCTCCATTTCTATCTCCTTTTGGGATTTTGTACACACACACACACACACACACACAGAACTTACACACACACACCTGGCATGTTTGTCAAGTCACCTGGTCCAGGGTTTGAGCTGTGCAGTCAGTTGCACAACCTGGCTGCTCCAACCACCAGGCCACAGAGCTAGTTTCTTCCTCCATCTTTTCCCTATACTTCTCCCATAGAACTTTCACTGGACGACTTGTATTATGTTTTCATTATGGCATATGATAACATTTTTGGTATAAGCTACGATGACCAGGCTTCCCCCCTTGCCACATTTTTTTTTTTCTAGAGAGAGGCTTTTGCTATTGATCATGTGTGTTCTCTGAAGAGACAGAGAGAGACAGAAAGCAAGAAATCATCCCCCAGGGAGAATGGCCATGCTGCATTCCCTTCTCCTCCATTCTCTCAGGATTTTGAGCGTGCACACACACACACACACACACACACACACACACACAATCTGGTGTGAAATTTAAGCCAGTGGGTCCAGGACTTGAACCATGGTGACTGCATGGGAGTCCAGTGACTAACCATTATGCCATCTGCAGGTCCACACTTAACACTTTTTTCTCATGAAATCACATGTAGTAACTTGCCAACTTAATCTAGTCCATCTAATGGAATAAAAATAATAATTAAAAAAAATGTGATGTGAAAATTAGGGTAAAAAATTGTAAAAACTCTCATGGGTAAAGTTAGTATACAGATACACACATGTTGTAACATTCTATAGAGTTACTGAAGTTGGCCTTCAAATTAGTGCTATGAATTTCCTAGCAGCTGAAATTGAGTCTTAAAAACATGACAGAATTCAGTGTCTAAATCTAAATGTCTAAAAACAGTAGCAATACAGAATAAGACAAAAACATGCCCAATGAAGCTTAGTACGTTTTAGCCCTGACACTTGCAAGAAATGTCTCCAGGAGACAGTCATGAAGTGGTCTCCATAGGAGATCGTAATATTTTAACAACAGTTCTGTTTGCCAGATCTAATTCCACAGTAAGCTCTTGATACTCTGATTTTTATATCTAAAATAAATCTCCAATTGACTCTTCTTTAATCACCTCTGTCCTCTGCCGTGGCATCTTTCCTAACATTATCCACACTGTTCTTCCAGTTTTCAGATGCATTCACAGTGACCTTTTACTATTTTCTCCCTACCTAATACCCTCCAGTGGCTTCCACTGCTGCTGTAAGTAAATTCAGACTCCCTGATAATGCACTTACATGATCTGAAGCTCTCTTCCCCTTTCTGACTCTCTCATTCCATTTTTTCATTTTCTTCACTCGAGCCACACTGATCTTCCTTCCCTCCTCCTTCCCTCTGTGCCTCCCTCTTTCCCATCCTTCTTTCCCTTTTGCCAGAAGGGCATGTGTGTTCCTCAGGGGAAGGGAGAAAGCACCGCCCTGCCCTCACAGTGGGCCATGATCACACTGCAATTCCTTTTTCTCCATTTCTTCATCCTGTCGGGGTTTGGGGCATGTGTTGCACATACACCTGGCATGTTTATCAAACCTCTGGGGCCAGGATTCAAACCACAGTCAACCATGTGGGATCTGACTCCCATAAACACTGTGCAATGGGGCCAACCCATGGTCTTGGTTCAGTTCCTTAAGCATGCCAAGCTCGTTCTTTGTGCTCACTCTTGGTTCTTCTCATCTCCCGCCCTCCGATTACCTGTCTCCCTCAGCGTTTTCTCACACACTCGAGAACCTTGTCAAAGATGCCTTTGCCAGTCACCTGGTTTAAAGCAGCCACCTGTAATGCAGGAGCTCCTTGGTAATGGCCTGTCTTACTTAGTAGCATTTATCAACTTGCCTTTACTTCTGTTCAGTTTTCATTGACCATTCCTTATTGTAATGTCTATCCATGACATCTTTTGCATCACTAATAACCAACATTGGTAATCACTCAGTAAATTATAAAGTGAATAAATTACAATGGCACAAAATTTTTTGGCTCTTTCAAATCAAGTGTGGACCATTTAAAGTATTCTTATATTAAAGTAGTTCCTAGTCGTTACATGACTGAATTTGCTAGGAGATCAGCTTTGTGGGAATGGTTACATGGATATCATCCTTTTGGAATTTCTCAGTGAAACAAGTTATTACTGGAATTTTCATGAGTGTTTCCTCCTGTTACCACCTCAGGACACCTTTCTGCTAAAGAATGTAAACGAGTTTAAATTAAATTCTGCAGTGAGCAATAATAAATATTTTAATAAAACCATTTCATTTTAATTTCAAACAGGAGAACTAAGCATATATATTTATATATTCTATACGTATGTGTGTGTGTTGTGTGTATATGTAAAGGGTAGTTTATAAGATCAATACATATACATACACATATTATATATTATACATATCCTATATACCATACATTATATATATCCTCTAAATATCCATCTATATATCATATATATATAAAATTTAAAAGTATGTATATTATACATATCCAACTAGGAACTACTTTAACATAAGAATATTTTAAATGGTCCACACTTGATCAGAAAGGGCCTAAACATTTTTGTGCCAGAAGAGTGCGTGTGTGTGTATATACACGATATGTATAATATACATACTTTTAAATTTAATTTGCCATAGTGTGTGTGCCAGAAAGAGAGGGAAGGAAAATGAGAAAGTCCCAGGAGATGCCTACACTGCAGTCCCTTCTCCTTCATTCTCCTCTGATGATCGAGGCAAACACAAATGTGCGCCCATTGTGTTTCTCAACCCATTGATCCAAGACTCAACTGTGCAGTCAGACAGGTGGGGTCCAGCCACCTTAACCACTGCATCCGTAGTTGACCCAACCCGGTTTGTACTTTTTAAACTTTGGAAACAGGAACTCCCTTTACCTACTGTCTGTTCTGAACACTGCATCTAAAAAGCATTACAGGGACAGCCCCATGACCTAGTGTTTAAGTGAGCTGGATACAACATGGCCAACCTTGTGGTTCAAATCCCAGCCCCAGTGGGCTTGTGAAACACATAAGGAGTGTGTGCAAATGTGCCCAAGATCCCCACAGGAGAAGAAAAGGAGGAGAAGGGTTTGTGGTGTGACCACACCCCATCAGGGCATATTTTCTACCTCTCCCTGTCTTTGTCTGTCTGTCTGTCTATCTGTCTGTCTCTTCCTCTCTGGGCAACTGAAAAGCATTGTTTAGGTAATATTTCCCCCTTAGCTCTGTCCATGGTTCAGCAGAGAAGGAACTGGGGAAGCAACACAGCTGTACAATCAAGGGTACTTCAGACACAGCTTTTTTTTTTTTTTTTTTTTGGAGAGATTTTCACTGTAGGGCGCGTACGCTCACCAGACAAACAGAGAGAGACATAGAGACAGAAAGCGAGAAATCACCCCCCAGGTGGGGATGGTCACGCCTCAGTCCCTTCTCCTCCATTCTCCTCTCGAGATCTTGGGCACGCACGCACACGCACCTGGCATGAGTTTTAAGCCACCGGGTCCGGGACACGAACCGCGGTCGACTACGTGGGAGTCCAGCGACATAGCCATTACGCTAACTGCTGGTTCCCAGGCACAGGCTTTTTTGTGCTAAGTTTTTCACAGTAGGTCTCTCTACCCCACCTTTCACTACTTCTGTACTGGTCTGTACATGCAGGTGGTTTTGAACCCTAAATTGTGCTCCCATACTTTAACTTTCTCTCAAACAGAGAGTAAAGCTCTGGGTAACTTTCCCATGGCCTGCCCTCTGGCCCCTCTGGTCCTTCATCCAAGTGAAAGGCAGTCGTCTTCCTGTGTGCTCGATGCCAGAGCAGCCAGAAGAAACGTGAGTGAAGGAGATTAAATCTCTCTCTCTGATTAGGAAGTACCAGGCAGGGCAAGTGTCTTCATACGTGTTCACCCGTATTGGCCACCTACTGTGGTGGTTTCATGTTGTTAGGACCCAGTTACTCAATGGCATCTTAACCTGCCTTTGCCAAATTAGGGAACTGTTCAGCTCCTCTTTTTTTAAATGTCTGGTCTGCCCATTGATCACTCTCTCCTCTTTGTTGTCTGCAGTTACATATATCAAATCCCATCAGTGCAGGTCCCACACTATATGCCAAGGAACTGGGCATGAGGACAGACTCTGAGGGTTACTGTGGTATAGTTGAAACTTTAGGTGAACACAGCAGTAAGCAGTAAGCACTATCTTGTAGACACTGAGCTGTCAACTTAAGGTCATCATCACAAGTTCTGACATTAGAGCTTGCTGCCTGATATTAATGATGTGGTATCTTTGTGAAGCTGATGTTTTAGCAGTTGTGAGAAGCAGTAAGGATAGTGTGAAAATCAGTGCGGTCAGGAAGGGAGGGTGACAGTGTCCCATCTGATCCCATGCTTTGAGAAGTGATATAGTTCCCAGAATGCATAATAATTGTGGCTATTTATAATGAAAAGAAAATTCTTCCAATTTATATATATATTATTTGGCTTAAGTAGTTACAAAATTACTGGGAAATACATTTATAAATTGTTGGACCTCACAAGTCCATTACCACAATTGTTACTACTTTGGCCTGAGAAAAATACCATGAAAAATGACACAGACATGATGGACATCGTGAACTGAAACAGTCTGGGAACCTCTAGCCTTGCGATGCTGTCCCACGGGCTCGGAGCCTCTGTTCCTGGTTGGTTTGCTTGCTCGTTTTATCCTGTTTTCTCGACCAGTCTGTCTCGATACAATCTCAGTGTTCACAGCCCCTTCTCTTCTGTGGTTAAATAGACTCAATGACACTTTATTTTACCTGCTGTATTTTATCAGCTCATTTTATTTCTAGTAGTTTTTATTTCTCTGCTGAGGATTCTTTTTGTTCATTTCATCATATTTCCTTCAACACATTGTAAATTTATGAGATCCATTCAATATTTGATTTCTTGTCTGCTAATTAATCTGTACTATTTAGGAGTAAGTGTTATGCTGTGAAAACCCTGGAATTTGTCATATTACACCAATGTGTATATATTTTATTTTATTGTTTTACATTGTTAGGTTC
>NW_006159829.1:6865075-6879402 GCF_000334495.1 Tupaia belangeri chinensis | reverse complement strand
GCAGAATCTAACAGAGAGCTTGATTAGTTTCTAAGTGCAAACTGTGTCCTTTGGTACGCAGTTCAGTGAGCAGATATTGTTCACCTGCTTCAGAGATGCTTGCAGTCTCTCCTATTGCATTTGTGGCTACCTCCAGCTCTGTTTCTGCAGCTCCCCATTCTCTCTCTAGCAGCTCTCTTTGCCCAAGACTTCGGGCTTCTGACTCTAGACACAAGGACTGTGGGTGAGCAAGCTGCATTTAGCTGCTCTGCTCCTGTCCTCATGCTGAAGACATAAGAAGCCCCCTCATCTAGTTTCAACCCTCCAGCATCTGTTTCCAATTCTTACCCTAATCAGCACTGAGTCTTCAAGTACTTGCTTTTCTTATTTCATCAGAAGTTCAGAGTCGTTAGCTGCCCAAGGGTTGATTTGGTTAGAGTGTATGTGGCTGTCCTAGGAGGGCTGCCCTGTGGCTGTTTTTGAGAACACCCAGGTGCTGCTGCCCCCTCCATTCACGGCGTTGCCTTTAAAATCATCCTACAGTAGTAGGTACCTTAACACGCGTTACTCAAGGTGTCCCGGGCACCTGAGCATGCACCGAACCGTGGCCCAGATAAGCTCTTGCTTTACTTACTTTGCCTCTGTGTTTTCCTTAGGTTGATGTCATTGTGTGCACGGAGTTGTCTACACAGGTGGCCCTAGGGTCCTAGTAGCAGTGCAGGGGAGCACGGGCTGCCTGATACTCAGAAACAAGGACAGCACCCACTCTGGGCGTCCACATACACAGTCACGGAAGCCTCGCAACCCCGTCTAAGTAAATGTTATCTCATTTGAGGGACGGTGTAAACAGAACTGTGAATAGAGAAGTTACACGTCTTTAAGTGCCATGTACTTTGTCATTGATGGAGTTAGGGTTAACATTCAGTCATCTCATTCTTAAATTTATGGCCTCCTCTCTCTTGTCTCTGTGTTCTTATATTTGAAAAACAATATTCCAGATGTTTGCTAAAATGAACAAATACGGTATTAGCAAACATTCTTTCTGAATATAAATGTAACATTAAATTTTATTTTAATATGATTTTAACATGAATGGAGGAACTAATCTGAAATTCTTTATGTAGCAATGTTACAATAAAACAAAGCCAAAGTATTACAATAATTTTCTTATCATTCAGTCAAACATTATAAATTCAGTCTTTCAAGCATGTAAAACTGGAAACAGCAGATGAAATAAATCAGTTGATGAAAGAAATGCTAATATAGGAATAAAAACAAAACCTTTCTAATTAAAGTTATATTTTAATATTTAAATCTAGAAAGCTGCATCTTCAGTCGGTAGTCTTACTCTAAACACACTTAGACAAGCCACTGCTTTGGCTGTGAGAGCAATAAACAACTTAATAGGAGCAGTCAGATTTACTTTTGTTAAAGAAAATGGCTGGGCTCAGAGCCTTACAGTGGTGGTAATCTTCACTGACTGCAAGATTATTCCTGAATGCCTCTGGATTAGCAGCCTGCATATTACATTCCTGGAAAACATCAGCGCTGGCCAATTTAGTTGGAGTTGACCGCTAGCCAGGTAGTTGCAGGCCTCTGCGGACTGCTATGCCCATGGGTCCTGAGCTGTTCCTGTCCAGTTGTTACAGTTCTGCTCACAGTGGTCCAACACGGACTCCAGGTGCACCCGAATAGAACTCCGTCCTTCATATGGAGAATGAGGTTTTCTGATGTGAAAAAAATCTCAATTCATACTTTTGTAAGCGCTCTAAAGGCCTCAGAACAGGGATTGCTTTACATGCTTGCACATTAGTTAAGTATATTTTCTCTTTGTTGCGTTCTTGAAGTACATTATTTCCAAGATAGGTGAAACTTCACTTTGCATGCTGTCCTTCTTTCTGAGCATCTGGCCCCCGTACTCCCCAATGCTGTTGGTGGGACCCTAGGACAGCACGTCTAGACTGCTTCGAACCCACAGTGATGCCAGCCTAAGAGAAATGCAGGGGCAATTAAGTGCAGCCAGAGAGTTTATTCGGGCCATGGCTACGGTGATTGCTCAGGCACCACAATATCCCAGGCTGCCTTGAATAATGCATGCTCAGGTACTAGAGACTTCAGGGTGATTTTAAAGGCAAAGTTTGAATGGGAGGAGGAAGTAGCAAGGAATCTTGTACAGCAGTGGCTGAATTCTGTTCATGGGGGAGTAAGATAACTTCACAGTCAGCCAGACTCACTTTGCTTGGTCTTAAGCAAAATGAAACGATGAATCTGGCACGTTTGTGTACCTGAAACATTTTGAAAGTTCTAACTAATAGTTATGACTGATGGAAGGTAAAGGAGGAATGTACTTGGGGAGCAAGGATCTTCATAAAAACAGAGGCCAGTAAGTCTAGGCAGGAGAGCTGCAATTTCAGGTGCAGGTACCTCAGCCAGAAGATGTGCATGAGCTTTTGTTTCCCTATAGGTCTCGCTCAGGTAGACTGGACTCTCCTGTTTTCAGGAAAATCTGGTCTGTTTTGGAATCTACCAGCTCCTCTAGTTTCAGGTGATGATGCTGCATTTTAGCATGAGAAACGTATTTTTATTCTGGTCTGTTGGGGCCTAGAACATGAACTCAGTCCAGAACATGGTCTCCTGATCTAGCAGTCCGGAGGGAATGTGTCTTCTGCCTTTTCTGGTTCTGAGCGTAGAGATAGCTCTCAGTGTGTGCTCAGTAAATATTCACAAAAATAATAAATGAACGAGACCAGGTTTTGAAAAATCTAAAAAATTCCTCATTTCTCTTGTGGAATACATTTACTGCCACCCCAGCACAACTTACACACCCATATGACCTATCGCCCCTAACACCTAAGAGCAAATACTGTGAATTTAGTCTCGGCCTGAGTAATGTTTGCCCACTGGCTGCTGGGATTGAACATTTCTGTCAGTTTTTACCCCTCCAGGGTAACACTTGAAAAAGATAACTGTAGAATTCGATAGATCTAGAATCAGACGTCATTGCCAGTGCTGGCTGTTTGAGTAGCACAAGAAACTTACTTCCCCTCCACACTCTTAGGTGAAGTGGCGACAGAGCTGCCAGTCTTACAAGCGTCCCCTCAGGAGTAAACACCGTACCACACATAATAGGATCGTTGTCATACTTGGCACACACACAGCCCAAAACAACAGCTTCTCCCTGCCTTTTCTGTTCTCTCACTGAACACTGAAGGTCAGCCATGGTGCTGCAGCATAACAACACCCCATGCACCGAGGCTGCATGGGGAGGCTCTGACTCGGCGTCCTCAGGTCCTCTCACACCTGAACTTGCTGATGCTCAGCTTCTGGTGAAACCATGGAACTTTTTCAAAGAGATAACTATCAAGACCCTCATTTCCTGGGACCAGCAGTTAGCGTAATGGCTATGTCATTGGACTCCCATGTTGTCGACCGCGGTTCGAGTCCTGGACCCAGTGGCTTAAACTCACGCTGGGCACGTGTGCGCCCAAGATCCTGATAGGAGAAAGGATTGTGGTGTGGCCATCCCCCCGGGGGGTGATTTCTCGCTTTCTGTCTTTCTGTCTCTTTCTGGCGAGCGCATACACCCTATAGCAAAATCTTCTCCAGAAAAAGAAAAAAGAAAAGACCCTCACTTATCTTCTTCTCCCTGAACTTCTACTAAATGACTAAAAAGGGAAGAAAAAGTTTTAAAAATCTGTGAAAGTGCAGAAAATTATGAAATTAGGAATTTTAAGATAAAAAGTGATGGGACAGTAATGGACACATAAGAGCAAAGTGTGCTATAAAAGGC
Organism: Tupaia belangeri chinensis; assembly: GCF_000334495.1. NCBI lineage: Eukaryota > Metazoa > Chordata > Mammalia > Scandentia > Tupaiidae > Tupaia > Tupaia belangeri. The sequence continues at coordinate 6,875,633 of NW_006159829.1, read as the reverse complement.
AGCCAGGGAGCTAAGAGCCTTTTTAAAGAGCCCCAAAGAAACTGAGCTAACAAAATAAGCATATGAAAAAATTGAAAATGGCAAGAAAACAAACATACATGGATGCCTTGGTCCTGATAGGAAGGTGCTAAAGAATTAATGGAAGCAATATGCCTGCTCTCTAAACAGTCCGTGGAAACTCTGCTAGTGGAAATAGCTCAGGAGGTTGGAAAGGACAAGAAGGGCAGTAATGTGAATGCGTATAAAGTCTCTTCCCAGTGCTTTCCTCACAATGGCTATGTCATTGGACTCCCATGTTGTCGACCGCGGTTCGAGTCCTGGACCCAGTGGCTTAAACTCACGCTGGGCACGTGTGCGCCCAAGATCCTGATAGGAGAAAGGATTGTGGTGTGGCCATCCCCCCGGGGGGTGATTTCTCGCTTTCTGTCTTTCTGTCTCTTTCTGGCGAGCGCATACACCCTATAGCAAAATCTTCTCCAGAAAAAGAAAAAAGAAAAGACCCTCACTTATCTTCTTCTCCCTGAACTTCTACTAAATGACTAAAAAGGGAAGAAAAAGTTTTAAAAATCTGTGAAAGTGCAGAAAATTATGAAATTAGGAATTTTAAGATAAAAAGTGATGGGACAGTAATGGACACATAAGAGCAAAGTGTGCTATAAAAGGCAGCCAGGGAGCTAAGAGCCTTTTTAAAGAGCCCCAAAGAAACTGAGCTAACAAAATAAGCATATGAAAAAATTGAAAATGGCAAGAAAACAAACATACATGGATGCCTTGGTCCTGATAGGAAGGTGCTAAAGAATTAATGGAAGCAATATGCCTGCTCTCTAAACAGTCCGTGGAAACTCTGCTAGTGGAAATAGCTCAGGAGGTTGGAAAGGACAAGAAGGGCAGTAATGTGAATGCGTATAAAGTCTCTTCCCAGTGCTTTCCTCACTCATAGGATGTCGGTAGGCCCTTGTGCTCTGCTCCTGCTTCCCCAAGCCGCCGCCTGAGTTCTACAGCATGCTCTGCCTTTACACCAAGCTGTCTCTCATTGTGTCATAGTAAAATCTAGGCAGGTTTTGAAATATATTTTTAAACTTCCTATTTACTTTTTGTATTTATATTTGTTTAAATAGTTGTATCTTCTAAATTTTATGAAGCAGAAAAGTTTTACTATTTGGGAAAGTAAGCCAATCACCCTTAAGAGCCTTCTTCCTTTTCCCCGTGTCTCATCCTGGGGAGGTAAGAGAGCAGCTGGGCTAGCCCTCGAGCAGCATTTTTCTTTCTTTCCCCATCCCCACCCTGACCAAGCATAGCCCCAGACAAGAATTTCGGACAGAATTTTGGGAAGTGTTTCCTATGACTAAACTCTACCATGGCTCAAGGCCAGGCCGCAGACCTCCCTGGCTGGCCCGGGCTGGTCCCATCTCCTAACTCATAAAGTAGAAACCATGTTGAAGAGTTGCGTCCAAAGACTGAACTCCTAGGCTGAGTTTATGAGTGTTCCTTCTGATTTTCTGTAGAGATTATAGGATAACTGATACCATTTCTTCTTTTCATAGTTTATAGAATTTCCTTTGGGGGGAAGGTTATTATTTGCGAATTTTTTTAATGGACATAAACCTAAATAACCTTCAGGTTATTTAATTCTCCTTGTGTGAGTTTTGGTTGGTTGTGTATTTTAGTCAGTCAGTCCACTTCATCCAAGTTAAATAATTTATAGGCCTTAACTTGTTCATAGTATTCTTTTAGTAATCCTTACTGTCCTTGAGATCAGTAGTGGTGATGCCTTTTCATTCCTGATATCCTTTGGGTTTTGTTTTTTGTTTTTTTTTTTTTCATTTGTTTGTTTATCTGCTCTAGAGGTTTTAATCTTTTCAAGAACCAGCTTTCAGTTCTATTAATTTTCTCTGTTTTTTAATTTTTTTTAAAAGTGAGTTTTTAGCTATTTGCTTTTGTAAACACTAAACGGGGAGAAAACGGATGTGTTGGCAGCCGGCATTCTCAGCTGCGGCTGATTTGGCAGGCCCTGTGCGGCTGAGCTAGATTGGGTTGGTCTTTATTCTCAGCCACACTTTTATCTTTATTCAGTTCAAGTAAGAGTTGCATGTTTGCCTAGATCTTTACTTGTGTTGGACCATTCTCAGTATAGCTACTTCCTTCTTCCTCTCTGACTTAAAGTCTCGTATTTTACATTACAATACAGTCATGGATTGGGGCCGGTCAGGTCAGTGGTGTGATGGTTAAGGCAGCTGGATCCCACATGGCCAGCTACATGATTCGAGTTACAGACTCTGTGCCTTGAAAAAAGCACTAGGCACGTGGATCCCCAAATTCCCAAGAGAATGGTGAAGAAGGTATTGCAATGTGGCCAACTCCCTGGGGAGGTGCTTTCTTAATTTTTCTCCTCCCTCTCTGCCTCCTTCTCTCTCTGCCTCACTTTAGTGAGCACAACATTCCCTATAGCAAACTTAAAAAAGAAAAAATAAAGGTATACAATCATATGCTGCTCACTATTCTGGTTAGTGATCGGACACACTTATGATGGTGATTCGGTAAGGTTATCATAGGCTGTTCCATCTAGATTTGTGTACAACCTCTCTGATATCCACGTGGACAAAATTAACGAGTCATTTCTCAGGATGTGTCTTCACCACTGATTGACACATGACTGCAGTGGATATGTTCAATTTACTTCAGAAAATGACTGTGTTTATTTAACCTAGGAAGGATGTTTTATGACCAGCCCTATAATGAAGTTGTTAAGCTCAGTATATAGGGAACTAGATCCCACATAGACAATTGTGGTTTGAATCCCAGTTCCAACCATTTGAAGAACATGCTGGGCACATGTGCATGCGTGCCTCAAATCCTGATGGGGTAGAAAAATGGAGGAAGAAAGATTGTAGCATGACCACTCCCCATTGCAGAGGGGGTATTATCTCTTTCTCTCTCTCTCTCATGTACCCTTTGGCAATACAAGAGAGTGACATTGTCTGTTACGTTGCAGTTAGTACATTATTTACTTAGGTACATTTTATTCTCTCTCGTGGACTTGTGGCATAGATTTAGTGCCTGGACTAGCTGTCTTTCCGATCATTTTTAAATCTCCCAAGCCTTAGTTTCCTTGTCCATAGATGTGCAAGATGGGTGCTCCCGGGTAGTGCAGCATGAAGTTTGGGTGTGATCTTGGCATGGCATCATGCAAAACCCTTCGGTGTATTTAGCCTCCCCAGAGTTGTAACTTCCTGCTCTGTATACTAGCCAGAAATGAATGGAGTTCGTCGGTACTCCCGTATTTATTTTTGCTAGATTAACTGCCCAAGTTACGTAAGATTCTTTGGTAGACACCTGTTTCTGGTTTGCTTTAGTTCTAACTTTGCATATGGTTTCCTTTTCCTGCTTTTCAGTAGTACAGAACATTGATTTTTCTGTAGTATAAATGTGTGTGGATAAGGGAGTATTAGAGAATATGATGACTATTGCTAATTTGATCCTCTTGTTTCCAGGGGAAGGGGAGGAGTCACAGCACGGCCAGTTGCAGTTGGTGTACCACGAGGGACGCCAGCGCCCAGGGGCGTCCTTTCAACCCGAGGGCCAGTGAGTCGGGGGAGAGGACTTCTCACTCCCAGAGCAAGAGGAGCTCCCCCAACTGGGTACAGACCTCCACCGCCACCCCCAACACAAGAGACCTACGGAGAATATGTAAGTGATGGTGTTGATGTGATTGACCCAACCCATACGTGGCCCGGGTGTTGTAACCAGGAGCTCACCTCTCCTTTTTAGTTATTTAGTCTTCTGCCTTAGCTCAACGAACCCCTAAGTTCCTGTACTAGTACAGATACGACATGCCATTTTTCATTAAATAGTTGAAATCTAAGCTATGAAAGAAGAATTTAGTACAAGACTAGGATCAAGGAGACATGTTATCAAGCTCTTTCTAGAGTTTAGTGTGACTTTCTTTCATTTTTCATTCCAGGCCACCTCTAAGTAAATCATCTGAAAAATAATTGACTATGCAGATCATGATGGGTTTGCCCTTAAGTATTTCCCTTTAGGCTTTGCTGTTGATTCTTAGTGGAAATTCTTTTCAATGAAGAAAACAAAGGCTCCATATTTTTCATCTTATGCAAATGAGATAGTTTTTCATTTACCAGTTAGTAATTCTTTTGACAATGATTCATAGACTTACTTAACATAAGACAAAGAAAAAAAAATTGGGTTTGGGTAGAAGAAAGAATATAAACATTTTGGATTTTTGCTCTAACTCCCTAGTTTGCCATAAATGAAGCAGCAGCTGACAGGTGATTCGTGTTAGTGACGGAAAGTATGGCAGTGTGAGTACACGGACTGTTGTGAGTGACAGGGAAGTGATGTCGGGTAGCCATATGAGCAGTAGGTTTTCATGTCTTACTTTAATTGAGATCTCTTGCTAGGTGTCTGGCAGCCCTTTGCACAATTTCCAGAAGGTTGCCTTAATTCCCTGGGGTACTGACAGATCTCCTTAGCTTTATCTGCATCCACTGGAAAGATCAGAATCTTTGTCTTAGACACATGAACATTATTTAATTCTCTGAACAGGCCTCGGACTTTTGCTCATGCTGCCTGCTTGGCCTAGCGTGATCTTACATTTCATCTGACTCCTCTTTGTCTTTCTAGACTGAGGTCAGCTGTTGCTAGGGAAATTCAGAGGTGGTAATAATTGACCTGTTGAGCATTTCTGCAGTTATTTATTACATGTCTCTCTCTCACCTAGACTGAAGGTCTGGAAGAGCAAGGATGGATGGAAAACTTTTATCTCTGTTTTTGACCGAGAGTGCATACTGGGAGCTCAGTGAATTGTGTTGAACAGATAATCCTGAAATAAGCAGTTCCATCACTTTGTTGTTCCACTGGGGAAAGGTGTGACCCCTAGCTTCTCTCTTTCTATTTCTTGCAGTTGGACCTGTTTCTATTTCCTATTACTCTTATCTAACCGATGACTCTCATCCCTCAACTCTTTCACACGTGCTAGGTCTCCTGGAAATAGGGGGGACTACTGTCCCTTAGGCCTCATGGATGTGGACGTCCGTCTCGCATGTTTGGGCTTAATGTAGATGTGGCTGGTTGGTCTAGTGGGCATTGACAGACAGGGAGAGTAGGAAACCTGAATCCTAGGTCTCATTTTACCATAAATTTGGTATGAGTCAGCCAGGCATTTTGCTTTTTGGATTTCACAATCCAGGTATTTCAAAAAGAGCTATTGCCTTCTTTCCATGTGTTTATTTATCTTTCTACTTGGTAAAGATTGAATTTATCTGTATGAGAACTAGACACACATGTTCTCTTTTTAAGTGTTTGTATTCTGGTGAGTTTATAAAGTAGTTAGGTGGGGGACCAGTGGGTAGCATGGTGGTTAAGGCACTGGACACTCCCACATGGCTGGCCACGGTTCAAGTCCCGAACCTGATGGCTTGCTTTCTTACTTTCCTTCTGTCTCTCTCTCTCTCTATTTCACTCTAGTCAAATTAAAATAAATGAATGAATAAATAAAAATTTAAAATAATTCTTTTTAAAAAATGTAAAGAAAGTAGTTAGGTGAACAAAATGAAAGATTCTTGAAAAGCTGAAGTCCAGGGGAGAAAAAGCACAAGCAAGAGAAATTCAGGTCACTTGGTTTTGTTACTTATAGTTGTGATTTTTATGGGTAGATGATGGAAAGGCATTAAAACAGTTGAATTGATAAGTATTCTGTACAGCTCATTCATTCCTCTCTTCATCCACTGCCACAAATGAGGTTATGGCCCTGCAGAAGTCCTGTAGAGGCAAGCTGGTGACACTGTGGTTAAGGTGGCTACAATCCACGTGGCTGCCTGTGCAGTTTGAGCCTCAGACCCAGCAGCTAGAACATGCTGGACACGTGTGTGCACATGCCCAAAATCCCAAAAGGGGAAACGAAGGAGAAGAGATTGCAGTGTGACCACACCTTCCTGAGGGGTGCTTTCTCACTCTTCCCCTCTCTGGCAAGTCCATACATCCTCCAGCAAATCTTTCAAAAAGAGTATTTGTACCCTTTGAGGAACAAAGATTTGAGGCTCTGAAGAAGGCAGCGCACATAATCACTCTGGGCCGGTGCTCTTCCAGGCGCCGTTGTGGCTGCAGCTGCGATTTCAACCCAGGCCAGTGCTGTCGGCCACACCACAGTGTTGCCTTCAGAAACTGACTGCACATCTGCCCTCCTTTTAATTTGGCTGGAATGCAGCCTTAGCAGTGTCACCAGCTTCAGATGATGATAACTCTTGCACATGTGAAATGGTTGTGCACCTTCTGGGTGTGCTTCTGCTGTAACAGTGGGACACCCTCTTCGGTAAGTTGAATTACTGTCTTGGAGGGCGCAAATTATAAATGTGGTTACTTTCACACTTAATGTATCTACTATTCTTGGGAATGCTTTTTAAAATTGATAAGAGAAATTCTCCCATATAGCCTTGCCTCTTGTAAGCCCTCCAGACACAGTTGTGTTAACGCCTCAGTAGCTGAACTTACCACATAACAAACGCAGTTGGGCGGCGGTATAGGAGGAGATGAAGCACTCCTCACTGGCAGTAGGTTGCTGTTTGTGGCACTGCCTCTCCCGTGTACCCTCTGACCTCAGGTTCTTCCCCTAACCCAACTTGAATTTCCTGCTCTCAGCCCCTTCAGTGTGGCTTCACGGTCTCTGCCTTATCCCCAGACGTTGGCCATGGAACGTCACTGTGTGAACTCTAAAGATTAATCACAAAACATATGAGCTTTGCAGAGTATGGGGGGATTTTCTTTAAATTATTTTATTCTTTGTTTCTAGGATTTTAGATATGATGAGTACACTATAAGAGATCCATTTTGGGAAGCCAAGGAGTCTATGACAAAAAGAAACAGTTATCCATTCATGTATCAAGTGGGAAAGTTCCAGTGGGTTTTCTTAAAAACATAGTAAAACAGTTATTCTGTTGAAATGGAATAATTATAAATTAAACTTGGGACCCTCCCCCAAATTCACCTTTATGTTCTTAGCAACTTACATCATGTCAGGCACATAGTAGATACTTGTTAAATGATGAATGAATGGTCTCAAGACTGAATTTTAAAAAGTTGTCCCCTGTAGAGAGTCTAGCAAAGATGCCGCCTGTGTGGTTTTCATTTTATTCACATAGCTGTGGATATATAGCATAACTATTCACACACTGCTTTATAGTATAATTGTTAGTTCACGTGTGTCTGTTCTTGAGATCATTCACTTTTAAGGAGTAACACAGTCTCTTAATATCTAAATCAGTTTACTCTCTAGCTACTAGCACAGTTTCTGACGCATTATAAGTAGACATTACTGGACTGAACAGCCCTTCCCAGGTGCTTGATAAGTTTTCCCGATAAAGGTTACAATTGATTTCCTTCACGTCACTATCAAAATCATCTTCTGTGAAGAAATATGATGGTTGGTATTTCCCCAAGTTATTGTTGACTTCTAGTATTCAGAGGATATCATAGCCTACACAGGCATCAGACTGATTCTCCATAGCTCCTACACACACAGAGTAACCCTCTCCGTCCGTGGGTTTTCTAAGGCAGAATAGCAGCAGAAATACGTGAAACGGAATTATTCATGAAAAAAAGAGGCACATTTCGCTGACCGTTCTGGTGGCTAGAAATAAGCATGGGTTCTGGTGTCTGGTACGGCATTGCCATGTGCCCGGGAGAAGCAGAGGAAAGCAGGTGCATCAGTGGGACATGCTGTGGCCGACTTGTTTTTATAACAGCCTGCTCTCACTGGAACTAATTAGGGAGAACTGCTTGGCCCTGACTGTTCCTGAGGGATCCACCCAGTGCTCCACGCCCTTCCCAGGAAGCCCCACCTCCCAACACTGCAGCTTCAGGTGTCGGGTTGCAGCGTAAGATTTCAGTGGTCCACATCACTCGCACCATAGGGCGAACACACTGTAAACCTCATCTCCGTGTAAGAGGGAACTTCCAAGAAAGGCATAATACGGAATGAGAAGCTACTCCCCACAAGGCACTTTCACACATGCCATGGTATTCTCAATACCACTCAGTGAGGTATTGTGATTCTGTTTTTCAAATTTTAAGAGTTTAAGTGTCTTACCCAAAGTCACATGGCAGGTAAAGGAGCAGATGCAGGATTCAAAAGTCAAAACCTGTGTTCTAGCTTGAAAAGTCAGTGCTTTCTTAAAACAGAACCAGACAGTGCTCTGCTAGCCGAGATGATAAAATGTCGTTTATCGTTGGAAGAAGTGCAACAGATGTTGTGTGTTCCCCTCATTAGGAGAGCCATGAGAGGATTATAGGAGGCTGAATTAAATAACCTCTGTTTCTTGCAATTCACTGATTCTCTGGTTTTAAGCTACCCTAAGTAGGTAAAAGGAAAATGGAGAACTGAATGGAATGGGATTAGAGGTTTAAGGAAAGCAAACAAATGAATAAAGTATTTTTTGACTATTGGCAAAAACAGCGTTTTTATTATTTAAGAATTTCAGAGTATGAGCCTTATAGTTGAAGGAGCCAGATCTCACATGGCTGACCACAGTTTAAATTCCAGCCCTGGTGGTTTGAAAAACACACCGGATGTGTGCATATGTGCCCCAGATCCCAACAGGATGGAAAGATGGAGGGGGATTTGTGGTGTGACCATGCCTCATTGAGAAGCACACCCTCTCTCTCTCTCTTTCTGGCCAGGGTGTACGCACTCTGGAAAGAAAAAAGAAAGAAAAGAAAAGAAAGGAATTTCAGAGCATTTATATCTTTGAAAAAGGCTTGTCTTTCCTTTGGAGCTCAGAAATGTATTTAAATGTTTCCTTGAAAATTCCTCATAGTGATGAAGTTCTTACTTCTGTAGAACTTGTTTGTTATATATAACCAATGCACTTTGTATCTTTCATTTAACACTTACTATATGGGGTCATTATTTCCAGAATAAAAGATTGGAATTTAAACAAAAACGAGGGATAAAATTTTTTTGAAATCCTGCTACATTGCTACTTTTTTGAGAAAGTATATATTGTCAGCACCAAGAGATGCTTAATATTCTTCAGATTATACATATTAAAATGAAAGTATTCTAATATAGTTTTAGGCTCAAGAAAAGTTAAATTAGTAGTGTACTAATTATCTTTAGAAAATAGTCATATTATGACCATTAAAAGAATGTGATTTATTAGCCAAAGTGAGAACGTAATCATTTATATGTAGTTATCTCCTTATCAAAGTGTACCTGTTGTAATTTAATCAGTTTTTTTGCAAGGTGAGTAGGTGAAGGTATTTGTTCATTTGTAATGTCATCTGGGCCAACCGTTCATCAGAGCCACTGTCGAAAAATACTCCCTGAGTGTCTGTCATTGAGAAGAACATCTGTTAACAAGTAAATCTCTTTGACTGGGAGATTATTACAACACCTGTAACATACACAATAGCCTTTTGAGAATAGGCTAACGATTGGTAAGACCAAGTCTTTCTCTCAGTGAATCCCTGTTTCTTAAGAATAATTCTAGGGCCAGCTTGTGGTGGTGTGGTGGTCAGCACAGCTGGATCCCACATGGCCAACTGCAGAATTTGAGTCTCATACCTTGTGACTTGAAAAACACACTTTACAGGTGTGTATGGATGCCCAAAATCTCAAGAGGAGAATGGTGAAAAGGGATTGTCATGTTGCCTATCTGCTTCTTCCCCTTGGGGGGGTGGTAGTGGTGCTTTCTTACTCTCTTTCTTTCTCTCGCTCTCTCTCTCAGGTGAGTACATGTGCCCTGTAGCAAATGTTTTTTAAATGACTAAGAAAACAAGGCAGTGCAACACGATTAGCTTCTTTTTTTCCAAAAAGAAAGCACATAATGGGTATATTTTGAACCATTTGACTGTAAATTGGAACCATCTGGTCTGCTTTTGACTTGGTAGTCTACTTTATTACAGTAACACATTTTTCCCCCAATAGGTCATGTGCACTTGCCAAAGAGAGACAAACAGAGAGAGGGACAGTGAGAAATCCCCAGGAGAGATGGCCACACTGCAATCCCTTGTTCTCCATTTTTCTCTTGGGATTTTGGACATGCACACATATTCACCCAGTGTGATTTTCAAGCTGCTGGGTCTGGGATTCAAACTACAGTCAGCCATGTGGGAGTCCAGTACCTTAACCACCATGCTACCCCCTTAACCTCTCCCCCCCATCATCTATTTTTTTGAGAACAAGAAGTACTTCTTTTCCAAAATGACATTGATTTATCACTTATGTCCAAATAATTAAGTAGCTGACAAGCTAATTAGTGTAACCCAGAGTACATTCAATAAAAGCACTTTAACAATTCAAATTATTGGTATAATTACACTTAAAGAGATGCCTCATGCTTCCTGGCAGAGCTCAATTTCAGTATGAATTTCTAAAGTGAAACCCTTTTTGATAAATTGCTTTAGGGTCAGCGTGCAAAAAAAACATATAATTAAAACAAAATGTATGTTCTTCTAACACTCAATATCGTAGTTTTATTTACTATCTTTGAAAGATCTATGCATTTGATACTAGACACATGTACGGGCAGGGCCTGATCTCTGC
>NW_006159829.1:6862491-6865040 GCF_000334495.1 Tupaia belangeri chinensis | reverse complement strand
GGTGAACTGGCCTAGCACCTGCAGTAGGACACGGGTTCCTGTCCATGGCTCCCGAAGAATTAGAGAATCAGAAGTAAGCAAGCAAGTGGCGTTTACTAAGAGAGAAAAGGAAGGACAGAGCTCCCACACCGAGAGCAGGTCCCGAGTAGGTTGCAGATGAGGAAATGAGGCGAGGGCTTTTGTCTGGGTCAGAGGGGCTTTGCCGTGCTTGTTCCCAGGTGGCGCATGTGTTTTCCTTATGGGTAAGGGTCATATGCTGGATGGGTCTGGTTACTTTTCCTAATTTTGGAGTGGGTACATAGGTCAGGAGACTCTCTCTGCCTAAAACCTTTGTGTCCTAAAAGGCCATTACCATTTCTCTGGAATGTGGTGAGACCAGGAAAGGTCTTTGTTTTAGTTCAGTTATTAAGTCACTGCTACAGGTCATCCCTGTGAGCTGAGAGCTCAGCTCAGCGACAGATAAGCTGTGTATTCATCCCAAAATGTAGTAATTTTGTAATTTTATCTTGGTCCTATTCCGTAATTGTTGGGTTGTGGGAAAAGTCATGATGCATTTTTGCATTAAAAAACCTGAAAAAATGTGTCACTTCTCTGATGACCAATATATTCTTTTTGTTTTGTTTTGAGAGAGATTTTTGCTATAGAATGTGTGTGCTCGCTGGAGAGCCAGAGAAAGACAGAGAGACAGAAAGCAAGAAATCACACCCCGTGGGGGCGATGGCCACGCCACAGTCCCTTATCCTCCAATCTCCTCTCAAGATTTTGGGCTCACATGTATACACATGCGTTTTAAGCCGCTGGGTCTAGGACTCAAACTGTTGTCAACTATGTGAGAGACTAGCAACGTAACTTTATGCCATCCATTAGCCCCAACACAATATATTCTTAGGGTTCCTGTTTCCTACTCACACAGGTTTTTATAAGACTTTATGGTCACAAGAATTCTTTGATCATTTAGGCTTATGGGATAGGTGTCCTTTGGCTCTAATTGTGGCCTGTACTGGCTAATCTTGTATTTTTTACAGTGGGCCATTCTTGGGGGTTATAATCCTCCCTGCATATAAGCTCATTGGCCTATAATTTCCATTAGCTCTGAGCACTTAAAATTGCAAACTTACGAGGTGCCCTGTCTTGTGTTTTGAGTCTTAATTATTTTGTTTGTTAAGCCACAAAAGTACAGTATAGGTGGGCCAGAGGGACAAAGCAGAAAGCAAAGTCACTTTTTCATCAGGTTACAGTGAGCTGACGAGTTTTGGGTAGTCTGCTTGGTGTCAAGGTCTCCCTGTGTCCCAGTCGACACTCTATTTTGACTCCCTATTTTCCCTAAATGCCTATCCTGAATAGCCTCTACCTCAGTAAGACAATTTCTTTCGTTCTTTCTTTCTTTCTTTCTTTCTTTCTTTCTTTCTTTCTTTCTTTCTTTCTTTCTTTCTTTCTCTTTTTCTTTCTTTCTGAGAGGTTTTTGCTATAGGGCATATGTGCTCACCAGAAAGACAGAGACAGAGTAACAGAAAGCAAGAAATCACTCCCCATGGCCACTCTGCAATCCCTTCTCCTCCATTCTCCTCTTGGGATCTTGGGCACACATGCATACGCGCCCAGTGTGAGTTTTAAGCCACCAGGTCCAGGACTCAAACTGCGGTTGGCTACATGGGAGTCCAGTGACATAGCTATTATACTAACTACTGGTCCCCTCAGTAAGACAAATTTCTGAGACCACGAAGATTTGTTTAGAGGAAGACTGTTTTACAGAAGATACTAACCCAGAGAGCAGTAGAGCCCAGGGCTGTTAAAGTACTGTCTCTTAAGATTGAGAGAAAGGCAGGGCTTTTTGAGCATATGGAAAGAATGTGGCAGTGTGAGGATCTGCAGATAGGAATCCAGGAGCTTTCGTAAAAAGTCACTGTAATGTAATCTTTAATTGATAATTCTATTTCCTTGGTGCCAGGCAGGCTTGAGTAGAATCCAGAGTATCAGGTCTGGGCAGAGACAGAATTCTCAGGACAGAATTCTTGGGACACCTGGATCTTTTCCGTCTTTATATGCTGCTTGTGACTGTCTTGCAGAAGTTGAACAATGAAGGGTATCACAATGTGGCCACTCCGGGATCACAATCATAGTGTCCAGGTAGTACCCGTCAGTCAGCTGAGAGGAGTGTATGTGAGCTCGTCCTGCTGTGCAAAATGGATTATCTGTGGTTCTATGGATTTCTTTTTACCTAGCAAATATTACATTTAAGACTAAACAAAGTAAACTTACTACTTTTCAGGATTTAGTATCACAATCAGAGTAAAAATATGCTCCCTCTATACTCCGAATGATAGCTGCATTTATGGGCCATGAAAGAGCTTGTCCCTTTTGCCTGTAACCAAGCCGTTAGAGAACCAGACTGACTATATTATAAATTGTTTTAGAAGTCCTTAGGACAACTAGTCCTGCCTGGCTATGGAGACCAGGAAGGGAAAGATGCCACCAGCCCCTCCTACCTGATCATCTGATTCTCCACTCCCCGCCAGCTTGCCGTTTGATGCTAGGCAAGGCAGGGATGC
>NW_006159829.1:6852897-6862460 GCF_000334495.1 Tupaia belangeri chinensis | reverse complement strand
GTGGAGGCCAAAATCAGGTCTTTACCACCTGCCACCATGAGACAAGACTTGGCGAATAAGGAAAGGAATTTATTCAGCAAGGCCAGCAGCGGGGAGAGCAGACCAGAGTTCCATAACCATACCCACAGTATTGGACAAAATACAGAGATTATACAGGGCAAGAAGCAGAAGTCAGGTTATTGAGAGGCTTGGCTTGTCTTCTACAGGATCACAGGGAGACGAGATAGTGGCCCGGGGCAAGGGGGGAGGGTGACCTGGGCCAGTTTCTCTTCTGGGCATACACGACAGGACAAGATGACCAGTGTTCTCTGCAGAGGCTTGAAGGTAAACACCAATTAGCAAGCAACAGAAGCTAATGGAGTCGGTCCTCAAAACAGTTCTTAGATCCTGGATTAGAAACTGGGTGTGGTTTGTAATGCTTGAGCTGATAAAATCTTTGCAGGTGAGTCATACAGAGGTGGCTGGTGGCTTTCCCATCCCTGTCTCCATAGCCAGGCACCTATAGAGACTCAGTAAGGTCACTGTTATGTTGAAGTCCGTTAGGTAGGCATTGGGCTCCATCTGTTGTAAGGAAGGTGAGAGGTTAGGTTCTGTGAAGTGAAAGAAGTTCAAGACTTGTTTTCCTAAGGATTAATCTGTTAAGATGAACTTTGAAGACTAATGATGATATAGACACTTCAGTTGTCTTATGGCATGGTTATGTCCCCTCTCTCCCCCTCTTTACCCAAAGTATTGAAATGTTAGTAATTGGGACCAGCAGTTAGCATAATGGCTATGTCGCTGGACTCCCACGTAGTCGACCGCGGTTCGCATCCCGGATCCGGAGGCTTAAAACTCACGCTGGGTGCGTGTGCATGCGTTCCCAAGATCCCGAGAGGAGAATGGAGGAGAAGGGATTGTGGTGTGGCCATCTCCTCTGAGGGGTGATTTCTCACTTTCTGTTTCTGTATCTCTGTCTCTGTCTGGCGAGAGCGCACGTGCCCTTTAGAGAAAAACCTCTCAAAAAAAAAAAAAAAGAACAAATGTTAGTAATTACTGAAAGCAAAATTTATTGTCTCCTCTTGGCTGTTATTCTCACTACTTCTGCACCCTGTGTAGGTATTTTCCCACACCAAACGATTCCCTGTGGACATAGGTTGCCCAACACTTAACTCAGTTCTGATGCTGTCTGATATTAGCACAAGTCCCACAGGTCAAGGGTTCTGTCCTTCAAAACTGCACCCCACTTCAGTGCCAGCCTCAACTGGTAGGTCCCAGGTAACCCACAGCTTGTTTCTGATTTGTCTACAAATTGAAAGGTATCCCCAACCTCCTCTTCAGATTCAGTGATTTCCTGGAACAACTTAGAGCTCAGGAAACCAGTGCGTTTACTGTAGCCAGTTTGTTATAAAAGGGTACAATGCAGGCACAGCCAATGGGAAAGGGTACAGCACAGGCACAACAGATGGGAAAGACGCCCAGGGCAACATGGGGAGGTTGGCGTGTCTCCCCACAGCCTCCCTGGCAGCTGTGTACTCCCCGCCAGCAAGCTCTGCACCCCTCTTCAGAGGGCGTTTGTAGTGGAGGCTCTTTTAGGCAGACATGATTGACACGTCATTGAGGATTAGGGATTAACTCAAAGTTCAGGTCCCCCTTAGCTCCCTAGAAGTGAGGGGTGGGATCTAATCACATGGCAGGTTCCCCTGACAGCTTCAGAGACCCCCCCTCCACACCTGTCTTTAGGGACAAAGTCACCTTCTTCAAATAAACACTACTGTGGTCCACAGGGGCTTGTCCAAGATCCCACGGGCTAGAGGAGTGGAGGGAGAGGATGATGGCATGAACAGACCCCGTGGGGAGTATGCCCTTTCTCTGTCTTAACTCTCGTGTGCGTGATGCACTCCATCATGAGTGAAGAGAAAACATTTCAAAGAAAAAAAAGAGTGACTGGTTTTACCAACCCTTCTGCAACTATTGTACTGGATTTTTTCATAGTATATCTGCCGTTGTTTAACTTTATCCAAGTTTAAATAATCAAAGAGTTTGAATAGGAGCGGAGATTTAAACTAGCGTTCCGTGAGCACGCGCGCCTTCTTTGCCTCTCTAGCCTCATAGCTCATAGGAGCTATTTAAGATGACTGTTACCTTGAAGAAAAACATTGCTGCCAGCGTAAATAGTGTCCTCGTCTGTAAGACAGGAAAACAGGGACCGTCAGTTCCTCCTGGGCTCTGAGAATAGTCTTCTGAAAAGCTGAACACTAGAAGTACAAGTGAAGGCCTTTTCAGAAGACCAAAGACATGTATCTTAAATGTGCATACTACTCTTTGGTGTAGATTTTGTTTAAAGACGCAGTGAAGTTATGCTTCCCATTCTTTTGAGAAAGGTAGGGCTCACCTGAAGCTTTAATTGTGTGACTAATTTGGGGGGCTTTGTACAGATTTGGGTTATACTGACAGGTTTCCCAGTGCAGTGACTACTGGCATAATTTTTGACAGTTAACTAATCTCTAAACTGTTTCAATTATCTTGTTTTCCATAGTGAGAAATTTAATTAAAACAGAGTACAGATTGTGGAAAGGTTATTTATGAAAATGCATTTTAAATGTGAATTGAAAGGCCTGGAGACACCTTTTTATTTTAGATAAAAAGATGAAAGTTCCATAATTTTTTATATTCATTTTACCAGAAGCAAGGGTAGGAGCGATGTGCAATTTACTTGAAATGTCTATCAGGAGCCTCACAAATCAAACTTTTCTTAAATTGCTTGAATGGTTGACCTATTTTAGAAATGTACATCTGTAGGAAATAATTTGAGATTTTACATATATGAATATGTTTTTCTTTTTTTCTCCTTAGCTTAAACCTGAACAATCACCAGTAGAGGTGTCCTATCAAAGGAGTCAAAGACTCCGAAATACTCATGTCACTGTGGCAGGGAAAGCAAAGTTTATGTTTGTGATTGGCCTTGCCCTCTGAGTTAATTGAGCAATGCCGATGATGTTGCATGAACGTGACACATGTGCCATATTCCTCATGTGGGCTGGGGCTGGGGCTGGGGCTGGGAGGGGAACTTGGGAACCACTAGATTAGTTCTTTGGTAATGTGGATTTCTTAGGAGAACTTGTTATTTTAGGGGTACATTTGAACAATTAACTAGTATTTGTAGAACTCAATCTTGGTCTTCAGGTAGAACAGAGTCTATGAAGGAACTCAGTGCTGGAGAGGAAAAATCAATTTCTCTTGATCCTTCTGAGTTATTTGCTGGAATGGGCCCTGCAACAACCACTACAATAACATAAAATCAAATATGTTTCTTTCCTATATAAATGAGAGATACCCAGACAATGGGTAAATCTCAAATGGCTTATATTGCATCTTCAACGAAGAGCAGTAAGTATTTAGAGAAGTGACTAGACCAAGGAAGAGGACTCTGAATATTAGGAGCGAACTGCAGGAGTCGGATGGATGGGAGTTTGTCAGGAGACACCCTGGGGTCCTCTTGGGCTGAGAAGGGTCTAAAGTTGTCCTTGGTGATCAAATTCAGTGATTCCTCCTTGGAGAGAGGGGAAGAAGTGTTACAGGCTGGGAGAGTTGAGCTGCCTTGTATAAAATCCTTTGTTCTTTGGGTCCAGATTTTTAAGATTAGAGATCTGCCCTGATACACAGAATGAAAAACCACAAACTCTTTGAAAGTAGGAAAAGAGAAGTTTTTTGTTTTGTTTTGTTTTTGGGAGGATTTTGCTATAGGGCGCGTGTGCTCACCAGAAATATATATATATAGAGAGACAGAAAGCGAGAAATCACTCCCCAGGGGGGATGACCATGCCACAACCCCTTCTCCATTCTCTTCTCAGGATCTTGGGCATGCACGCATACATGCCCGGCATGCGTTTAAGCCACTGGGTCCGGGACCCAAACCACGGTCAACTTTGTGGGAGTCCAGTGACGTAGCCACTTCGCCAACTGCTGGCCCCAGGAAAAGAGAAGTTTTAATAGGAAAGTAAAGATTTTTTGATAGAAAAGAAATACACCCTGTGCCTGAAAGGCAAGCAGATGGGCAGCTGCCAGGGGAGGACAATTGTATGGGCGTGGAGTTAATTGTTACTTCTATCACAGAGATGGAAATGAATATTTAGCAAGGGAAGGTCTGCCCTGGAATCTTCTACTTTATTTGGAATTCAGGGTTTCTTTTCCTGCATTGGCACCTTTCTCTCTCAGGTGGGGAATTTAATTACCTAATCACACAGGTTCAGTGTAGACTTTGAAGATCTGAGCATGAATTGCCCGAATGGTTTGTTGTTCCAGTGAGAACCTCGGACCCCATCAGAGTGGTGAATTTCTGTGTGTCTGTTTGGGATGACAGGAGGAAAGATAACAACCTTCCCCAGCTAGGAGCCAGGTCGGAAGACAGAGTTTGCCCACAGGGTCTGGTTGAAATTATGTCTAGGTGAAAAGCTATGACTACAGTTGTAGATGTCCTTCTGCTGTTTTCTTAGGCCTGCCCACTCATTTTTGTCTGAATATTTATCACAGAAGGACATATTTGCCTTGGTAAATATGTGACTTACTTTTAAGCATATAGAGAGTTTTTCTTGTACCTGCTCATTCTCAGTTGTCTTTAGCTCACAATAGTCCTGTGCTAAAGTTGCATGTTTTGGGGTGGCATGCCTAGTCTCCGTGACAGTTCTCGCCAAACTTTGAATGCCTTCATAACGCCCTATGTGTGTAGGTAGTCATTCTCTTTTATTGGGATTCATGAGTACATCTCTAATTCGGGGTACTTAGAATGATGTATGTATTTGTCTTATTGTTTCCCATTACATTTTAAGTTACCGATGTAAGCAACCATGACTTTCATACACAGGGCCCATGTATAATAAATTCTCATCGTTTGATTCCTTGATAAAAAGACAAAACATAGTTAAATTACCTTTCAGGATTAAGAATACCCATAATCGACTTATGTACAAAGAATATGTAGGGAGGGACCAAAAAGCAAAGACTGTTTGGCAGAATGTGGAGCGACTTTCTAGAGGAGGTGACAGTGAAGCCACACAGGAAAGGAGCACTCGCTCAGGAGGAGCTGGGGAGACCTTCTGTAAAGACCCAGCCTGACGTTGAGAGGCCTGTTCACGTGGTGGTCTTGGTGAACTGCACACAGCGGGAGGATTGGGAGGTGCTGCACTGCTGGCAAGGTGTATCTGTGTTTTTATTTTTATTCTATGTGGTATGTTTATAGGTAAAAGTGAGTGTGAGGAACATAGCAGCATGTGGACTCTGGAAAGACATTTCAAGGCTATTGTAGTTTAAAACAGATAAAAATTAGTTTAAAATAAATCTACATTGGCATGACCCTGTAGACTAGTGTTTACAGGAACTGGATCCCACATGGCCAGCTGTGGTTTGAATCCCATCCTTGGAAGTTTGAAAAACATGTCAGCACGTGTGTGTGTGTGTGTGTGTGTGTGTGTGTGTGTGTGTGTGTGCATGTCCTCAAATTCCTACAGGACAGAGAACTGGAGAAGGGATTGGGGCGTGACCATGCCTCACTGGGGATGCTTTTTCTATCTTGCAGTATGCACACCATCTGGCAACTAAAAAACAAACAAAAAATACAAAATACATTGTCAAGGGTCAGCAGGTACATGGTAGTCAAGACACTGGATCCCATATGACTGATGCTATGGTTTGAATCCCAGACCCGGCAACCTGAAAAACACAGCAGGCATGTGTGCACATATGCCCAGAGTCCCAAGAGGAGAATGGAGAAGGATTGCAGCATAGCCAAAACCCCGGGAGGGTGATTTCTCACTTCCCCCTTTCTCTGTCTCTCTCTCCAGTGAGCGCATGTACCTTATGGCAAAAAAAAAAAAAAATCTAAAAACAAACAGAGAAAAGGCTACATTGTCAGGTTGGGTGACATGAATGGAATGCCACCATTTGGCCATTAGATATGTCATCACAGTGTGGCGTTATCTGGGAGTTCCTGTAGGACAGGGTCTGGTCCTCCATTCTATGGGCATAGGCCGTGTGTCATTGGGAAAAGCAGAGTTGTAAGTCAGACTGCGTGCAGAGGCTGCTCCATTGGGAAACACTGAGTTGAGCCAGCCTTGGTCAAGGATTCTCTGAAACTTCAAATTCTCGTTCTGCTTTCATTGCTGTGACCTTAGTCAACTCACTTAACTGCTTGGTGCCTCTGTTCTCAGTCTCTAAGTGGAAATATTAGTGCTTATCACATGGAGTTATGAAGATTAAATAATAGTATTTATAATATATATATTTATACTATTTATAATAGTACCTGACACATAAAACATGATATATATGTGTTTTTATTGTCCTTGATTCAGAAATCGAATTCTGCAGTTTACCACAGTAGCTCTATTTTTCAGGGAAGACTCTTGCTGTGTCTCAGACATTAATATACAAAAAGCATAATACCTAGTACTGTTTACACCCACTAGGATGACTAAAATTAGATGCTTCTAAGTGTTAGCTAGGACATGAGGCACTGTAGGAATTCTCTTATGCTGCTTTGTGAATGTAAATCGATATGACCACTTTAGGCAAATCTTTGATACGATCTACTGAACCACTGCCACCCTAGGACCTAGCAGCCCTCTTCCTGGGGAACTCCTCAGCAGAGGTGTGTGTGCACGTGCTCCAGAAGACTCGTATAGAGATCCTATGGGCAAAGACCAGAGCGAAGCTTTATGAGCAGTGTGATGGGTAAACAAGTTGGTCGTCATACAGAGCAATATTTCAAGGCAGTGAGAAGGAATGAATTGTTGCTGCACACAACAGCGTGGATGACTGTCACACGTACTGCTGTGTGACGAGATCGGGCATGAAACAGTAGCTACTCTGATTCCATTTTTATAGAGCTCTACAGCAAGTGAAATTCACCAGTGGTACTGGGAGTCAGGGTAGTGGTTTGGGCGGAGTGGAGCGAGGAGGGGTAGTAATTGGAGTGTCCCAGTTCTTGGTGCAGGTGCTGGATCTTCCTGTCGTGTGACCAACTGTGCTTTCTTGGTGAAAATTCACTAAGATGTGCACTTAGGACATGTGCATTTCTATGACTTACTTTATGCTTGAATAAAAAGTTTTAAACTATAATCAGTTCATAAATTGTGAGACTTGTGCTGCTGACCATTATCTGACATATCAGATAACTCTCATTTTATAAGAGAACAGAACCTTTTCTTTCAAATAGATTGACTGTTAGACCAGGTAATAACTCAGCAGGTTTCTTGTTGCATTTAGAAGCTGAGCAAGGAATAAGGCTGATAGTATAAAACAATGTAGCCTTAAAATAATTTTAATGTACATAATTACAAATAATTAAAAGTTGAAGGCATTAAAAAATACACCTTAATTGGGCCATCCAGTGATGTGATTAAGGCACTGGGTCCCTCATGGCCAATAGTCTGGGACTGGTTCAAGTCCCAGACCCAGTGACTTGAGAAACACACTGAGCATATGTGTGTGCCCAAAGTCATGAAAGGAGAATGGAGGAGAAGGGATTGAGGCATAGCATTCCTCTGAAGCTGGGAGGGTGTTCTCTCTCTCTCTCTCTCTCTCTCTCTCTCTCTCTTTCTCTCTCTCTCTCTCTCTTGCAAGCTCATGCACCTATAGCAAAATTTTAAAATTAAAGAGGACAGTAGAATAATAATAAAAGAAAGAAAAACAATAAAAGCAGATTGTAATAGATTCAGATAGAAAACACAAAGTATAACTGCTTAGCAGAGGACTGCAAAATATAGAAAATACAGACATTTTATAACTAAAACATACAAAATAGCAGAAAAGTCGCAGCTGAAGAAAGAAATAGTGCAGTGAAAATTAGATCAGTGAAGCACAAACATGGAAGACTGATGACAGGACACGTGTGAGATGCGGGGTCTCCAGTGACCCCCCACATTCATTTAAACCCTGTAGAACCCATCTCTCCTGGCTCAGTCTACCTTTACCTCTTGTTTAGTCTGTTTCTGTTGAAGTCTAGACACCTTAGACTAGGTAATGTGTAACTAGTAGATACGTGTTCCTCACATTTCTGGAGGTTGGCTACTCCGAGATCAAGGCACCAGCAGAATGTCTGGTGAAGCCTCATGGAGGGCGCCTCCTGCTAAGGTAAAGCCCACCCAGTGCGCTGAGGGGACCAGCAGCTCTCTGATGCCCCTTTGTAAGGGCTTTCATCCCATGCATCAAGGGGAGACCTCATGACTTGCCATGTGCCCAGAGGCCCTACCTCTTCATATCACCACATTGGGGATGAATTTGGAGGGACATGAACTCTCAGCTGTAGTGTCCCTCTGCCTCATGGCCTTTAACTGTTGTTCATTCCATCCAAAATGTTCTACAGCTTGTTAGTGTCAGAGTTGGACCTTGACATCAGACTCCCAAGACTGAACTGAAGAAGTTTTGTACACTTTACAGCTGTAAAAATAAACAAGTAGTCAAATGATTTGATTGTAAAATAACGATGTTATACTAAAATGATGTGGCAAAGATTCTTATTCAGAATTATTGAGGTGTTCGTCCTTAATTATAAAATGCCTTGCTTATGTGATATGCCACTCGTGACACTCATAGGGGATGTTATAGCAGTAATAAAGGTATTATTATCCAGAACCCCCCCAAAATGACTGCTTTTAATTAATGTTTATTTTATAAACTCAAAATAATCACTATATAAGACTAAATTTAAGCTTTCAACACTGTATTATATATGAAAACGTTTCACATTATGAAACAACTTATCACCATAATTAAAATGAAGTGTTATATATACCCTACTTATCTGCTTTTAAAAAGACTAAAAACTGGGCCGCCTCATGACCTGGTGATTAAGGGAGCTGGATCCCACATGGCTGCCCATGATTTGAGTCCCGTCCCCAACAGCATGAGAAATACTCCAGGTGTGCATGTGTGCACCCGAGTCCTGACAGTGTGGAGAACTGACTGCAGCTTGACTGCACCCTACGGGGGTGCGTCCTCTCTCTCTCTGTCTCCCTCGGGCAAGTACACATGCCCTCTGGCAAAAACACATAACAGACTCAAACTGAAACAATATTTAAAAAATCAGTTTGTAAATTCTTCTGTCTGCTTAAATGGTATTTCTCAGGTTTAAATGTTAAAAATGTAAAATGTTAGAATGCTGAATTTTACATGTGACAGAAATAAAATTAAATAGGTCATGCTGTTTCCTTTATCCTGGAGAATCTCCCTTTCCAGGTGAGATTTGCTGGTATTTGGCCATATGTCGGTTTGAGCTTTATAGGTCAGTAATGGCAGTTGAAGACGCTCTCCCTGTATGAGAACGTGCTCGCCCTTCTGAACATGTTCTGCCTGGAATCCACCAGGTATTCAGGCCACCACATGGGTACCATCCAGTCTCTAAGATAAAAACTCAGATGTCTAGCTTGATAAGTAAGCAAGCATTTTTAATGAACGAGAATTTATAATAATATACAGTAATTTCTTGTTCCTCCCTCTCCCACCCACCCACCCCCCTTTTTTTTTTAAGATTTTTTTCATAGGGCATGTGCCTTCACTGGAGAGAGAGAGAGAGAGAGAAGAGTGAG
>NW_006159829.1:6845622-6852293 GCF_000334495.1 Tupaia belangeri chinensis | reverse complement strand
AGAGAGACAGAAAGCGAGAAATCACCCCCCAGGGAGGATGGTCACGCCGCAATCCCTTCTCCTCCATTCTCTTCTCGGAATTTTGGGCACGCACGCACATGCACCCAGCATGAGTTCTAAGCCACCAGGTCTGGGACGCAAACAACGGTTGACTACGCGGGAGTCCCGCAACATAGCCATTACGCTAACTGCTGGTTCCCACCCCCATGTCATGTTTTTTGCTGAGTATTTGCTTTCATTTGGGACAGACAACAGTTACTACTACATGAATCATCTGAAGATACAACGTAGCAAAAAGCATGTACTAGCCATTTTCATTACAGCAACCATTTTTTTTAAATCCCTTTGTCAAATTTTTGTATTGGTCACAAAATACATGAATGAACGATAACTTAACACCTGTAAACATAACTTCAACTTCAGTTTTAGAGAGATTTTTTTCATAGGGCATGTGCCTTCACTGGAGAGAGAGAGAGAGAGAGAAGAGTGAGGAATTACCCTCTAGTGGGGACGGCCACACCATAGTCCCTACTCCTCCATTGTCCTCTCAGGACTTTGGGCAGACATGCACACATGCCTAGAGTGTTTTTCAAGCTGCCAGGTGTGGGAATCGAACCATAGAGTCCAGCACCTTAACCACTATATCACCTGCTGGCCCATTCATCACTACTTTTTATGTTGTTCTCACTTTCAAAAACAGAAGGCAGAGTTCCAAAAGGAATTCTTTCCCTGAATATAAGTCCAATGTTTCTTATCTGAAGGAAGATAATATAGGTGAGGCTCACCTCAGTGGCATAGGTGGTGGAGCACTGCCCTGCGTTTCTGGAAGCCATGTGAAAGACTGTGGGTGTGGCTCTCGGGCTGACCTGAGCACAGGGCGTGCACATGTGTGTGTACTCCTGGCTGGCCGACGTGACTGAGGAGGGCATTGTGGCATGATGAGACCCTGTCAGTGCTGCCTCGTTCTCCTCTCCCCTCCTCTTCCTTCTACCTCTCTCTCCTTCCCTTTAAAAATAATCTTTAAAAATAAAAATATATAGGGACCAGCAGTTGGCATAATGGCTATGTCGCTGGACTCCCACGTAGTTGACCGCAGTTCGCGTCCCGGACCCGGTGGCTTAGAACTCACACTGGGCGCGTGTGCGTGCATGCCCAAGATCCCAAGAGGAGAATGGAGGAGAAGGGATTGTGGCGTGGCCATCCCCCCAGAGGGTTTCTGTCTCGCTTTCTGTCTCTCTGTCTCTCTCTGTCTGTCTGGCGAGTGCACGCGCCCTATAGCAAAAACCTCTCCAAAAAAAAAATATATATATATAGATGAGGTCTTATCAAAATTTACAGTATTTTAATACTGCATTATATTTGACAAACTCTAGATTTTTATTCTTTTTTTTCTTTAAGAAGAGGGAGAGGGGAAGAAAGGGAGAGAGAGGTATTTTTGACAAGGTTTTGCTGTACTGTGATCTTCCTGGCTTGTCCTCCTGATTAGGTAGGACTGTGGGTACACACAGCCGAGCCCAGAGTATTCAGATTGACCAGGAGCTAAACGCAGGCCTCTGTATGGCTTCCAGCCTTCCATGTGGTGGTGCTGTGTACCGCTGCAGCTGGATCTGTCTTCATCTTCAAGAAGCACTTCCTACATTTCCTGCCATTTGGTTGGTTGGTTTTGTCTTCATTCACTCATTCAGCAAATATTGCCATATGCTCTTGATGTGCCAGACTTTGAGAGTACAAGAGAACTAGCCTGATTCTCACTCTTGAGGACCTTGCAGACTAGTGAGAAAAAGGAGAAGAGAAAAATCACGTCCTATATATGTACAATTAATTATCACAAATGCATGGAGGAGGGCATAGAATTCCTTCTGGAATCCTGTGGTTGGCTGACCGAGAGGATGTCAGAGGAAAGAGCATATGCAGCCTGGCTTTGAGACCCTTAGGAGGTGTTCAACACACTCTGCAAAGCAGCAGGGGCAGGCACTGTCCCTGGGTAAGTAGCCAAGGGCAAGTCTGTGAGAGGCTTAGGGATTTATCTTGCAGGAACCCGGGAGAGGAGTGGAGAGAAGACACTTTAAGCAGGGAAAAAAGTCTCAGATTTGCATGATAGGTAATTCTGAAGGAGTGTTTAGATAAGGAGCACTGGTCAAGAAAGCCAGTTAAGATGCCTTACTAATCAGGTTGAGGGATTCTAAATGCTTCTAGTGAGCCTGGTAATTCTCCTTGAGTCTGGTGATTATGCTGGGAATGCAGAGGAAGGGGTGGGTGTGAAAGAGATTTAGGAGATAAAAAATAAAGACTTACTAGCTTGGAATAATAGTTGGATGGTAGGTAAAACAGAGAGTTTATTCCATCCAGACAAGAGTGCTTTCATGGGTTTATGTATACTGATAAATTCTTACCATTTTATTAGAGATTCAGTCTATCTCCAGTTCCGTCTCACTCACTGGTACAGGGCCCTATTCTAAAAGTGAAAAGAAAGGAATCAACATGTTTGTAGTCCATTTTGACAATGTAAGAGAGCTCAATTCAACTTCTGATGGAAATTCATTAAATTCACTTGCTAATAGTAAATTTTCTCACTTTTGGTCCCTTCGGCAATGGCTAGGGTCTCCTATATAGACCGGCTACATTTTCTTCACTCTTTAAAACATGTGGACATCTTCCAGCATCCTTTATTAAGGAGGCTATTCTGTCCCCTATCAGATTATCTTAGTACCCTGTTGAAAATGAATTGATCTTAAATATAAAGGTTTATTTTGAACTCTCAATGTTACTCCATTTATCTGTATATCTTCCAGTACCACACAGTTTTGAATACTGTGACTTTGTAGTTAATTTTGAAACCAAGAAAAACATGCGTAGTCTTTCCTGAAGAATGTTTGATGTGCACTTGAGAAAAATATGTATTCTGTTCTTACTGGGTAGAACAGTCTATAGAATGCCTGTTAGGTATAGTTGGTTCTTATTATTGCTCAACTCCTCTATTGCTTTTTTAATCTTCTTTCATTAAAAATGTCATTAAGTGAGGCAAGGGTCAGCAGATGGTGTGGGGGGTTAAGACAGTATATCCCACATAGCCATCTCCATGGTTTGAGTCCTGGACCTGGTGGCTTGTGCATGCATGCCTAAAATATCAAGAGCAGAATGGAGGAGAGGGATTGCAGCATAACCATCTCTACTGGGGGGTGATTTCTCACTTCCCTTCTCACCATCTCTCTCTGGCAAGTGCCCTATGGCAAAAACCTAAAAAAAGAATGTTAGTTTTTGCTTCATATATCTTTAAGTTGTTTTATCTCTTTAAGTATACATGCATGCACATTCATAATTATTTTATTCTCTTGATGGACTGACCATTCTATCATTCGAAACAATTTCTCTCTCGTAACAATTTTTGTCTTATACTCTATTTTGTCTGATACTAGTGCTCTAGCTATTTTAGCTCTTTATTGCTTATTATCCGTGGTACAGCTTTCTTCCAACCTGTTTTCATCTTTTAATCCAAAATAGGTCTCTGGCAGGTGGCATGGAGTCGAGTCATTTTCCCCATCGTGCCAATTCCTGCCTTCTAACTGGTGTGTTAACACATGTACTTTCAGTGCAGCTATCGATATGGCGGGATTTATAGCTGCCATTTTGCTACTCGTTTTTTGTACATCTCTGTCTTGTTGTATTTTACTGCCTTTGTTTGTGTTAGATATTTTTTATTGTACCACTTTGATTCCCTGGTTTATTTTTGTATGTTACTGTTTTTTAATTATTTTAGCCTTCTCTGTGGATTTTAATTTACATTTTAGCTTTCGTTTTCAGACTTACTCCAGTTTAACTGCAGCAGTACCATTCTCTCTCTCCATCTTCCTGATCTTTTTATTGTCATACAAATGACATAGTGATACATTGTACCCATCAGCATAGGTTTATAGTCATTTATTCATGCAGATATCTCTTAAATTACATAGGAAAAAATGCATTTATACTCTCTCATTTTTACTTAAATATTTACCACTACTAGCATTTTTTATTGTTTTCAGTGGATTCAAGTTACTGCATAATGACCTTTCACTTCCCCTGAAGGACTCTCTTTAGTTGTCTATTGTGGAGTCCATCTGCTGTTACTAAACTTTTTTAGTCTTTCTGTACTTGGGAATATCTTATTTTCGTCTTCATTTTGAAAGCTAGGTTTTCTGGATAAAGAATCCTTACATGGGCCAGCCAAATACTGCAGTGGTTAAGCACTGTGCCTTGAAGGTCTGACCCACATAGCTGACCGCCGGCCAAGTCCTGGCCCCCACAACTAGGAAAAAATATGTTGGACATATATGTATGTCAAAATCCTGACAGGAAGGAGGAATGAAGGACAAAGGATTGTGGTGTGACCATACTTTGTTGGGGGTTTCTCTCGTTTTCTCTCTCTCTCTCTCTCTCTCATGCACATGGTTGTATGTACACCCACTTGGTTAATAAAAATTAAAAAAGAATTTTTAGTTGACAATCTTTCTCATAGTATTTGGATTGGATCGTGGCTTCTCAGTGCCTTCTTTTTTTTTTTTTTTTGAGAGGTTTTTACTATAGGGTGCATGCGCTCTCCAGAAAGAGACAGAGAGAGAAATCACCCCTCAGGAGGGATGGCCATGCCACAATCCCTTCTCCTCCATTCTCCTCTCAGGATCTTGAGCATGCACCTGCACTCAGTGTGAGTTTAAGCCACCAGGTCTAGGACTTGAACCACCGCCTACTACATGGGAGTCCAGCGACATAGCCATTACGCCAACTGCTGGTCCCAGAGCCTTCTAGACTCTATGCTTTCCATTAGAATCAGCAATTAATATTATTAAGTATCCTTTGCATGAGATGAGTTGCTGCTGTCTTGCTCCTTTCAAGATTCTCTTTCCATATTTGTCTTTCAAGAGTTTGACAATGACATGTATGTATGTGATTCTCGAAATTCATCTTATTTGTTGCTCGTCTTGGATGTATAAATTAAAGGTTTTTTAAAATAAAATTTAAGAAGTTTTCTGCGATTTTTTTCCAAATCATCTTTCTCCCCTTTTCCCTTTCTGGGTATTTCATTTTACACATGGTCATGCATTTAATGCTGTCCCACAGGTTTCCAATGTTTCACTTATTTTCTTCATATTTTTGCTTCTTCAGACTGGATTCATCTCAATTTATCTATCTTCAAGTTGACAGAGTCTTTCTTCTGCCTACGCATCTCTGCTGATGAGCCTTTCCAGTTAATTATTTTATTTTCATTATTGCATTTTGCAACGTCAGGGTTTTTGTTCCGTGTCAATATTAAAATTCTCTATTAGATGAGACACTCTTTTTATAGTTTTCTTCAGTTGTTTAGAAGAGAGATTCTTTAGTTCTTGGAATATATTGAAAATAGCTGTCTTCAAGTCTTTGTCTACTAAGTCCAATGTCTCAGGTTCCGGAGGGACACTTTTTATTGATCTGTATGTATGTGCTTGTAGGAGTGGGGCATACTTTTGGTTTATTTTGCATATGTCAATTTTTTGTTTAATATTGGACATTTAATTAATGTGTCAGCTCTGTAAATAACATTTTCTTGGGGTTTTTCTTATTTGTTTAGTGATTTTCCTAAATACAGAATTCTGTAAAGTCTGTATTTATCATGTGTTGCCACTGAAGTCTCCTTTGTATTAGCTTAATAGTCAACTAACGAATGGTTAGAGTTCAGTGAATGTGTGGAAGCTTCTTAATCTTTCCAAGAACTTTCTGGTGCACATTGGGGCCAGTCTTCAGTAACAACCAATCATTTAACAATTAACTTTGCCTTAATCTTTTATTTCCTTCTTGTACTGAATCTCAAGGATAGTCAGAGACAGAGCTCAGAGCCGTCTCAGATTCTTTCTGGCATGGATTTGGCTTTCAAGTTTCCCAGGAATATGTCAGAGCTTTTCAAAGCCTGTGTGGTCAATCATTCCCCACATTTCCTTTATTTTATTTTATTTTATTTTATTTTATTTTTTTACTCACGATAGAGAGTGTGTGTACATGCACACACATGAGGAGAGTCTCATCATGCCACCATCCTCTTTCCCAAGCCCTCCAGCTCATCGGGCATCTGGGACGATCTGGTATTTTGTAGGTCGACTGGGCCAGAGATCGGAACCGGAGGTTGGCCACGTGGCTTATTTCACCGCTGACTGCACTGCTGGGGCTAGGACTGGGGCCCTATTTTTCTTTTTAAACTTTTTTTTTTGGAGAGGTTTTCACTATAGGGCGCGTGCGCTCGCCAGACAGACAGAGAGAGACAGAGAGACAGAAAGCGAGAAATCACCCCCCGGGGGGATGGTCACGCCACAATCCCTTCTCCTCCATTCTCCTCTTGGGATCTTGGGCACGCACGCATACGCGCCCGGCGTGAGATTTACGCCACCGGGTCCGAGCTGCGAACCGCGGTCGACTACGTGGGAGTCCAGCGACATAGCCATTACGCTAACTGCTGGTTCCCCTTTTTAAACTTTTTGATTTGGCTCTAATTTTCTCAGCTTTTCTTCACCAATTCACACAGCTGAAATCTTAATCATCTCTGATAGTTTTATTATTTTTTTTTATTACCCCTTGGGAAAGGGCTTTTTTTTTTTTTTTTTTGGGAGAGATTTTTCACTGTAGGGCGCGTGCGCTCGCCAGACAGAGAGAGACATAGAGACAGA
>NW_006159829.1:6840898-6845073 GCF_000334495.1 Tupaia belangeri chinensis | reverse complement strand
AGACAGAAAGCGAGAAATCACCCCCCAGGGGGGATGGTCACGCTGCAATCCCTTCTCCTCCATTCTCCTCTCAGGATCTTGGGCACGCACGCACACGCGCCCGGCGTGAGTTTTAAGCCACCGGGTCCGGGACACGAACCGCGGTTGACTACGTGGGAGTCCAGCGACATAGCCATTACGCTAACTGCTGGTTCCCGGGAAAGGGCTTTTTGTACTAAGCAACCTCCGAGTCTGGTCAAACAGAGACATTTCTCGGAATGGAGGCTAGAAAAAGCTTTATCCCTGTTCTGCCCACTCCGGGGGCCTGTAAGCTGCTGACGACTGTGGCTGTTGGTTTTCAAGGATCCTACGGAGCTGGGGGTGAGAGTGAGGAATGGGAACAGGACAAGTTAAAGTGGCACAAAACTCACTATTCTTAGGAACAGGATTCAGCCATTATATAAAAAGTAAATTCTTCCTAGATCTCTCTAGTCCTTTGGTTAGTTTACAGGAGTTTTTGAAATAGTGATTCTGACCATTTTGCCAATTTCTCATTGCTTTTGTAGAGAAGATAGGTGCAGCTTTTTACTCACCCGCTTCCACTGAAGTAATCCCTATGGTCTTCTTTATACTGTTAGACAGATTAGTTAAATGCTGGCTGATTAATGAAAATGGACTGAAACCAGTTTGCTTCTTTCTTTCCAGAAACTTGTCTGAATGTTTTGTACTTCTCCCTTTATATTTTAGGACTATGACGATGGCTATGGTACTGCTTATGATGATCAGAGTTATGACTCCTACGATAATAGCTATAGCACCCCAGCCCAGAGGTAAGCGGCCTTTGTCGCCGGACCCCACACCAGACCCTCGTGCCTCCCTCCTTGTCTTCTCCGGGAATGATGCTCCTCAGCCAGTGAGAGCAATTTGGCCGGCCCTGTTGTGTGCTTTGTTCTCATTGGAGAAGTACTGCCCATGCTAACAACTGACATGTATTACCCCACCCAAATTTACCAAAATTTAAAGCAATCTGTCTTGAAAAATAAGGATTAATGTTTTGCTCATTATGAAAGTGTAACTTGAGTATTCAGTATATTCTGGGGGGAACAATGGCCTCAGATATCTATGTCTGTTTAGTTCTGAGGCCAAAACCACATTGGAAATGCGTAAATAGCCTGCATTGCCACTGCTTGGGGAAGAAAGTACGGAAAGTTTTGTTCCCTGTTCATAAAACATTTCCATTCCCTACCCTTGCCCTTGTTTTCCAATAACTTCATACTCCTACTTATGAATAACAAGTTGGTTCTTACTCGTTTTCTAAAGAAGTATTTACCCAGAAGTAAGTGTGTGTCAGCAGAGATGAAACAGCTTTGTAGTCACCTCTTCTGATCACACACCTTGATGCTCACCGACATGTGCAGTGTTTATTTGGTTCAACATGTTTTCCTAAATGCCTAAAACCTTTGGCTTTATGTTTAAAATTCTTAATGCTCAACCATGATAGACATAACACAAAACAAAGTATTGCCTTTAGAATCATTATGAAGCATCAATAAATGTGGGTATGTGGATCTTTTGATGAAACCTAAAATCACATTTGAACTCACAGTGCTAGTCAAGTTTTTAATCCGTAGGTCCTCTTATTTATTAACTGTGGTACTAAGGTAGATAGTAATCTAAATGTTTTCATTTTTGTTCATTCCAAATGATTTCTTTACATGCCTTACATCACTTAAGTGTTCTTTGAACTGTGGCTCTCAGCTGGTCTTTAGTTGAAGCTGTGTGCAGGCATTATGCTTGTATCCTGCAGTGTGATGCAGCTAGCACATTCTTAATATTTATCGGGCCTGGTGACTGGCATACAATGCCACACAAGACTATGTATAGTATCTCCGTACATGTCCCAGCCATTTTATGAAATATGCAACACTGTCCAATGAATGAATGAAGAAAAAAAGCACAAAATTAAGTAATTTGCAAAAAAAAAACCATTAAGTAGAAAGATGAAATTTCAAATCAGATCTGTTAACATAAAGATTTGTTCTCTTTATAAATCATTTTCACATTTTATTTAAAAACATAACATAAATATTCACAAGTATTTGTTTCCAGTGTAAATATCCTGGCAAAGCAAGTTTCCACTCCTACAGCATTTGTAGAGAGGGTGTTGTATTTCCGGCGCTGTTTCAGAAGTCGTGTGCAGCCTGCAATCCAGGTCGTGTGGACACATCCCTTTAACAAAAACCCCATAAGGCTCGTGTTAGCACTAAAAGAGGAGGTAACAGTGATTCTGTCACTTGCTTGTGATGGCACAGCTGAAAAGAGTAACTCAGGCTGCATGACTGCCAAGCACATGTTTTTGTTTTTTTTTTTTTTTTTTTTGAGAGGTTTTTGCTATAGGGTGTGTGTGCACGCCAGGTAGAGAGAGACAGAGAAGCAGAAAGCGAGAAATCATCCCCCAGGGGGATGGCCATGCCGCAATCCCTTCTCCTCCATTCTCTTGTGATCTTGGGCACGCGCCCGGCATGAGTTTAAGCCACCAGGTCCGGGACTCGGACCACGGTTGACTACATGGGAGTCCAGAGACATAACTGCTGATCCCAATGTTCTTTTTTTTTTTTTTTAAGAGAGATTTTTGCTATAGGACATGTGCACTCACCAGAAAGAGAGAGACTAACAGAAAACAAGAAATCACACCCCCCTCTTTGCCTCACCCGAGGGATGGCCATGCCTCAATCCCTTCTCCTCCATCCTCCTCTCAGGATCTGGATCTTGGGCACACACACACATGCGCCCAGTGTGTGTTTTAAGCCACAGGGTTCAGGACTTGAACTGCAGTTGACTAGGTGGGAGTCCAGTGACACAACCATTATGCCATCTGCTGGTCACAATCACATGTTCTTAACACTGGCACGTATGTAATCTTCTGACAGTTTCCTGTTGGTTTTGTCCCTATGTCTATTGTAGTAATCAAGTGTGTTGGACTTTCAGATACAAGTGTATTTTATTTGAACTATATGCTCGGCTTAGTGATGTTTATAGTTGGATCCATTCTGTGGTGAAAAGAGGTGAAATCTAACACTTACTGAGTGCCTACTGTGTTCCAGATGCTGAACCACTGCATTTAGGTTTTTTTTGTTTTTTGTTTGTTTTTTGTTTGTTTTTTTGGTATAGGGCGCATGTGCTCACTAGAAAGACAGAGAAAGACAGAAAGTAAGAAATCATTCCCCAGGGGGGCATGGTCACACCACAATCCCTTCTCCTCCATTCTCCTCTCGGGATCTTGGGCATGCACGCACACGTGCCTGGCGTGAGTTTTAAGTTGCCAGGTCCAAGACTCAGACCGTGGCCTACTTCATGGGAGTCCAGTGACAGCTATTATGCCAACCGCTGATCTCCACTGCATTTAGTTTTGATTTCAGTTGATATTTACAAGCTCCAATCCAACCCTGTGTAAAAAATGTGATTATCTCCAGGTAATAGATGTGGAACCCAAGATACAGCTTTTTAATGACGTACGTATGCAACACAAAGTTATAGTCCCAATGATGTTTTGTTCTGTTTTTTTATGTTTACCCTGTGAGATGCTATGAGCAGTCAGAGAGAGCGATGTTACAGTGTGACTTCTCGTAACCAATAGAGAACTAGAGGGGGCGCACATTGATTTAAAGCCTCTCTAAATCAAGCATGGAATTTAGTCTGTTACTTATACTTCTCCTTTAATCCTAATCACAAAAGCAAGAGTTAATATACACGATGAAACTGAGGCTCTGAGAGATAAATGACTAATCTTGACTGAATCCAGACTTAAAAAGTTCATGGTCGTTTCACTCTAAGCTGTGATGACGTATTAATAGGATTGATTGGAAGCATTCATTCCTTTGGTCATTTACCCAGCATTTATTAAATGTCCATTTTGTTATAAGGCACTGTGGTGATGCTTTGAATAGAAAGATTAGTAAGATACAGATCTTGTGCTTGGAAAGCTCACTAGCTAGAAGGAAACAAACATAAATATTTAAATACAAATATATAAACAACTATAAATATTTGAACGCACTGTAATGTGATAATCACTGTGAGAAGTCTGAGGAGAAAGTCATTGTTCCTAAGAAGACAGTTCTAAATTCTGATTGGGAGCCTTTCTCTGAGAAAGCGAAGAGTAAGTGGCAGTCACCAGGTAACAAACGGGGAAGAGT
>NW_006159829.1:6831767-6840867 GCF_000334495.1 Tupaia belangeri chinensis | reverse complement strand
GAAAGAGTATTTCGTAGAACAAGATTACAAGGCACGGAGGCATGAGACAGTAAGCTTTGTGTGGAGCTACGTGTGATTTTGTAGGACTAGAATATGAGAGGCACGAGAGGAGTGTGGGGAGGGAGAGTACCAGTGACTCATGTTCCCTCCTCAAGGGGTAAGGAACCACCGAGGAGTTGCATGCAAGGGAATACATGTGGGCTTGAACTCACAGAGTTAACTAAGTGACAGTGTAGAGGTGGATTGGCAGATGGTAAACTGAGCAGCAGAGACTCATTAAGAGACTGGTACATTATAAATTATAAGCCCTTTCAATGTCAGGACTCACTAAGAGAAACACCTTACATGAAAGCCAGTCCACCTTCTTTGAGGTGATCTTTACAGTGCTACAAGCTGGTAGAGTACAGGGACATTGGCAAATGCAGAAGGCGCCGTTTGTTAGATCTTCTGAATGTTCTTTAATTCTTACAAATAAACATCATTCCCTTTTAAAGAAGAAGACTGGTTTATAAAAATGAGGTGACTTGCTTAAGATCATCCAACTCACAAGTGAAGAAGTTAAACTTTGAACCTTGGTCTGAGTCTGACCATAGTCATCATCTTCCACTACAAAATTATCAGGTTTAAACAAACAACTGCTCTATTGTAAATTGACATGAAGTATTAATCGCTTTATTATAGAGTAGGATGAAGAAATTATTTCATGCATGATGTTCATTCACTAGAAATGCCATAAAAGAAAGCAGTCTGGGCGGTCCGAGCAGCAGAATTGTGTTTCGAATGATTCTGGAGGCTGGAGCTCCAAGACCGAGGTGTCAGCACTTTGCTTCTGCTGAGGACTCAGTCTTCCCTGGTGGGAGGCAACGTACTTTCCTCTACACACATGCATCCCAAGTGTCGCTCTGTACAAGTTTTCTCCTCTTACTGCTACACCATTGAGATTGGATGAAAGCACACACTAGTTGAAGGGCCTCATTTCAACCTAAATCACCTCTTTAAGGGTTTTGTCTCCAAATATAGTCACAATCTGAAGTACTTCGGCTAAGGGCTTCACCAAATGAATTTGAGGAGGGAAGTGCAAAATTCAACCTATAATATCCACATATTAACGTTGATTTAAGCACAACACTAAATGTCTTAGAATTAGCAAAGTGGTGTAAACCAGTTAGGATAGCAAATTTCCCAATCCTCTTCAGTATCCAGATGTTGGTATTGACAAGGCAACCATTATCACTGTCATCTTCAGTTACTGAGTGTTGACTGTGTGCTTGGCTTTCTCAGTGTCCCCTGCAGTTTGCTAAGTGCAGATTTAAATGTGTCATTCTCCTGCGTGTGGATTCAAGGCATTAAATCAGTTACCCAAACTTGGGAGAGGAGAGGAGCAGCTGTGCAGATCCACCTCGACCCCAAGCTCCCTCTTTTCACTCCATTGCCGTCCTGCTCTCTTTTTGTCGTGGCTTTGATTTCAGTTGCTGGAGCCATTGGTGTTTCCCGTATGCAGTACTCAAAAATCTAACACTTGGTAATGCTTTCAAATCTCTTAGGAATTATGCTTTGATCTGAACTAGTTTTGCCTTATCTGACTTAGAGTACCTTAATCAAATAATAGAATTTCATTTGTGCCACATATTAAAACTGTAGGGTAAGACTAGTGAGAGTAAGAGCTCTGTTTTTCCAATTTTACATTAGATCCTTTCAGCAAATAACATTCACTGCCACTGTCTCTTCACCAATGGATAATACCCTGGAACACTTGATATCTGTAGTTTAAAATGTCTTGATTTTGACACTTTGGGTTCTATAAAATTAATTTCATACTTCAATAACTCTCTCAATTCAGACTTCGAAAACACATTGTATGCTATAGTTATAGCTCAGCATTACTGCAGAATTCTTTACTCGGTCTCCTTTAGAGTATAGCTTTTCTGAAAATATCCTTTGACACGGCTGAGATAGGAGTGAGCTGAGCCCAGGTCACGGCTGCACATGTGGTCATGGTCACTAGCCTAGTGCCATATGTAGCCAACTCACACCAGGTTCCAAAGACTTTGCATGAAAACAGAATACAGGATAAATATATAGTTAAAGTCAATTTCATATTTCCTTTTAGTTTTTGCATCTTTTAAAGTTTTATTGTGATTTCTGCTTTATATATAATCATCGTACTTCTTTGTGGAGTACTGCCCTGATGTGACTGGAGCCTTCACAGATAGGATTTTGACTCCATGCATACAGTGTGTAATAATAAATCAAGGATATAGACATTTATTCAGCATCGAGCATTATATTAGGTTATTCACATTTAATAATAGTTCCACTAGCTTTTTTACTAACATTTTTTTTTGAAATATATGTTGACTTGCAAAGACTCTTTTCCTGCATTATTGTATATACTAGAAAGCTTTGAATTAGAATCGTGGCTCTCTTTCTTTCTCTGGTGCATGACCTAGCTGTGTCTGTCTCTGGCACCTTGCACAGTGGTCTCTGGGAGGGGCACACACTCCCTCAGGAGGAGGCAGTCCTCTACGTGCACAAAGAAGACTAGTGAGCATCAGCTCATAGTCGTACTCTACGTTTTTATTTCAGTGTTTCCTACTCTGTGTAAGAGACAGCTTAGTGACCTTATAGCACACAGATTACGTGTATGCACATTACAGTTAGAATCTTAAACGTTTTTCCTCTCGATGCCGGCGTATCGTCAGAAACACTCAGGGACCCCTGCCACCATGGTTAAGCCTACAGACCTGTGTTCAGACCCCAGCTTTCACATGTACAGACTGTGATTTGGGGCAAGTTCTATAACTTCTCTAAGCCTCAGTTTACAGTGTGTTAAGTGTTAGTTTGTACTAGAGGGTCTCTGTGAAAATTGACTGAGACAAGGAGGCATGCACTCTCTGTATTTTGTAAGGAAGGGCATACCTGGTTCATTCTGCTTCCTCTGCTAGAGGACTACCAGATGGGCAACTTCCGTGGGGGTAGTCAAGTGCATTATGGCTGCTGAGTAAACCCTCGTTCCTGCCCTTCTTCCATAGCTCTGAATTATTTCAGCTTCGTATTTCACATGAGAATGGCTGTGAAAAGCAGGTGCTGGTAAATCTGGAAGGACTATGCAAATAAATCCTACATAGGGAGACTGGGAGGAAGATGGGATACTTTGGACAGGATTTCCATCATGCAGATAGTCAGTACCAGTGTTAACCATAAATTACTATTCTGGAGTTAGGAACATGAGCAAGTGGTAGTCCATGTGAAGGTCAATATGGCTGCCCATTGGGTATGTTCTGCCATGGGAAAGGGTTCCTCTCAGTAATGACTTGTAAACTTCCTCTGTGCCCCAGATGTTTTGGCACAGTTTTGTTACAGAAACAAGTTTCTCTCAGGAGGTATCACAGATTAGGAATTTTCTCTCTCGACTTCCAAATACTTTGTATTAAATTAAAGAGTACAGATGAGAGTCCCACAGAGTAACCAGAAGTTCTGTATAGTTCAGCTACATTCCCACATTGAGTTTTGCAGTGACCTTGATAATGCTATTAAGTGGTGTAAAACAAAGCATTGTTTATCTGAGCTCCCATATTTAATGCGTAACACAATGTCAACATAATTACTTTGAAGAGAAGTATAAACTATCTTTACAATGTTAGAAATGTTCTAATAACACATTGGCTCAAAAATAACTATTGATTATTTCTGAGTAGGTACAGTGAGTAACAAGTAGGTAATAAATGGCCTCAGCCCTCAGACCTGACATGACTGAAGCCTTCACAGATAGGATTTTTGACTCCTGGAAAATCCTTGTTATTGTATCCAGTTCAGTCCAAACTAAGTGGAATTAGTTTACATTTAATGCTCATTTATAATCCTAATAACAATCAAAGTCATTCAGTCTGATTTTCTGAATAATTGTAAAATCTCTAAAGAAGCATTTGGCCCCTGTAGTGATCACAAATGAGTAGAACAAAAAGGGTCTCAAAAAAATTCTAATAACCCCTTGAGGCTATGTGTGGGTAACTGTGTAGTAAAAGTATCGGGCTTCTGGGTGGGTTTGATACTGATGTACTAATTCCCTATAGCCCTCTGGTTCAGACGGACTTTTAAGCACATATGTCATTGTATCCTTCCTAATCTGATTTCATGAAGACAGTTGAGATCGCTAACAGTGAAGGAAAGGTAGCAGCCATGGTGGAGGAGTCGCCGTGTAACGCCCAGCCGCCTGTTCTCCACATGTGCGTGTGTCCAGGTTTCATGACGACCCTGTTTGGTAGAGTTTCACATACAAGGAAGCTGAGAATTGAGATGGTTAGCAACTTTTCCAAAAATACACAGCTGTAAAGTACTTGAGCCTATGTTTTTATCTGACTCTAAAAATATTTTATCCAACTAAGAAAAAACAATTTTTAATTGCAAAATCATTGACTTGTGACAAAACAACACGTAAGTTCCTTTATCCAAGTAGGCATAAGGTAATGAAAGCTGTCAGAGCTGAGTGTTTTCAGATGTCACATCTGAGGTAAGCGGTGAGGAGGGAGTTGGGATTCCATGTGCCCGTGTCCTAGTTTGTAGTTGTATCTGTTGGCAGCTTTAACATTTTACGTTCTGTGATGTCTTCTTCAGAGCTAATCTCTGGGGTCGAAAATATTGGTCATCTGAAAAGTCATGATGTATTTTGCCATGTTTTTCTATGCAGAAATGTGTCACGACTTTTCTGTTGGAATTTTCACTTTGAAATCGATGACCTTTTGTTTAGCTCAAGTTGTAGCGATTTAAGCAGAATCTTCTAGAATAGTGCTTTGTTGTATCAGTGTCAGCTGTGTGGGACTTGTAAAAGTAATGCAGGGGTCAGCAGGTGGCATGGTGATTAAGGCGCTGGATACTCTCACATGGCTGAACACAGATCAAGTCTTGATGGCTTGCTTTCTCACTCTCCCTTTCTCTCTCTGTTTGTCTCTCTCTCTGGTCAAATTAAAATTAAATAAATAATTGAAAAAATAGTCTTTTGGGGACCAGCAGGTGGCATGGTGGTTAAGATGCTGGACACTGCCACATGGCCAACTGCTGTTCAAATACCGAACCTGGTGGCTTGCTTTCTCACTTTCCCTCTCTTTCTCTCTGTGTATCTCTCTGGTCAAATTAAAATAAATTAATAACTAAATAAATATTTACTTTAAAAAAGTCTTTTTAAAAAGAGCAGTAATGCTATGAACTAGATTGTTTGTTAACTAAGCCTTGGAAAATGTTTGTCAAATACGCTTTTACATAGACTGACCCACTGATCTTTTGGCTACTTGCTACACAACTGCTGAGGGAACCACTTAGCCCAAACTGAGCATGTAAGCCATGAACAAGCAAGTACTACTAACACAGTACTACGTGGACATTGAGAGCAGCGGAGCTGCTGGTCCAGGTGCACCACAGGCCTATAAATGTCTTCACTTTCAGTCAGTGACCCTGTAATAAGGGCAGAAAATGGAGGGAAATAGGGAAAGGGTGAAAAAGTAAAGGTACAACTGTGTTTAAGGAAAATATTATTCAGGGATACTTCTTAAAGTACAGTGAGGAAAGCTTCACTTAGGACCACTGCCGTAGGTATAGGAACCACGGCGATAGGACTTCACAGTGGGAGAAGAGATTGGCCCGATTCCTGATAGTATCACACAGACCTAGTGGGAATTGCTAGCCCAGGGACAGGGTGAGAACGGTGGAGAGAAAATAGCCAAACCAGCCTAACAGTCCTCACTGAAGGCCAGGCCAGGCGAACAGACAACGCCTGGAGAGAAGACAGCGGCTGAGCACCTGATCAGATATTGAGGGTGATCAGATGTTAAGGGGTGGCAGTTCGTGCTAAAGTGACTTAGGATTCTTGCCAAAAGTGGATTTTACAAGCAACTATATGAATGGGCCACATTATTGATATTTCACAGTATGATTTCAGATTGTACATGGGCAGACTTTTTAAAATTCTAATTACTACGTTGGAAAATTATAAATACATTTCAAGCATGTGATTTCGTGTTATTGCTGTAAATAAATTATGATAAGTTTACTTAAATTAGAAGAAAGTCAATGTAAAGAATATATTAAGTCATAGCAAGATAGGTGTACGCAGCGGAAGGCAAAGTCCTGACAGTGGGCTGCAGACAGCAGAGGTCGGCAGTCACGTGAGAGACGCTCCCTCAGCGCTCTTTTCAGCAGCTAGTGGACAGGTACAGTGCAAGAATGATGTATATGTATGCAAACACACACACACGTGCATACACGAGTTCTTCAACAAGTTCATGGGTAGGTGGAATTCAAGAGTACTAATGGTTAAGTTGGATCAAGCAAATCTGGAGGCTGTCGTTGGGCTTCTCGCTAAGTTACAATGTCCTTCTACTAAACTTGATACTTCAGTGGTATTGAAAATAGTCTAAGAAGTTTTGTAGCTTCATTAGGAAGTTCCATAGAATTAAATTAATGAAGAAAAAGGTTTTTCAAAATTTGTTAAGTTAACAAACTTTGAAGAAATCAAGTATCTATTAAGAACTTACCAAGCGTTAGTGGCTGTGTTGGTTCTAAATGTGAGTTACTGTGTTAGGTGCTCTTGTGCCTGTTATTTAATTCCCAATAACTCTCTGTAATTGTCAATCCTTAATTTTGCAAATAAGGAAAATGATTCTCAGAGACTTGACCACGCCACACAGCTAATTAATGACAAGTCTCATACCCAGATCTCTTCAAGATCAAGCCCAAGCTCTTTTTCCTTAACTTGAAAGCATCTAGTGAAGACCATATATTGCTGTCGATGTCGAGGGTACCAGAACTCCTGTCCACATATGTAGACTCTTCATGCCTGATATGCAGAGTGCATGGAAATGCAGTATCGGGGCAAAGGCAGGCTAGTCGTAATCAATCAGTTGCCACTGTCAGTTCACTCTCTAATGTTCTTGAGAATACATGAGATTTATCACTGAGGAATTGTCGAATAATGGTAGTATATGAAAACAAAGTCCACCAGGGAGATGTACTACATCATTTGGATTTAGCGCTGCCATCTGCTTAATGGCATTGAGAAGACTGCAGCGGTACTTAGGATCAGCCATTCATAGCAGTGACAGATGCTGCTGAGAGTGAACCTACCAGGAAAGAGGTTTCCTGCTAAAATGTAGATTATGTGACAGGGTTTCTAAAAAGTGGACATGCTGGTTTTGAAACCCCCAATTTTAAGTCTTCACGTAGAATTTTAAGGTCTGTAAGATGAAAATTTACTCAGTAAATTTCCCCTATTTTCTTTCCCCATGTTTTCATGGATCTTAAAATATGCTTTATTGAATTTTAGGTTTTCTAACAAATCTTACTTTTACATTGTCTCTTTAATGAAAGAATCTAATACAGTTTTTTAATAATTTCTCAAAATTGGAAGGCATGATTTAATGTTAAAGCGGCTATTAATCCACAGTAATCTCGATTCAGATTCCAATTTCACTCCTTCCTTAGCTGTATGATTTGACCAGGTTGTGTAACTTCTTTAGGTTTTTTGCCTGTAAAATGATAACAGTAATATGTGGCTTGCAAAATTGTGATTAAATGCAGCAACAGATGTAACACACCTAGTAGTAGCTTTATAAATCTGCGACGTCAGCGCAGTGAGTGTCACACATTGTTCTAAGCACTTAGCCTTCTGAAGGTGGTCACTATAGTTACACCGCTTCATAGACGAGGAGATTGTGGCTCAGAGATCAGGGCACGTTCCTAAGTTCACGGACAATGAGCGCTCAAGTTGGCATGTGCATCTAGGCAGTCTAACCACCAGCGCTCTACCTAACTGTCATTGTGAGTTCAGTTATTGCATCTGAAAACTTGTGTTCTTTTCTGACAAAGACTCCAGTTAGTGGAAAATCTCCACAAATAAACAGTGTGAAAGGATTGCACATGCCATGTTGATGCCCCACATGTGAAATAAAAGTTGTCAAAGACTCACTCTATTTGGAGTATTTAGAGTCCTGACTTGTGGGAGGAACATAGACATGAGGTCAGAACTTGATGCCACTTGCCAAGGGATGATTTGTAGCAGAGGATGTCGATGCTTTCTGACTCTATTCAGGCATCATTTATTGGACTTAAAACTTTAGAAAGTGAAGTAATTCAGATATCTTTCCCTTGTATTTGTCATCATGAAAAAGCATGTTCCTTTTGGAAAGTAATTTATGAGTTTAAACCAAGAGCCTTAAAAATGTTTGTAACCTGTGACTGGATATTCGCACAATAAGTGCATGAACTTACAATACAACAATGAATGTTCGATGGTGAAAATATATTTAAGAGCTCTATAAAAAAGTAACCAGTTTTGGCAGAATTCTGGGAAAGAAAGCGATAAATAATATAGTTTCTTACTTAACCTGTTGGTTTTATTGTGATATAATTAATTAAAATGAGTAATATTTGGAGGAAAATTAAAATAAGTTTATTTGAAACATGTTGAAATTGAGATGTCCACAAAATTGTAATAATAACATTAAATAAATACTTGATTTGAAAATGCTTTTTTTTTTTTTTCCTTCCTTGCCAGAAGGCACATGCCCTCACCGGAGAAAGACAGAAAGGAATGCCCAGTAGGGCGTGGTCATGCCAGTTCCTTCTTTTTCATTTCTCCTGCCTTCAGAATTTTGGACATGTACATACGCATGCATAACATGTAGTTCACGCTACCACGTCTGGGATTCAAATCATGAGGTTGTGTAATCTATGCGT
The DNA here is from genome assembly GCF_000334495.1 of Tupaia belangeri chinensis. Lineage (NCBI taxonomy): Eukaryota > Metazoa > Chordata > Mammalia > Scandentia > Tupaiidae > Tupaia > Tupaia belangeri. The sequence continues at coordinate 6,832,140 of NW_006159829.1, read as the reverse complement.
GTCTTTAAGTTGAATTGATAAGAAATAAGTCTTTATCTGTAACAGAGGTTTATTTATTGGGAAAACTGCGTGGAACCTGGTGCCATTGAGAGACACGTGTGCAAATGGGCAGAGTCCTCAACACTGGCTGCCCAGAAGAGTCACCTATGCAGCCTTTAAAAAAAAAAGTGTCCAAACAAATCACCTGTTTTTGTTGTCGTTGTGCATTTGTTTTTAATTTTTTCAGTCTGGGTTATGTTTTAGCCCAGCTCTCTATAAATGTTTTAAGCTCTATAGATAATTTTGATGAACGGCAATAGTGGAGAACTACTCTTCTTTTTTTTTTTTAATAACTATTTATTTTCTTATTTATTCATTCATTGATTTTTTAATT
>NW_006159829.1:6815693-6830345 GCF_000334495.1 Tupaia belangeri chinensis | reverse complement strand
TAACCACCACGCCACCCGCTGGTCCCGAGAACTACTCTTCTTGACTAGTGAGTACTGTGCTAATGAGTACTTTATACATATAACACACTTTTTACACAGTGTCTAAAAAATAGTTGCTAAGTAAATAATTGCTTTCTCCCAAAATAAATTGGCATTTCCTTAATGTCTTTTATTCATTCTTTTAGGAAGTAACTATTGACTGCCTTCTATGGGCCCAAGACTATCCTAGGTACTGATGATGTATAAGTGAATAAGGCAGGATAAAGACCCTTGTGCTTGGGTCAGCCCTGGGCCTAGTGATTAAGGGAGCTAGATTCCACATGGCCAACCATGGTTAGAATCCTGGCCCTGGCAACTTGAAAAGCATGGTGGGCACATGTTTAGGCCTAAAATTTGAACAGATTGGAGAAGTGGAGAAGGGATTGCATCATGACCATGCCCCATGGGGTGCTTTGGCCCTCTTTCTCTGTATCTCTCTAGCAAGTACATGCACCCTCTAACAATTTTAAAAAGAAAGGAAACGAATAGATCTCTGTCCTTGTAGATAATAAATCCTAAGAGTGACAGCTTTAAGTGTATTATCCATATATGACTTCATCGAGAAGATGATTAAAGAATGTAAGGAAGTTTCAAAGTTTGCTTAAGGGGATATCTGTGGGAACATTTGACTACCTTGGATAGGTAACTAGGAGAGAAATTGCCGCATCAAGTAGTAAATTTGTGTTTAGCTTTCTAAAAAAAATATTTCAGATGTTTTTCTTTCTTTCCTTTTGCTTTTTTTTGTTTGTTTGTTTGTTTTTAATTGTTTGCCATAGGGCACATCTGTTTGCCAGAGAAACAGAGAGGGAAAGAAAGAAATCACCCCCTAGGGGAATGGCTGCACCTCAGTCCCCTCACTTCCATTCTCCTCTCAGGATTTTTGAGCATGCACATACACGTGCCTGTCATGATTATCAAGCCACTAGGTTCATGATTCAAACTGTAGGTGACTTTGTGGGACTCTGGCACCTCAACCACCATGCCACCTGCTGGTCCCTGTAAGTTTGTTTCTTGAGAGAAACAGAAAGAGAAACAAATATAGCCACCTCCAGCAGTGATCTGTCCCCAGTCTCAGCCAGCCCAGATCACAGACGTGCAGCGGCACAGGCCCAGCAGGTTCAGGGAAGCCTCAGGTTACACACCCAGGACCTTCTCTTGTGAGTCCAGCATGGCAGAGCACTGCTGTCTCTGCACCACTGGCTGATCTTACATGTACCATTTTAAGAGACTGACCAACTGTTTGCCAAAATAGATGTACCACTTTAAACTCTCACTTGTAGTACAGGAAGATTCCTAGAGATAATTTTAACAGAAATGTAGAGGTCTTCTGTATCAACAACTATTAAGCTTTGCCTATACGAAGTAATGAAGGTTGAACTAAATGGAAATGCCTCTTTTTGTATTATAATATTGAATATTGTTAATGAGTCAGTTCTCCCACAGATTATGTGTAAATTCATTACATTTCCAATCAAAACTTGCTGGCTGAAGTTTTTTCTTTTTTTTGAAAATGACAAGCTAGTTCTAAAATTTAAATTTTGAATTTGAAAATTCAGAGGATTTATAATACCCAAAACAACCTAGATGAAGAAGAACAAGTTTGGAACACTCTACCATTTTCTAGGTTACAAAACCACAGTAATCCAGATGGCGTGATACTATGAATGGATAGATCATAAGTAGACCAATGCCTGTCTGGAAATAGACTGACACATAATTACGTTCAACCCGGGCACCAGGGCAATCCAGAGGGTAAAGAACTGTCTTTTCGTTAAGTGATGCTATATGAATTAATGTATATAAAAATGGAAAAATTCTTGGCATCTTCCCAATACACATGCACATCTCACTCCATTTACACATATTAATTTGAGATAGTTCGTAGCATTAAGGTATAAGTTAACTTTGTAAGCTCCTCCATGAAAATATGGATTATCTTATTATTTATTTTAAAAAATTATAAAATTAACTTTATCAAAATTTAAAGCATCTTTTTATCAAGAGACATTCTTAGAAAGTTAGGCCCAGGCAAGCATTCTTCCAAAAAATATTTACAACATATGTATCTGACAGAGGATTTTTACCTAAACTACATAAAGATGCTCTACAACTCAATTTGGGGAAAAAAAAAAAATCAACCCAATTTTAAAAGCAAGAAAAAAACTTGGACAGAAATTTTACATAAGTATCTATTCAAATAGGCAATAAGAACCCCCAGAAGAGCTCAGAATCATTGATCATCAAGGAAATAGAAACACGGATTAAAACCTCAGAGAGCTACCACTGTGAACTCACAAGAATGTGCAGGTGGAAGTGAACGACAGCATCAAGTACTGACAAGGCTGTAGGGCAACTCGAACTCTCACGCACGTGGAAAATGACACTAGCAACGTCTTTGTCAGTTTAAAAAAAAAATTAAGCATACATGTGCTCTCATAGTGCCAGACAGTTTTTCTTTATAACTCTAATCTTACACTGAAATGAGTCTTTAACCAGTGTTTGTCTTCTTTATAAAAATCTGTTCACTGTCATGTTCCCTAGTGCCTAGCACAGTCTGAAACATACGAAGTACTCAATAAGTATTTATTGAGTGAACACAGAGGAGGAGAATTCTACTTCACATCAGTAATTTTAAAACCAAGTATGCATAGCTTTAGGTAAGCCTAAAGCTCTTAACATTGAGCTTAAATACAAGGCTGTAGGTCACATAGTTTACGTTACTGTCATTCTTCACATTTGAAGAGTGAGTCTGTATAATTTGACATGTGTGTTGGTAGCAGTGACTGTCCCCCAGCAACACAAAACACCATTTGCTAGTCGGATATTTTCTCACAAGGATGCTGGTAATGCCGTTAAAAATACCACGTGAGGCTTCCTTCCAGACTTAATTATTTTACATGTGCAAATATTGCAGATCACAATCAATGTTTTCTTAAAGATAATAGATAATGACTTTGAAATTCAAACATCAAATGTTATTTATCAGCTATCTTTCCCCAAAGATACCTCAGTATAGCAGATGGAAGGATTGGCTGCAAAATCAAATTCAAAATTAACAAATGACCCAATGAAATACTGTAAACTGGCTCGTAAAATGTTGATAGACCATTTCTAGTGCTATTGGTAGAGCCAAAGAATCTTGTAGCAAATGCATACATGCGTTGGCAGCCGATATGGTTAGATTGGGGGAGTCAGAAATGAAAATACAAATAACGAGGCTCAGTGAACCCAACCTTGATTGTGTTCTCTGCTTTAAACAAACTTTTACAGTCTTCAGAATTATAATAAGTACATATCTTGTGCTTCTCCAGCTGCTCTTCAGCAGCTTCCCCAGCCTCCTCAGATTATAATTGATCTAACTTTCTCCATTCATCAGACTTTCCTACTTTATCTCATCTTCCCAGTATTTCATTGTGGTTTCTCAAGTTACGTTCTATCAAGTGCTGACATGTAGTTTAATACTTCATGCAAAGCATTCTCATTATAAGTAATGAGATACCTAGTGAAATACCCAGTGAAGGTGTAAGTAATTCGCAGTATTTTTTAAATCATCTTTGGCAGAAAAGTGAGTTATAAGCAGTGAAACTGTTTCCTTCTGTTTCCTAATAAGAAATCTTAACTCTGCTGTGTTTATAAGAAGTTTGGAACCAGGTGTCATAGTGGTTACATTGCTGGATTCCCACATGGTCGACTGCGATTCGAATCCCAGACCTGGTGGCTTAAAACTCAATGCCAAATTCGTGTGCGTGCGTGTGTGCCCAAAATCCCAAGAGGAGAATGGAGAAGGGATTGCAACATGGTCATCCCCCGGGAGTGATTTCTCACTTTCTATCTCACTGTCTATCTCTGTCTTTCTGGCAAACACACGTGCCCTATAGCAAAAATCGCTCTAAAAAGAAAATAAAAGAAGTTAATTCATTGTTAAAAATTAGCAGAAGAAATATTGAAACTTAAGGAATAGCTTTGAATTTGAATCCCAACTCTGTCATTGTGTGATCTAGAGCAGGCTACACAGTAAATGTTATGAAGCCTTACATTTTATTAACTTACATTTTATTAATAAAGTGAGTAGATAAAATATACGTACCTTTCTGAAAGTTAAATAAAATTATGAAATTTTGTATTATTGTCCAGATGTAAGGAAACTTATTTTCAGTATTTTTGTTATGCTTGTATCACTAAAGCTATTTTCTGCTCTCCTATGAAGGAATGAATGTTTGCTGAATACATCACATGACATCTAAATAAGCACTCTGGGAAAAATATTACTCATTTAGAAAGGACCTTTGCTTTTATATTACTAATGACAGCTGTCTTTGAATGAGAGCTTAATATATGTATGTAACATATTTCATTTAAACTTTACAAGTTTTATTAAAGGTGTGTATTTAAAATTATGTTACAGATGATAAAATTGAATTAAGTTTGCCCAGTGTGTAAGCTTAATGCGTAAGCTAGGCTCTGGGGTATAGATGTTTGACTCCAAAGCCTGATCCTTGAATGTTAATTCCATGCTGTCTTCCAAAATGATTGCAGTAAGGTGGAGAAACTTGCTCTAAAATGAAAAGATGAGTACATAAGGAAACTAAGCACGGCGTTGCATAAACACCACAGCATCCGCGTCAGTGTACGCTCTGTGACATACACACCACACTTTGCTCCAACTCTTGGCATGGCAACTTGGGTCAGCTAGGCGAAAGAAAGGCTACCGGAGGAACTGAAGGGATGCCCCTGAACACAGCGTTCTTTCTTGTACTTTTTCTTGAAAGCTAATGAAAGCTTATAGGTTCTGTTTTGTGTGTTTTTTTGTAATTGAATAGAATCGTCTCCAGTGGGGAGGAATGTGGCACAGCTGTTTTAGAAATACCTGAGACTGACTGCTTCACAAAGAATAGAGGTGCATCGGCTGATGATAGCAGTGACAGGGAAGTCCCAAGGCACTGGCTGGCATCAGGCCAGTCCAGCATGGCTACTAGAAGCAGAAAGGGTGGCAGGTGCCTGCAGAGACTGGAGGCAGCCATGACCCTTTCAGAGTAACTCACTCTTGTGAGAATAACTCCTTTTCAGGACAGCTACAACTCACTGGATTTTGTGAAACGGCCTTAGTCTGTCCGTGAGATGGATGCCCCCATGATCAGTCACCTGCTGGTCTCACCCCTTGAACTCCATTACACTGGGAACTGAATTGCAAAACATACATCTTGGGGGGGGGGGCAAACTATTATCCAAACCAAAGCAATGATAGAGATGTTTTCTATTACAAAATGAGAAAGCAGGTTGGCTATCTCTGTACCAAAAACATATAGGGATACTCAGCATCCCTTATCTCAGAATCAGTGTTTTGTCTTTTAGAAGTGAGCTAAGCCCTGGATTAATCATAAATTTTCAAATTAGAGATTTATTTTCCTTTCACATAAAAATAGAAGCAGCTCCAGGCTAACGTGACAGCTCTGTAGTTACCGAGGATCCAGGCTTCTTCTGCCGTTCTCATTCATCCTCCTTCACTCTGGCTTCTGTCCTAAGCTCATCTCAGTCACAGTGGCTGTTTGTGTCCCAGCCACCATACAGTGGTGCAGGCAGGAAGGATGAGGAAGAGTGGAAAGCCATGCTGGCCTCCTGAGTGAGCCAGCCCTCTGTAGAAGGGTCCCTGAAAGCAATTCTCCATGAGTTTTGCCTCTGTCTTACTGACTATCTTACCTGCAAAGGTGGGTAAGAAATGAGGTCTGGGGATTGCTGTATTTACCCCACCTCCAGTCTTATAGGAGATCCGTCGGTAAGAAAGAAGGGGAAAATGCGTGTTAAATAGGGAATAAATACCTGTTCGTTCTTCCCTTTTAACATATAAATTTGTGTTTTTAGATTAAATTATTACTGTATTTAATATTTCAAAAGCATAAATTCTCACCTATCTGAAATGGTTTATAGATAGATATCTATCTACCATACAACCAAAGGACTGTTTCCAGTACCCTGGAAAGTTTTCTGGCTTTTCTTTTAGACGGTGATTAAGCAATATCTTACCTCAGCACCTTTTGTCTCCTGGGATTACGTGGCTTTTTCAAAAAACGTACCCAAACATCTCTCTTACAACATGAGAATGGAGTGACTGCCGGTTAAATTAGGTGGTGGTGAGAAGCAGCAGGGGGGAGTGTGCGCTTGGAGAACGGAGCAGCTTAGCCTTGCAGCTCAGTGCACAGCATTGTGGCCTCTCGACTCCAGACAGTCCCTTCGTGGATCTGATCAGCTGCTTTCTGATGACAAAGTCAGACCGAATCTCATTGTTCTGCTTAGGATGCCTTTGTCTTACTTTTCTCTTAGTTGTCTGTTTAGACCTTCCTTCTTCCAGGAGCCTTCCCCAGAACTGGTTCAGGCATCCCACCTCCGAGTGCCTGCACAGCCCTCGATTTCTCAGTTCGACAAGATGTACTTTCCTGTTTACGCACTCGAGTAAGTGTGTCTTATCACAGGGACCAAATCTTGATCACTACTGCATTTTCAAGGCCTGGCACATAGTAGGTGATGTATTGATACCTACTGAACAGATGTTCAGTGAAAAAGATAGTATCTGAACCTCCTAAATTCTGATTAAGATCATCTCACAGAAGGTAATGTGAGAACCGAGGGTCTCTGTCTCTTCTGGTAGTAGAAAAGGTCGCTGAACTCCCACATGGCCAACACCAAAACCGGTGGCTTGAAAACCATGCCAGGAGCACGTGTATGCCTAAGACCCTGGGGGGAGGATGGAGGAAGTGGAATGTGTTGCCATTCCCGTCGACCGGTATAACCACCTATAATAACAATAGTTTATGACTGTGGTCTCTCTCGCAATACCGTATTGCACCTATTTGGAGCCGTGGCTGACCCCATTTAGGAAGCCCTCCGAGGTGAAACCACAGACCCAGGGTACTGCTGTAGTTGCAGTAGGTCCTTTTCCAAATTGGCTTGCCAAGAGCTTCAAGGCGTACACTTTGTTACTGCCTTCTCTGAGTCCTCCATCTTTCTAAGTCCTCTTATGCAGAACGTGGTACTCTTGAGCTCCATGAAGAACAGAAGAACAGAATAGAGTTCAAAGGATCTGAGCGTCTTGTGAGAGATTAAAGTTAAGCATAAAACAAGAACTTTCTGGCAGGCCTGTTTGAGTGTTACTGTAACAAGAGATTCAGGTTCGTCTCTGGAAATCTTTGAAATAGGAGAGATCATCATTTCAGATTGTAAGACAGTTTACCCTAGAGGTCAGCGGATGGGCCATACAGCCTCCTGGTCTGTTTCTTTCCTTTGGCTTCACAAAGTACCAGCGAGTTCTGTACTTTGTAGTGCAGGTAAAATTTAGAAGTGTTTCAAGATAGATAGAAGAAAGATCAGCCCTAAAAGGCAAACTCTTTGTCTCTGATTCATTTAAAATCTTTGTATTCTGACAAAGTGATTGTTCTTTCCGAAATGTGGTTTTGCAAACTTAATTACCATGGTCAGGTTAAGATAACAGCGCCGTTTACATGCACTAAGTGGGAGGCCAGTGGCAGGTATCTCGTGCCTGTGAAGTCCTTTCCAGTGGCTCACTGGCTCTTGCGTGTCACGTGTGACACAGCTGCAGCACTCCTGCCCTGAGCGATGACTGTAAGCTGGCCGTCTCCTTACACATGCCTCTTTCCAGTATTTTTATTGAGCACCTTTTATGCCTAAGGCACTCAGTAGCTGAACCTCAAACAGTGTAGCTGCCTAAGATTACCCTAGTTCTCAGTGGAAGATCAGGATTCAAAACTCAGACGCTCTAAAGCTGAACTCCGGCTCTTAATCAGATGCAGCTATTCCCTGTGATCCCTTTCAGTCTTATGGTTTTAGGTACCTTCTGTAGGAAGATGACTCCCATGTTTACGGCTCCAGTTCAGACCTCTCTGCCTGCTCTGAGCTAGCTTTTTCCAACTGCCTCCTTTGGGATGTCTGTTAGGCCTCTCAAACCTAGTATGTCCCAAACCAAACCCCTGATCTCTCTCAAAAGCATTTCACAACCTCTTTTCTTTCTCAGTAAATGACAGTTCTGTTTTTTTGTTGTTGTTGTTGTTGTTGTTGTTGTTGTTGTTGTTGCTTTTTCTTGGAGCCATAGAAATGTTCAGAATTTACTATCTCACTAAGGATTGTGGGGGACGGGGACCCTCCAATGGCCTGCACGAAGCTGCGTGACTCCTCTGGTGGTGGAGCCCTTCCCTGACCCTGGCGGAGCTTCACTGCCCCTCATCCCCGGCCTCAGCTACACCAGAGCATGCCCCTACAGCCTTGGAACCCGGTAGGCCCTTTGTCCAGAGTCATAGCCCCCAGATCAGACATGCACGATCCTTCAGTTCTTTCTCAGTGGAAGATCAGGATTCAAAACTCAGACGCTCTAAAGCTGAACTCCGGCTCTTAATCAGATGCAGCTATTCCCTGTGATCCCTTTCAGTCTTATGGTTTTAGGTACCTTCTGTAGGAAGATGACTCCCATGTTTACGGCTCCAGTTCAGACCTCTCTGCCTGCTCTGAGCTAGCTTTTTCCAACTGCCTCCTTTGGGATGTCTGTTAGGCCTCTCAAACCTAGTATGTCCCAAACCAAACCCCTGATCTCTCTCAAAAGCATTTCACAACCTCTTTTCTTTCTCAGTAAATGACAGTTCTGTTTTTTTGTTGTTGTTGTTGTTGTTGTTGTTGTTGTTGTTGTTGCTTTTTCTTGGAGCCATAGAAATGTTCAGAATTTACTATCTCACTAAGGATTGTGGGGGACGGGGACCCTCCAATGGCCTGCACGAAGCTGCGTGACTCCTCTGGTGGTGGAGCCCTTCCCTGACCCTGGCGGAGCTTCACTGCCCCTCATCCCCGGCCTCAGCTACACCAGAGCATGCCCCTACAGCCTTGGAACCCGGTAGGCCCTTTGTCCAGAGTCATAGCCCCCAGATCAGACATGCACGATCCTTCAGTTCTTCAGACCTCAGCGCCAGTGCTACCTTGGGGCTTTCTGATGAGACTCTAAAATAACAACCTTACTCCAGTCCCCCGTCTCTTTCAGCTGCTCTTAGTCTGGGTAGCGCTTCTTCTCACGTGACATTACATACACAAATAAATTGCATTTTGTCTGTCTCTCCCATTCTCATACAAGCTCTGTGAAAGCATCCAATTTGTTTTGTATCTTAAGTGTTTTTAAGGAAGTTGAATCCATGAGTGAGTGAGTGGGAATGTCTGCAGGTTGCTGTGTAGTTGGTGAGTGACAGAGCAGGATGGGGGCAGGTCGACCGGGCCAGATGGTCGGGGTACAGGGTGGTGCAGGCCCTCCCCTCTCACTGGGTGCTACTTGGAAGCTCCCAGCAAGGCTTTCTCACTGTGGCCTCAGTGTGCACCAGCGTGAAGGAGCGAAATGGGAAAGCGCTTCTTCTAAAACAATGACAAAACTTAATAGAAGTTGGGTGAATGTACATATTCATAGAATTCATCGAAATATAAATTAATATTAATGCCACAGTAAAATTCAGATTTAATAGCCTCCATTTTATAAAATAAAGTGACTTAAATATGTAAATATAACCAGTCTCACTATCTTTTTTAAATTACTAATTCATTAGTAAAAGAAGGATTTAGGGATCAGCAGATGGTGTCATGGTTATATCACTGGACTCCCATGTAATGTGTGTATGTACCCAGAACCCGAGAGAAGAATGGAGTAGAGGGGATTGTGGTGTGGCCATCCCCCCCGGGCGGTGATTTCTCACTTTCTGTCTCTGTCTCTCCAGTGAGCACACATGCCCTATAGCTTCCCTCGTTACCAGCATCCCCACCAGAGGGGCCCATTTGTTACGGGAGTCGATGAGCGTACAATGACACGTTATCACCCAGCAAGTCCATGGCCTCCGTAGGCTCACACTCGGCCTTGCGCTTGCTGTGGGTTTGGACGCCTGTGTGGTACTGTGCGTGTGTTCACCGTCATGTCGCCCTGCCCTGAGAATGCCCTGTGTTTTGCCTGTCTGTACCCGCTCCCCAGAGCCCTCCCAACTCCTGATGCAGGTATGCCTTTCTTTTCCCCAGTTTAGGATTTTTAAAATATTTTGATGTTTTATGTATGTACTTAGTGTCAACCCATTTCATAATTTGGAATTTCATTATAAGCTGAATTGTGGTTAACTCTAATTATATGAATGGGGACCAGAAATAATTTCTCAAGTTGTGTAGAGGCCTATTTTCCACTCATTCTTTTGACCAAATCATATTTCGTAGCTTCGGAAACCTGATAAAATTGTTTTTAACATTGCCTTTGCTTTCCTTCTACTGTCAGCTTTCTGATGGGTGTTCTCCTGAGCCATGAGGTGTCTGACAGTCAGGTTAGCAATACCAACTCCGCAAGGTCTATAATGCAGAAAATCAGCCTTTCCATTTTCATGTGAGCTGATAGGATTATTGAACCTTTCTCTTAGAGAAGGACTCTGATTAAAGTATGAATTCAATCTGTCTCTTTAAATGGAAAATCATTTAAATATTCCAATTATTGGCAAATGTATATGATTTTCAGTTCCTGAACAAAATTATTTATTTCAAATCCGAGTTTCTGTTTTGTTACATTCTTGACACTAGAAAGTAATACGTACGAACTAGGGAACTGAAGCTATTTCCATGTTCAAACCGTTCCTGATATTTTGCGAGGAATCTATAATTGCATGGCTTATATGAGCTCATAGTTTCTTCCTGGCTTTTTGATGTATTTGTCCCAGAAGACAGGGTTCTTCCCCATGGTGTTATGTGAGCTGAGCCTGAGCAGTCCCGGCTAGCTCGATAGGGAGCACACCCTGCTGCGTCACCGCATGGCCAAGGAGGCATTCACTCACATGAGAGGATCAACTTTCAAGAACATGTGTATGATGCACACAGCCCTACTTAAACTGACTATGCCTGTGTGGGCTAGGCTAGTGCTTGTGAAAGTCTGAGGTCTTACAAGCCCTTGTAGTTCATACTCTTAAAAATTAGTGAAGGCGGGGCCAGGGGTGATGTGGTGGTTAGGGTGCTGAACTCCCACATGGCCGACCATGGTTCAAATCCTGGATGCAGTGGCTTGAGCATCATGCCAGGTGCATCTGCATGCATGCCCAAAAATCCCAGGAGTAGAGTAGAGGAGAAGGGATCTCAGTGTAGCCACTCCTCCCAGAGGCGTGATTTCTCACTTTTCTTTTCACTGTCTCTCTCTGGCAAGTGCATGCACCCTATAGCAAAAAAAGTTATTTAAAAAAATTAGTGAAGTCACAATATATGGCTTATATGTATTAATATTTGCTATATTGGGATCAGTAGATGCTGTAATGGTTATGTCAATGGACTCCCACATTGCTGACCACTGTTCAAGTCCCTAACCCAGCAGCTTCAAACATGCCAGTCACGTGTGTATGTGTGCCCAAAATCCCAAGGGAGAATGGAGAAGTGATTGCAGTGTGACCGTGCTCCTGGGAATGATTTCTCACATTCTGTCTCTGTCTGTCTGTTTCTCTCTCTCTCTGGCAAGCACACATGCCCTATAGAAAAAAAATCTCTCTTAAAAAAATTGTATATACATACATACACACACACACCATATTAAAAGTTAAAACAGATAAACATTGTATTAATCATTAGCCATGAAAATCCATGGGGCTAGCAGGAATCCATTGAGGCACTGGACTCCCACATGACCAACCAGTGTTGGAGTTCTGAACCTTGTGGCTCACTTTCTCACTGTCCTTGCTTTCTCTCTGGTCAGATTAAACATAACAATAATAAATTAAATTCTTTTAAAATTAAAAATTAAATAAATAAATATGACCCATTACTTGTTGACATAATCTGTTTTTTCTAAAAAATTGCTGTTTTCTAGAAAAGGGTAAGACTGATGGCATTGTAAACTCTCATATACATTTCTTCATTCAATCTGATATGCTAAGTTGTTCTGGTTGATGTCATTGGAACCACAGATACATAGTTGGAAAGGGAAAAGTAACCAAGTAACCTTTTCAGATCACTACTGATAACCTATGATACTGTTTCAAAATTTGGCAGACTTCTTAAAGGGCAGGTCTGGACTCTTACATGATGTCAGTGTACGTTTCCTAGTCTGTAAGGTTCCAGGAGTTTGGCCCAGCTCGTACGCGAGTGCCATGGCATCGTATTGCATCACTGGGAAACCACTGCTCTCTGTGCCGCACACACTTCTTTATGCAGTTGTCGAAAAGTCACGCCTGTGGCCACCACTGATCCCAACAGAAGAGCCTTTATGTATTGACTTGCTGTCACCTACAGTGGCAGATTCTACTTTGCCAAATTGTACTTTTTACTTGAAAATTAGAATTTTGTTTGTGGTTACAAATGCTATCTCCTGTTTTATTTTTGTTGTTGTTTGTTTTTGGTTTTAAGTGACAGGCACTTCGTTTACTTTTGTGAAAACATGTGCCAAGCCTTCGAATCAGAATGACTGTAGTGTGTCACCCTTCATTCTTTCAAGCAGACTTGATGCTCTATGAGAAAAGCAGCTAGTCGGCCGCAATGTAAAAAATGGGGCGAGGGCTTTTCCTTGACCGTCGTCGGACCGCGCTGTGTCCACAGTTGCCTTACTGCATGCCAGGTGCATCTGTGTGCATGCCCAAAAAGTCCCAGGAGTAGAGTGGAGGAGAAGGGGTTTGGTGCTTTTGTGTGGTTCGTGCCACTTGTCTTGATTCCTGATAAAGCATCAAATCTGTTATCTGTTCTAGTCTGCCTTTTCATTTATCCTTTTGTTTTTCGAGGGCTGCTATATTGCTAGGTTTAATACTACAGAGACCCACATCTGGTGCAGATGCCAGCCCAGGGAAAGACAGACAGCATCTCGGTGTTGGTAAAGGACTGCGACCTAGTGAAGCCCCGAAGGGTCTCAGGGACCACCTTTGAGAAGCCCTGTTGGCAGCACTGTTTAGAAGATGTGATGTGCTGATGCTGTGGAGGAGGGGTGGGTTAGTGACAAATCCCACAGCAAGAGCATGGCATCAGGACCATGTGTGGTCTTCCCCCCAGTGAGCTACCCCTGCCATGAGCTCCTGGTTTCCTGCCTATCAGGAGGCCAGGCCTTTGCCTCACACACCCAAACCGACCTTGTCCACCTTTGGGGTTCTCTGGAGAAGAGGGGCAAAAGTTAACATGCATGTAATCAGCCTGAACACGTTTTGCAAGACACCGAAGATGGGAGTGAAGTGGAACTACTTAGATGACAGTAGCCCTGGTGGTCAGACACTAATGGGCGCTCTCCTGAGCCAGTGTAGGAAAGGTAGAAATGTAGCTGAGCTGCAGAGAGAGACTGGACTTCGGCTGTGACTCTTAGTCCCTCAACTTGTCCAACTTGGCTCTACACATGGCCCAGCCTTTCAGAATAGAAACTACGAACTGTTATGGAGACACCGTTACATAAGGCTCTTACTGAAAGCAGAGTGGGAGGTGTTAGCCATTTACTCTGAAGCAAGTTCAAAGCTTCAGTTAGCTATGGTAATGAAAAAACAGAACACCAAAACTTTATGTTAAATAGTTTTTGTTTATTCTGCTTTATACATAAAAATTCCTAAGTCGTGTAAGGATAAAGGCCGCTAAGTAGAACAGAAGTACTGAACTGGGGAAGTCACTCTAGAGCAGTTACCTAAGTTATGTCTGTGGAGTCCTTCAGTTTCCCTCCCCCGTCATAGTTACTTAGTGTCAGCCAGAACATTCACTTTTATCATAGCGTGCAGAACAGGCCCAAATAATTTCAGGGAAAAAGAAAATCAGCTCTCTATATGCAACTCAAATAGTGCAGAATTTAGTAATTTGACTTCTGGAGGGCTTCACTACACCTCCCTGCACCAGGAAAAAATTGTCACAGTCATAGCAACAAACATTGTTATACATTGCTCATTGAGAGAGGGACAAGGTTATCTGTTGTAGTCCAGTGTTCATCTAAGTCTTTCATTTATCCTTTTGTTTTTCGAGGACTGCTATGTACTAGGAATAATACTACAGAGAACCATTGAACTAGACATGGTTTCTGTCTTCAGTGCATTTCTTTATAAAGTCTAATATTAGCCTGCTTCAAACAGGAGTTTGTGAATTAAAGAATCATCTTGACCCAGCATGCTGGCACATGGTAGCAAACTCAACCATGGAAGCCACATGGCTGCCAGTTGCATATTCAGGGTTCTGGGTCAGTCTGAAAAAACACCAGGTTTGCACACACACATATTCAAGACTCTGAGGCCAGAAGAACTGGAAAAGGGAGTTCTCAGTCTTCAGGACCAGTCTGAGACCCTGGCAGGGCTGCTCCCCTCTCTTCCTGTCTCATACACATGTATGTGCTCTCCTTCATTAAAAACAAAATAAATAACTTTTAAAAATAATGACGTGGCTTGTAAACTGAAAAGGACTTCGTGAAAGAAAGGAAGATTGAAGATTGAATCTAGAAGATAGACTAATAATATATACCCGCTCCACCCACCTCTCTGAAAATTCCATGAAATGACATAAACATATTTTGAGATGCTTCTGAGAAAGAGGAAGCTGATGAAATGAGACCTGTTTAAAAAAAAAAAAAAAAAAAAAAAAAAAAAATTTAAAAAAACCCCTTTTGGGGGAGGGGGGGGG
>NW_006159829.1:6808316-6815667 GCF_000334495.1 Tupaia belangeri chinensis | reverse complement strand
AAAAGAGGAAAGGGGAAAAAAAGAACCTTTTTAAAAAAAAAAAAAAAAAAAAAAAAAAAAACTTGATAAAACCCCATTTGGGAGAAGGGTGCTGAATGGTAGAGTGGTTTAGGAAGAAACCCCAAATCAATGGCTCCGAGCAAGAAGTACCAAGAGGCTCATGCTCTTGCTCATTTGAGCAAGAGCTGCCTTTGGAGCAGGTAGGCCTGGCTCTGGCCAGAATGGGAAAACAAAGGAGAGTATGGGGAAGAGAGAGGGTTTGTTTGTTTGCTTGCTTGTTTTTTAAAAAGAAGAATAAGAAAAATTCATAAATTAACGAAAAATGTGGTAGCTTTCATTGAGTAGCCACTTCCTTCATGTCTTGCTCACACCTCCCCCGCAAAATAAGACTCTGATTCCAAGGTATTTTGGACATTCATTGATACTCATACCTGTGAGAGTGAAGTGTCTTTGTCCTCTCTAGCTTCTTGTGGACAGATAGCTCACACCTCGTTTATTTCTCTTATTTCCATTTTCAGCATAGTGTCTTGCCATGATACCTGTCCAAAAGTGTTTGCTGAATATATGGCCTCTTGGGCTTAGTATTTAATTTTGCTGTATTTAAGTCTATTTTCACATTCAAAAAACATTAGGTACCTTTGTTTTTCGTTTAATTTTGCTAGGAGTGTATACTCATGGGATGAGGGAAGAAAGCACCCCCCAGGGGCTATGATCACTCTGCCATTCCTTCTCTTCCATTTCTTCATCGTGTGGGCAGTTGGCGGGGCGGGAGGGAGGGTGTGCACACACATCTTGTGTGTTTTTCAGTCACCTGGACCAGGATGTGAACTGGGTCATGGGAGAGAGTTGGTTAAGAGAGTTCATCACTAGACCATGGGACCTATTTTAGAGTTGGATCAAGGTGGGTAGCCTCATATTCAACTTTACCAATTAGTAGCATGTCTTTTCTAAAATGCCTGAGCACAGAATTCTTCAACAGTTATATGTGTGTGTGTGTGTGTGTGTGTGTGTGTGTACACACATAATTCACTCAATTAACATCAGGCAAACATTTACTGAGTACCTACGATGTACTAGGATTTTTAGTTTTTAGAGAGATTTTTGCTAAAGGGCATATGTGACTGTCAGAGAGAAAGAAAGAGACAGAAAGTGAGAAACACCCCCCAAAGGGGGCTGGCTATGCTGCAATCCCTTCTCCATTCTTCTGTCAGGATCTTGGGTCCACACGCATTCGGCATAAGTTTAAGTCACCAGGTCCAGGACTCGAACTGTCAGGGGCCACTGCTTGACTCAGTCAATGGAACCGAGAACCCCTGGGCAAGCCGGGATTTGTGCTAGATTGCAGTGTGGAGCGTAGGGGTGAGTAGAGAGCCTGGGAGGTGTGGTCTGCGTGCCGGTGACAACAGCTCAGTTCTGGTCCTCATCAGTATTTAGGAAGGAGCTTCCCCTCAACCCCTTCTGGTGAAGTTGAGGAGTGTTCAGCCTAATGTGTTTTCTTGTGTTTAATATTAAAAGTTGTGTCCAAAATGAAGAGATTTTAGTGTTTTCCCCCTTTGCCATATGTTGGGTTTTTAGTTTATCCTTGGGAAATAGGACACGTCTTTGGTTAATAGACATTTGAGGTGCACGAAATGAAATGCCGTGAAAGCAATTCAGATGGAACTGACAGGTATGAGAATGGGGCTCAGCTGCTCCCAGCTTCTCAGCTTGATGACAGTGTTGCAATAAATAATCAGAAACTGGGCAAAATGATAGCAAGTGTCAGTTTAAAGTTTTCACTTGTCAAAACTAAGATTGTCTTATCACCAAACCATTGCTGGGCTAAATTATGCTACCTTTTATCTTCCTGTTCATTGGAAAACATTCTTCACCCGCATTTTATCTTTAATCCGAAACTGTGTTCGAGCGCTTCGCAGGCTGATTTCCAATCTACAGGTGTGTTCGTTTCTCCTTACTTCATTTAATGAAGGAGTCTTAGTTTGGTCAAAAAGCAATGGTTAGACTCTTCTGTTTATTAGTCTCAGTTCCTGTCATTTACAGTTCCAACTTAAACAACTGGGAACTGTCCTAGTCAAGGAAATTCTTTTCAGTTTTATGAGGAAGTTACTCACATTTTATCTGTGCAACAGAGAAAATCGTCAAGAATATCAAGGTTTTATATGTCTAGGGAGCCATTATGATGTAACTTCTGATCTTTGAAGGAAGACTGAGGTTCATTTAGTGTAGTACCAAATTTCTAAGAAGCATTAGCCAGTTTATTTTCAACAAAATGGGAATTACTTGACTCCTGTGGGGCCAGAGTGAGCTATTGAGAACATGGCAGCTGCAGGGTGAGCTGGGCAGCACCCTGACCAGTCCCTTGACTGGCCAATGAAACAAGACCCACCCAGCAAGAGGGAGCGACTGTCCTGTAACTGCCCCCCAGGGGAAGGCCCAAGTTTAGACAAAAATGTCTTCATGGATATTCGACACTGGCCTTTCATCAGAAGGTTTGGTTTTGTCTGAATTTCTTTTCTTGAGATAAGAAAAATAATTCTACTTTAATATCATTGTTATATGTAAAGCTATAATAAGTAATAGGAAAGCTATATTGTTTCTTTGCTTATGCAGGATTTTCTATCTTGGGAATATCAAAGTGTCACTCTTGTTTCAGCTGGGCTCTCTTCTCACCATAAATTATACTTGAAGGCAAATTTGGACTACAGAGAGAGAGAGGAGGGATTTGAGCCAGAGAGGGAATTAAAGCAGTCGTAACTTACTATAACTATGCAGCCATAAGTTCCACGTGGACCCTGACTTGTGTTTCTGAGCATGAGGAGGGATCATGTGATTCTGGGGGGAGCAAACATGTGACCTTCCAGAAGAGCAGCTGGGCAAGTTGGAGTCAGGCAGGAGCTGCCCACCAGAGGTGGCCTGCTATGGTGAGCAGAACCTGCCCCTCATGAACCGTTCAGTACAGGATGGCAGTAGGTGCTGCCACCTGTAAGTGTGTGACCCTGAGCAGGTGGCTCATCCTCTGAATCTCAGTTTCCATATACATAAAAACATCGAGAGTCTTTTCAATTGAGTGACATCAACATGTGAGAGGCCATCTGGATGGCAGCAGTCTGGCTCATGATAGTCCATTCCTTTCTCACCCTCTTCCTTCCTTCTGAATCCTCTTGGAATGCCAGCCCTCAATTTGAAGACCATTTTTGAAAACTCTGAAACTATGTGCCCCTCTTTGGGAAAACTGCACATTGGTGTATATGATGGGTCAGCTGTAGGGGTGACTTACTTTATTCCTGGACACATCTAAAGGAATGAGTGGAGCTTAACAGAGCACATTCCAGAAAGCCTGTGTTACACAGAGTGCACATCCTAACAGGCCGGCATGTTACTCTGTGTCATTAACTTATAAGATGTGACTAAACCAGAATATCAAGGCGTGGCCTGTATTCTGCACATGGAGGACACATTTTATACCGAGACATATTCTTCTTGCCCAAGCATTTCATTAAGACTTGTTAGCTCTATTTGGTTGAAATACTTGTACGCACTCCGGTTTTCCAACCTGTTTCCTGCCTCTGCGCTTGCATAAGCTGTCCCTTCTGCCTGGAAGACCCTTGCTGCCACTGCCCCCGTCCATTCTCCTCGGCCCTTCCGCGTCTCCATCTTCGTTTTTCAGGTAACTGCACAAGCATCGCATTCTCCAGGAAGCCATCCATGACACACCGGAGTGGCCAAGGTGCCCCTTCTCCATACACCTAGTCACTCTGCACAGTGAAGCTCTGCTCCAGGGCAGGAGAAGGACGAGAAACAATGGAAGCTGCTGTCATGGGAAAGCGCCTACTCCTGGGAGATTGGGGGTTCTCTGTGGGAGTGGCCTTAGGCCAGAAACTGAATAGGAAATAGCTGGAAGAGAAGAGAGAAGAGTATTTTGGCAAAAGGGATAGCACATTGAAGATCCATCTCTCCTTGAGAGGAACTTGATTAGAGCTCCTGTTGCCTATTTTGTCTTAAAAGCATTTCCAGAATGTGCCGTAGTCCTTGGGTTTGATGATTGGTCTCTGGGGTCATTACTGAGAAAGGAAGCGTGAGGGGAAGCCTAGGTGGGGTGTACCAGCAAGTCTCTTTGTGGTCTAATAGATTGAGCTACACTGTTTTCAGGGAGAGTATGGGCGGCTTCTCACCTTCCTGTTCTGCAGTATCCTTATCTATGAAGTGGGCGTGGTGATTCCACTTACCTCGGCCTTTGGGTGTTGTGAGGACTCTAGATGCCTCACAGCCAGCAGAACAGAGCGCACTCACAGCAGGGACCATGCGCTTCACATTGTGACTCCGTAGGGGTTAAATAGTTAAGCTGGCTCCTTCTCCATTTTTGGCTAGAAACTTTTTTCCTGGTAGTGTATGAAGTTGACATAATGGGAATGTTTATTTCCATAGCAGTCCAAGATAACAAATTCAGAATGTTTGCTTTCCTAGAAAACAAAGTAGAATGAGAAAGAGGAAAGCCTGATAGGATAAATTAGAAGCTCTTCCTCCAATACCCACGATGCTTATAATTTAGTAATAATCTTTATTTTACATGAGTTTTTTCCTATAAAAAAATTACATCTAGTTTAAATTCATTGTAGATCTGTAGCCTGTTTTCCATCATCTGCAGAACGGCAGTTTTGGTAAGGTCTGCTGCAAGGGCATGGTGCATTAGGATATTTGAAGAGGTCTTTGACCTGTGTGACCAAACTTGCAGCTGGGTTGCCGGCTCCACTCACCTGCTCTCCTGTCCCGTAATCACTGATGCTGAGTGGGTGGTGGCCACCTGCTAATGTAACACAGCAGTGCTGGTGAGATAAAGCATCCCATCTTGGTACTCGTTCCTGATGGATCATGTAGTGAAGTGCCCACATTCATAAAGCCCCACGCTCTCTGGTAGATAGGGACAAAGAAGAAATGAAGTCCTAGCCTTTTGTAAACTGCCTGTTAGCCAGGGTGGTGCTTGCCATTCCTCCTTGTTCCTGGAACCCCGCACAAGCCCAGCTGTCATTCTTGGCACAGGTACTAGGATTGTCCACACAGACATCCACCCAGCCCCTGCAGGACAGCGCCGTCTGTGTCCCCTCATGCACATTCGGCACTTACTGCTGGCCAGCTGTGGTTGAGATGTCAGGCATGTGCAGTGTATTAAAAGTGGGAAATTAAGAGAGGGGACTTTGATGATCTGAAAATCCAAGGCTTCTTAGGGCCCTGATACCTCAGTAGGAATTTCTTTCTGTTTTTAGCCTAGCCTGTTATCATTTATCTTTAACTTGTAGAATACTCAGCAAGTGTGATTAGAACTCAAGAGCCCAATCATTTGGCCCTGTCTTTTGTTTTGTTTAATCCAGTGGTGCCGATTACTATGACTACGGACATGGACTCAGCGAGGAGACCTACGATTCCTACGGTGAGTGACTGGCCAGAACAGCCGCATGGAGAGAGGAGAGAGGGCCTTTAAAGGTTTTTATTGATGAGGAAATGTGTGAGGATATTTGTCTGCAATGTTTCAGCTTCCTCTCAGTTCATTTGTGCATATTTAGCTATTTTCAAAAGTTCCTTTAATACTTAAATTTAATGTTTAAAGAGGACTAAATTCTTGCTAAATTTGCATGCGTTTAGATTCAGAACTTAGATTCTCTGGGTTGACTGTTAATTTTCCCACTTTGAGATTAGTTAGCCAAACTGCAGCCACTTGATAGCATGGATCTTTTTGAAGTGTCTTTGCTTTCTGACAGTACAGGAAAATGAAGCAGTTGAGACTACAGTGTGAAAGTGATTCTCCCACCCCATCTTGATATTGTAATTCATTCCTAATCTCAAATCCTCTGAAAAAAAATTACAGTGGGAGTCATTCTTTAAGGGTTATAAAAACACCAAGCCACGGAGGAGATGGGGGTCTGTCAAGCTTGCAGGGAGACAACTAAACCCTCCTTAATTCAGTGAGAGCTGTGGAGATGCTGGAGAATCCTTGTCCGAAGTCTCGATATGCAGAAGGCTGACAGGTTTAATTAAAAGAATTGGCAGCAGCAACATAATGACAGTAAGAAGCGCCTCTGCCGCGGGGCAGAGATCAGAGAACAGGAAGCTTCAGTCAGTTGCCGAGCTCTGATGAATGCCTCGTACCCAGAGCAAGTGAATCGGGATTGTGGTTAATGGATGTGATGACATTTCTCTGAACAGAACTGAAAAACCATTTTCCGGTGTTCCTTTTGAAGTGCATTTTGTTGTATCACCTGCCTGAAGCCCTGATGACCGCACCTTGGATTTTTTTTTTTCGTTACTCGTAACAAACACTTAAGAGAAATAAGTTGGTTGCTGAATGCTGTCTCCTTAAATTGATGCAAGTTAGCTTGAGGGAATGACGTTGATTGCATGTTTCTATCAAAAGAAGAGGTCATTTTAAGCATTTTTCTTTCACAGCTTTTTAAATTGGTCTCTGTGGACACATGGCTCTTAAATTGCTGTATGTTGCAGAAGGGATGTTAACTGTTTGGTGTCGAAGGCCTGTAGATAACTCTTTGGAAGTCCTGAGGCCAAACAGTTGTTTAATTTTAGGAGGTAAACACACAAAATGTCCTTTGTTATAGATACCATTGTCCAGTGTAGATTTTATTTTATCAAGAGTGAAACTTGACATTATAAAGTTATTTCATGTCCAGGAAGTGTTGTCGAAGTGTGTTCATTTTCACCCAGTCTCCCTTCCCTTTTCCCTTCAGTCGTTCTATGAAAAGACCGATGGAGGCAGAAGGAGCATTTCTCTTTCCCCATCTGCCCATTCCCTTTTGGCTCTCCAGACATTTTTCCTGTTTCTCACAGATTTTTATCTGTTTTCTTCCTTGTCTTTGATGTTAGAAGAAATCTAAGGGGTATTTTCCCATTCTTTGCCCCACTCATCAGTGTCTTAACATTAGCAAAATGCAGTTTAGTTTGCTAATTGAGCTTGTGAGCTGTTGTTAAATGAGTAACCAAAAGGAAAGTTCGTCGCCATTTAAGATTCAAAAATTATTTTTCTTCTCATGCTGATGGTTGTTGCTAGTGAGAGGATAGTTTTCCATTGCGTTTGTTATCTTTGTAAATTCCCCGGGGTATCTCTTAGGTACATGGGAGGGTTTGTGTCTTCAATATGACATCTACCACTGGTTCAGGGCTAAGTTCGATTCTGAAAAATGAAGCCTTGGGATCCAGGGTTCTGATCTAACTGTGATTGTCTCACTGATTCTAGGGCAAGAGGAGTGGACTAACTCCAGACACAAGGCTCCTTCCGCGCGGACCGCGAAGGGCGTCTACAGAGACCAGCCGTACGGCAGATCATGATTGTGCTCTGAGGTTGGGG
>NW_006159829.1:6781834-6807849 GCF_000334495.1 Tupaia belangeri chinensis | reverse complement strand
GCTCCTTCCGCGCGGCCGGGGAAGGCGTTCAACAGAGCCCAGCCGTACGGCAGATACTGATTGTGCTCTGAGGTTGTGGAGTAGCCCCTCTCCACCAGTCCTGTGTACTGTTCAAAGTAATTTTTTTCTATGAACAATCCCTTTTTAAATAAATCAAATTGCTTAAAATCTGAATGGATGGAACTTAAAACCACTTTGTTGAAACATCAACCTGGTCAGAAAAAAAAAAAAAAAAGACCTGTAAAATTTTGTTATTTCTAGTCTGTATATGAACAAATAGGTCATCAAAAGGAAAAAAAAATAACTTTGATTAACTAGTGTTAAATTTAAAAAAATAGGTTTACTAAATATGTTAATCCATTCTTTTAACATAAGCCTCACCTTTCATTTTAAAGGTTTCCATAGAATTTAGTTATTTTATCTTTCAGCCATATGCTAGTTTTGTTTCTTTCCTCTTGCCAACATGCGTAAAAAGGGAAGCCAACTACAAGTGCAAATAATGTGGTATTCTTTTGTAACTCAAGTCTTGAAATGTTCTGTAGTGTTAAGCAAAGTCTCCTCTTGCTTGATACTAAATAAACTTTTGAAAGAAATTTCGTGTGTGTGAGCTACCAATTTCATGTTTCTTATTTAAAAAGGCCTTCATAAATAGTTGTAAACAGGGAAAGGATTCATTTAACAATGCTTGTCATAAAAGGGTCACACTAAACATTGTACAGCTTATTTTAAAAAATGGTATAAAATTAAATGTGCCATGATATTACACCGTAGATTTAAATGCTGTTTGAAAGTCCAAATGGTATCAAGCTGCTTGAGTGGCACGTTAAACCTACGCAAAACCAAATCTTGTTTAAAAACTGGTTTTAAAATAACTACTGGATTTTCTGAAAGAGATGTGATCAGTTTTCACCTTGTTGAGCGTTTTTTCACTAGTGCAACTTTGGATTTTTTATGAGAATTTTGGTACCTTAATGAACACCTCGCCCCATGCTGGAAGCAATAAGCACAAAGCTTTTAAAGACACTCTGACTTGACTAATTGAGGTCGCACTCGCCAAGGCTGAGGATGTGTAACCCTTAAACGGTCTTCATTTTCCAAGGTAAATAAATCAAATAAGATTTTAATCTCACTTAATTTATCTTAATATAACTAATAAAACCAGGGCGATTACAATTTAGCAAGTTTCATTATCAATTTTAGAAAGGTTTTAAGATCAACTAAATTCTCATTTTAAAACATTTAATTTGTTTTAGTAATCTAAAAAGCCTTAGTTTAGCCAGTTTAATTGGGGCCAATTATTCCCTATTAAACAAATGTAAAACCTCATAACTAGTTATTTGTAATACATTATTTGGTTAGTAATTGAGGGCACTTCTTAAAACTGACAAATATTTAATAAAGTTATCCTTTAATCATTTGGCATAAGTTTTTTTTTTTTTTTAAATTTGTAGATTATGTAAAATGTTTAATTTTTATTTCTTGGGAGATTTCCTTCTCTTGATTTTGAGTAAAAAGGTCTTTTCTTTTGTCAGGAAATGTCAGCCATCTTGGAATATCAAAGGAACTGGTTGTGCCCGGAGAGCAAACAAAGGTAAGCACGTTTTTGTTCCGAAGATTCTGACTTGTTTTAGAAGATGAAGACAATTTCATGCTTATCTCAAGCCGCAGGGAAAATTTCCCACGCTGGGTTGCTGTTGCCAGCACTAATGATTATGGCAAATTAACTCCTCAGATCAGAAAAGAAGCTTCCAGAACATAAGCGAGTCAGACTTGTTTTGTTCTAAGCAGCAGAGATCAGAGACTCGGGTCAGCACAATCTGAATTTAAATCCTCAGTAAAAACACAGTAATCAAAAGTAGCACGAAGAAATTTTCCAAAGTGTTAAATAAAAAAAGTATTTTTGCCATATGTAACGTATAATATGACCCCAATTTTATTTTTCTACATATATATGCATAAGTAAAAAGAAAATTACAGAGGTAGGCTGGAAATTTTTAACAATAATCTTAGTCTTATAGAGGTATGATATTTTCATTCTTGTTTTGCAAAATAATTTTACAAAACAAATTATTATAAGGCAATATTATAAAATGTGTTTTCTTAAAATTAGAAAACAGTTTCAGGATCTGTGAAGGAAAGGTATGATTAATTTGACTTCGCTGGTCAGATGGTCTTGCTTTTTAAAGGGCAGTGGCATAAATAGGAGGGCCCAGCTACACAGTGACTGGGACCGCCTGAGAGGCCTGGGTGAGGTTTCTGGACCAACCAGAGAGGCCGGTGTGTACTTCTGGTCCGTTCTGAGTGGCAGGCTAGGGTGGCATGCTGATGCTGTCGAAAATAGACCTTTCTCTCTCCCTCACTTTGTCTCATTTGAAAAGTAAAATAAAGCATTGCTTAGACTCTGAACTTTGCGAGGGGCTTACTTGTTAAGCCTTAATATTTGAGATCTGTCACTTAATTTCTCAAAATTGTAAGAAGGTATCAGTTACATTTGCCAAAGGAAGAAATTTAAGTTTCCAGAGGTGAACTCACTTAGGTTAGTTTACTAATTACTGGTGTAGCCAAGATTGAAGCCATCTGTTCTCATCTCTGTGCTGCCCTGGTTTTCAGAGAAGAAACCTTTCATTTTTGTTATCTCGCATCGCTGGGAGCTACTCATACAACACTGAGCGTGGACAGGGCGTTATGATTGGTAACATCCCCTTCTCTGCATCTGCCCCATCCCTGCCCCAGAGAGATGCCTTCACACAGAGATTCTTAATTTGGCTGAGGATCTGAATCTTCTCGCACTCAGTATCTCCAGTTGAATCAGTATCAGTATTCTCCTAGTCACTGAGCATCTGCTGTGCTGTAGCCAGAACACCGTTCCTGTCCTTAAAGGGCTGCAGTCTACTGGGGAAGTGGGCAGAACGTCATCAGGGCTCTGGCAGACGTGACTGTGGTGCCTACAGGTGCACGGAAGAGGCGTGCATGTCCCGAGGATGGGAGGTGGAGGGAGGGGAGGTGCCAGTGGAGATAGTGGGGCCAGTAAAGATAAACACAGGGGCAGGGTCCTCCCGGGGCTTTCATAGCCAGCTCTGCTCTCTACCAGCTTTGTAACCTCATGTAACCTCTAAACCAGTCCGAAGGGCGACTTCCCCACCGTGAAAAGGCATCATGGTGATAGCTACCCTAGTGTTGTGGTAAAAATTAGAAGCATGTCTGGCACAAATATAGGTATTTCCTCTTATTTGTTGCTTTATGTTAATATTGGGAATTAAAAGAAAACGCGGTCATCTAGGAAATGCAGGGTGGTGCTGGCTGGATCGGCCAGGGACACGTAGGGAGGAGGCTGTAGGTCTTGCTGCGAAGCTTGAGTGCAGCGCAGCGTTTTTAGATGCATTCCCTCCCTGCCTTTGAGCTTGCCCCACTGCTTTCCGGGGGGGAGGGATAGTGCCTTGTTCCGTCTGCGCTCCAAAAAGAAGTTTGCTCACAGCTTTGTTCACGCCAGTTGGTGATCCTTTAGCCAGCCAGTGAGTGCCTTTGAAAACAGGGGCCTGCCTTTCCCATTGTCTTGGCTCTGTCTCCTCACACAGTATTCGGCAGAGTAAGGGTTTTGTCAGGCAGTGGCTGCAAAGGAATGACTGTCAGTGTGACCCACGTGGTCCCTAACAGGCAGTGTGAGGGACGAACACAAGCACACCCCAGTGCACACAGTCATGCTGACAGTGTTACAGCTCAGTCAGTCCAGCTCAAAATTAGACTCAGGTTTTACTAATTAGAGAGACCAGTCCCAGAATTTAAAACTGATACTTTGGAAAAAAATAAAAACATAGAGTCCAAAATTTAACCAAAATGTAAGCCATTTTATAGAACATATGCGGTAAATATAAGTAATAAAGTTTACTACTTGTTTATATTGGTATTCAGTGTTTTATAGGGGTAAAAGAGGAAAAAGCCTCATTATATTTAAAATAGACACCTATTTTATCCTGGATTCTTTACCATCCTTGGGAAAGGCTGCAGATCATGTTTCAATCTGAATTTTACTCTCCCTTACCTAATGGAAGATCCTATCTAACTACAGTTGATTCTGACTGGGATTCCTATTTTAAGAGTCTCAGTTATTTTCTCAGTGATCAGTACCTGGCACTGACGTTGTTTTCAGGTATCACTAGGACGAGTCCTTCGCCAGCTCCCAGAAGCTTTCTCTGGTTCAGCCTCTGTATGGTCTTGCCACCTGGCTTTCCAGCCACCTCCAGCACAGCACCACTCTGCACCCTGCCCCGTCTGTGGTATTGAAAGCCCTTCAGAGCGCTTTCACATTGAGGCGTCCTCTGCCTACAGTCTCATCCCCTACCCTATTCACCCAGCTCCTGGCCCAGATAGTTGTTCCCGTAGCCAGACCTGGAAGTGAAACTTGAAGCATCGCTTTACTCAGGGTCTTTCCTGGCCCAGCGTCTCCAGCCTAGTCTGGGTGCAGAGCCCCTGCTCGAAGACCTCCAGCATCCTGCCAGTTCTGCAGCACAGTGTCCTGTGGTTGCCTTCTCATGCTCTTCTCCCCCACCATCTGGAAATATCTTTAGTGCAGATACCATGTCTTACCAGTAAGTGGTATACGAGCAGCAGCTGGATGTGCGAGGGAATAAAGTGAGTGTGGTGGCTCAGTGTGCAGGGAAACGGAGCTGGGCTTCTTTGACCTTACTGGATCGAGTGAATCATCCTTCCATTTGAGGAAAACTTGGCAGACTTAACCTGTGTGTGTGTGTGTGTGTGTGTGTGTAAAATCCCACTTGACCATGACCCCCTAGCAGGATCTGTGCCTCTGCTACCTCGCCCAGTTCCTCGTGCCTGACAGACACTCCCGGAGGTGGAATACATGACCAGACACTGTCATGAAGGTGCAGGGCCGGTGCTGGGAACCCAGGCTGTCACAGATTTCTGCACGGTTTGCTGATGCGTTTCTCATTCTGCCAACAAAACTTTTAGACCCTTTAAAGAAAGTACATGTCTTACCTAACTTGAACCTGCAGTTCCTAGCAGCCATGTACCTGGCACAGAGACCCTGCAGGAACTGACAAGGTGTTCAGGGAAGAACCAATGCGTGAACAGACGAACCTGTGGGCTTTTTTTTTTTTTTTTCAGGTTTTTGTCATAGGCTACATGTCTCAGAGAGAAGAGAGAGAGAAAATGAAAAATTACCCCCTGGGGACATGGCCACATCACAAACCCCTTCTCTGGAATTTCGGGCATGCACACACATGCACTTGGCATGATTTTCTAGCTGTCGGCTCTGGGGCTCGAACTGCTGCTGGCCACATGGGAGTCGAGCCCCTTGCCTACTACGCCACCTGCTGGCTCTGTACCTGTGTTTCTTAAAACACCAACACTGAGCACTTTTCCTTATTATTAGTTTGGCTTCCCAGTGAAAATGAGATACGTCTGAATTTCCCCGTGGAAATGTGAAATTGGAAAGTGAAAATGTGTCCTTTATTTAATTGGGACTGTGTGTGCTTGGTACAAAACCCAAAACTTCCAAAAGAGTAAATAAGGGAAAGTTGGTCTAAATTCCCAGCCCTCCCCAGACACCCACAGGCACCTTCTTGGTGGATTTCTGTGTGTCGTCCCCTGAGTAGTCTATGCGAAGGCAAAGCACATACATTTTTAAATTGCCCCTTTTTTCACATGCAGAATATTAGTTTCCTCCCCTTCTTGTTTGACTTTAGCGTATAGCTTAGAGTTCAGTTGTTTTATTATAAAGCTATCTTCTTTCTGTTGGCTGAATAATAATGGGTGGTTAGAAAAGTGACGTAGGTTGTTTTTCTGCCCAAAACTGCATCATGACTTTTTCAGTGGCCTAATATTTATCTGAACCCTAATTTAAATAATCACTGACAGATGCGTAGTTTGTGTCAATATTTTGTTCTTGTTAAAGGCAGTGCTAGAAATAATAGCCTTGCTCTGTTCTGGCATGCAGTTTGCATCGGTCTTCAGAGTCCATTTCTGAAGTGGTCTTGTGCGTCACTGCGTGTTCGTAGCTGTCCCTCTGTTGGTCCCCATGGAAGTCATGGCGTACCTTTTCTTGTCGTTTATTTTTTAGTGATAGGGTGTCACCATGATCATCCTCCTGCCTCAGCCTCTCAGCTGGCAGACACGTGCCACCACGGCCAGCTCTCTCTTACATAGGGCCTCGCAGTGTTCCCAAGTCATCCTCCAGCCTTCCCAGATTGACAGGTGTATGCCACTGCCCCAGCCTTTAGGTTGGACCAGGAATCAACCCCAGGCCTCTTACCTGGTCCCAGCCTGTGGAGCAGAGCAGCATACCCACTGTGGCTGGGTCCTGGCACATCTTAGTTTGACTTTCTGGAGGCAGCATGAGCTCTAGATGCAGTATGTGTTTATTACTGTATACCCAGTCAGCATCTGTGGCCTGGCTCACCTGTTCCCCGTGCTCCTCTGTACACAGCACAGCACCTGGCTAGTACGCTAGGTCCTGCAGGGAAGAATAAGGAGACGGAGGGCTTGTGTCCAGTAGGGCAGCTCCTGGGTGTTCTCCTGTGTCTTACAGAAAAGCTGAGTCCCACAGCTCTTCCTCACACTCATACTGATCTCTCACCGCTCTAACCTACTCCCGTTTGTAGATCTATTCAAGGCTGACCCGCCGTGTGGCAGGTTTGTGCCAAGCGTCATGGACACATCAGGGTGGGGAGATGGCCTCCATCTTGAGAGGTTCACGAGTCTCTGTGGAAATATGCAATATTTCTATTGGCTGAATAATAATGGGTGGTTAGAAAAATACTACCCCAGCCCTCCAGCACTCGCCCTCACACCGTCTTGGCCCACCTTGATCTCTTCTCTGATTATCCAGATCCTAGTTCTTCAAGACCTTACCTCTTTCTTTCATCCAAAAGAGTCCCATCTTCTCTCCCTCCAGGGGCACTGGCCCATAGCACTTGGGGGCCCTGAGAGTGCGGGAGCAGATAGACTTGCATGGGGTCCTAAAAGTCTAAATCTGGCAAGCAGGGCGGCAGGAAAACAGCATTAGACTTAACAGTCGGATACAGATGGGCGGGGCGGGAGTGGACAAGGCCTGGGACGGCAGGGATCAGGGCTTGGGGTGACATGAAAGAAGACTGGCTAGAGAGATGGGACCAAGCTCCCTCCGCCGCTCCATGGTGTGGAGAGCAGAGTCCCTGGGCCGGGGCAAAGCCATCTGATGTGTACAGCATAGCACAGTAAGTTCTCTAATGTCAGTTAATAAGAACTTTTCAAATCATCTGAAAGTTCAGCCTCATAACAAATCACAAGAATGCCAGGACTGTGCAGGCGGATCCACAGAAATGTATTGTATATTTAACTATTAAGGATTCATGTAAAATAAGGCACTGCCATTTGGAAATCAAACCCATAAATGTCACAATGGATTGTAATCATTGTTGTACTAATTAGTCATTCCTCTGTTTTTGAAATACAAAAATGTTATGCCCTCAATTTTAACATTTCCATTTTGCATTGTTTTTCATAAACATCCTTATTTTTATTAGATTTCTATTTGCCTGCTTCCTCTACCTAAGTCCTGCAGTTCCCGACAGAGCACGTAATTATTCTAAGTTTCTTGATATATACAAACATGTTTCATTTTCCTCTCTTTCAGGATTTTCCTTTCTATGTACGGACTGCTTAAGAATAGCCAATTCACCAGCGTGCCTCGTCAGCAAATAAAACCATTTGGGAACTTGGAAATCATCTTAAAAAATTAATTTATTTTTTGCATACTTTGTGTTCTGTGAAATGTTTTTATAAAATGGTATGCTTTTTAATTTTGAAAAGCTCATTTTCAACAAAAAGAAAGAAAAAAATTTATTATCTCCTCATGACAATAAAACAGTAATTTGTACAGTAGTTCCAGTAAAGGCTGCCTTTCAGATCCCTTCTCCTAAGTTTCGCACAGCTGAGGACCACTCGCAGCTGCCGCTCCCGTGAGCGGGCAGGACTCTGCACACACTCCACGTCTGCAATGGGTCTCCGGCACAGTGATGGGCCAGTGCACAGAAACGGGTTTGGCCAAAAGTACTCTGTCACATAAAAGGTTAATAATAAAGGCTTCCACGGGAAGCAGAGTGGCCTGGCAGTCAGCCTGATTTCCGTGCCTCTCTGTAATCCGTTAGGGACCATAAAGGTCGTCACCCCTGTGGACAGTCGTCACCTGTTCGTTCTCTTTTCATCGCTAACTGGTGCGTCGTGATTTTAATTCCGTACTCCCTGGGAGGCTGCGCTTTTATTTCTTGTGCTGGAAGCTCCCGTAACATGTTTCCTGATGGTGGAATTTCAGAAACAGTCTTGCACACTTAAATTCTCACTTTCTTACCTCAAAGACACATTTCCTCAAGGCGTTCACTTTTTACAGTACCACGTTTAAAGCATCATGTTAACCAGCGTGACTCTGAATAGTTTAGCTTTTCTTACCCTCTTATGATGCAGCCTGACACAGGATTCTCTGCTCCTGCAGTTCGTACCTTTCCATTTGTCAAGCACACGTTTCTCCACCTCAGGAACGCGCGGGGTCCAAACCTGTGCTGGAGCAGGGCTTCCAGCAGGCATGGCGGTGCAAGCACCCAGGACAGGGCACGCTCAGCGCCACTGGGGTTGTGCCCTTTCATTTGGAATTAGTTTAAAATCCCTAGGAATTTTCAGACCATGGTAAATCAGAAAGAATGCGGACTGTTTTGCTTATATTGTTTTCACTCGTCAAGTCACAAACCTACCTAAAATCTCATAGATTCAAAGCTGTTGAACCATCTTCTTTCTGTTCCCTTGACCTTGATTCCACTCTTACTACCTTAATTCCCCAACCCCCTTTTTTAAAAAAAAAAAAAAAAAAGTATTTTAGGTTTTTGCCATAGGGTGTGTGCACTCACCAGAGAGAGACGGAGAGAGGGAAAGTGAGAAATCACCCCCTTCCCCCCCCCCGAGGGCATGGCCACACCACAATGTCTTCTCCTCCATTCCCTTATTTTGGGATTTTGGGCACACACACACACAGACACGCACACGCCCAGCATGATTTTCGAGCCACCAGGTCCAGCACTTGAACCATGGTCAAATCCACTGCCTTAACCACCTTGCCACCTGCTGACCTAATTTTGCCTTATTTTACCACTTACATGTCTTCAGTAAATGCATACTTATCGAGAATCTCATAGTTTGTTCCTACGTACTGAAGAGAGCAGAGATGGAACCATTCCTTTCCTGGAGAAGCTTATTCTAGTGGGAGCAGACAGATGACAACCACACAATGAGAATATCAGCTCTGTCAGCTGTGGAGAGCCTCACTGCACAGTAACGGGAAGAAGAGGGGTTCAACTTTAATTGGGTGGTCAGAGAATAGTGTCACATTTCAGCAGGGACTGAAAACAGGTGAGCTTCATTGAGACCTAAGAAGTGCAGAGGTCCTGAGGAAGAAGTGTGTTTGGGCACTTGAGAAACAGCAAGGCTGCTGTCATGGGGTAAGAAGAGAACCAAGAATAGTACCAAGAAAGGTGTCCGAAGAAAGGACTTGAAGGGAAAGGGACCAGGCCCTCTGCTGAAGGTAGGGCCGTTAAGATGAGGGCTGAAGAAGGCATTACCAGCCTTGATTTACTTCATAATGTGAAGACTTGAAGGAGGGGAATTAGTTCAGTTAACTCTGAAGGATCTTGGTTTAAAGAGCTGTCAGAAAGGGATCGCCAGGTGGCATAATGGATATGTCGCTGGACTCGTACATGGCTGACCTCAGGCCAGGTGTGTGTGCATGTGTACCCAAAATCCTAAGAGGAGAATGGAGAAGGGATTGTGGTGTGGCCATCCCCTGGGGGATGATTTCTTACTTTCTGCTCTCTGTCTCTGTCTCCAGTGAGTGCACACACTATAGGAAAATCTCTCAAAAAATATTTTTAATTGTCAGGAGTGCAGAATTAAGATGAAAAACTTGAGTGTAAGACACGTAAAGGCTGCTAGAAGGACGCCCATGAGTAGGTGAGGGTCTCTGCACAAGCACTGGCCTAGGCAACAGCAGCACAGAGAACGTGGATTGTTACAGACGCAGGAGGTGGTTGCGCAGGGTGGGCCAATGGGGTGTACGCACTCTGTGCCAACAAGTCGGCTTGCTCTGGTGACATCCATCAGCACCTTAGTCCACAGGCTCTTTGGCCACAGCTGTGTGACCTAGCCATGGAATGATCAAGATCCTGAGGGAGCGCCCAGTTTCCAGGTTAACTTGGCCCTTGGCTTATCTCCCACATCGTCATGACTTGGCCCTATCTACCTCACCAGCTGAAAATTCCCACCATGTCTTTCCTTATTCAGGGTTTCCTGGCCTTGGGAGGATGATTTTTCAGCTCAAACATGGATATGTGGGGAATGATGTTAGGAGATTCTGGGTCTGATTTCAGTCTGTCTTGGTATCCTCGAGCACTACTGTGACAGGGAAGGGAGTACTGCCTTGTTAGGCAGCAGTGGTTCCAGTTCCCGCCCTGGCCTGTTGACAAGTGGATGAGGGAAGGAGGGTCTCCTGGTACTGGGGAGCAAGCCTGGACATTTGGGCTCTCAGGCTTCTACTTGTGTTGCCCTGGATTCACGGCGTGGTACGGGGCACCATAGCCTCATTACCCCTAGGCACGAGGTGACAAAATTCAGACTCTCCATTGGGCCTTCTAACACCACCCCAACAAGGAGAGAGGGCACCGACTCGCCACAGGTGGGGATGGAGGTTCTAGTTCCCCACGTGGTTTCCATGAACACTCCACTGAGTTGCCCACAAAACAAACCACTATCTTGTACACCTGTTTCCTACCTGCCACATGGTGATTTGGAAGATCCAAGAATCTGGCCAATTCATACTCATTTTTTACACCCGTGAAATTCTAACAACACCCCATTCCTACACCATCGCACTCTGCTGTAGACGTTCACTTTCTAGTCTGTCCTCCTACAGGCTTTACAACCTGAGTCCCTTCAGTCTGCCATGATGAAATGTCTTAACTGGAATAATGTATAAACAGAAATTTATTGCTCGCAGTTCCAGAGGTGTAAAATCTAGGACTTCATAATGTTCGGTGTCTGGTGAGAGCTCTGTCTTTCATTGGTGATGACTTTAATGTGCGTCATATAGTCGAAGAGAACATGGGAGCTTATTCAGATCTCTTACAAGGGCCCGAATTCCATTCATGAGGGTGAGCCCCCGTGCTAATCACTCTCTAAAAGTCCCATCTCTGAATGCTATCACATAATACTAGCATCCAATATATGTGATTTTAGGGGGACATCAAATTTCAGGCTACAGCATACCATTCCTGGCCTCCTAAAACTCATGTGCTCACATGCAAAATACTCCATCCCAATAGCCCCCAACGTCTTAATCTGTACCAATTCAAAAGTCTAACTAAAGTCCAGAATCTCACGTGAACATTTAAGTAAGACATGGGTGAGACGGTGATCCACTCAGAGGCACATTTCTCTCCAGCTGTGAATCTGGGAAATCAAACATGTTAATATGCTTCCAAACTGCAATGGGAGACAAGCAGAGGACCAACGTCTCCATTCCAAATGGGAGAAACTGGAAAGAAGGAAATAGTTTTTGACCAAAGGTCCCTGAACAAGCTTCAACTTAAAATGCCACATTCTGAACACACTGGGATAGGTTTGGACCCTCAAAGATTTACTGAGCGCAACCCATGAGGAAGCTTTCATGACAGAGTGTCTTATCTGGATTTCCTGTGTTGGAAATGCATGGCAGTGGCTCTACCCACCTACGGCATCTGGGGTGACCCCACCCCTAGTGGGGGCTCTCTGTGGTGACCTCATCTCTAAAGTTTCGCTGCCTGGGCTGCAGAGCTCCCTGGGGCATCGTCTGGAATCTGGGCAGGCAGCCATGCTCACAGCTTGGTGGAGACAGCACATGTGGGCCTCCAAGGTTCACTGCCTGTGCCTTCTGAAGGAGCAGCCTGAGATGCTTGTGCCCACTTGTTCACAGCTGGGGTAGCTAAGGGGCCCTGCACCAGAATGCTGGGAATACAGCCTTCAATGTTTTCTGCTCCAGGGGCCAGACTGATACAGCAGTGAAGCATCTGGGCACACATGGGGAGGGTCCTGGGTTTGCATCTCAGGGGGGTCCCTGAGCACATCAGGTGAGTATGTGTGTGCCTGTGATCTGGGTTGGATTATGGCATGGAAACTCTGTTGGTGTTCTCTCTCTCTCTGTCTCCTCTCATCGAGGAGATTAATAAATACACTTGAAGGGGGATTATTCTCCCAAAGCCCTGGAATTCTGGGCCTAGAAGGAGGTAGGGCAGCCTCAAAGACCTCTGAAAAGCCTTCAGCTCCCTTTTTCCATTGTCTTGATGGCTACTGCAGGCTTCCACCCACAGTGTTTCCCTGGCTGTGTTCCTCAGGCTCTCCAGGGCTGCCTCAACCCCTTCAGAACCTGCCTTAGGTTAACTTTCCCAAGTGCAAATCATCCCCTTCAGCTCTTATACTGGTTCATTGTTGCTTAATGGTCTAGGTAAAATGAAGGCTCTCCATCTTGGCCTGAAGGGCAGTTCTCCCATCTGAGTCCACCCTTCCTCTGGGACTGCTGCTGTGCCTCTTCTAACCCCACATCACCTGTTACGACCACACCACGATCAAACACTCACCTCCTTGCCGTTCCTCCCCACCGCAGTCCAGGGCCTTCTCACTCATCTTACATGCTTCTCCAGTCCTCTCAGGGCTGCTCCATCCTCCATGGTCCCGGTCCTGGCACTTCCTTGAGTGGGTACTTTGACTCAGCACTGAGGTGCTTGCCCTGCAATCTGCCCCTCTCTGAGTGGAGCACCTGGATCCTCCACCTCTGTGCTCAGTAGGAGCTTCCCACTATCTGGCATGGAGAAGGGAGGAACCCAGGATAGGGGGTGCTGGTTGCAGGTACAGTGAGGAGAAGAGGATTTACAGGCGATAAGCCCTTGGTGAGACCTGTCAGAGCAGGAGCATCTTGCCCAGAAGTCCACCAGCCAGGACTGTGTGGCCTAAGTGAAGACAGAGAACGGGCTGCTGGAGGTAGTGCCTCAGTCTCACAGGACACGGAGGTGAGACCGGAACAGGGAAGCCGACACCAACACCCTGGGCTTGTTTGTACTGCACAAGGGAAGAGGCAGGGAGGACTAGCCAGAGGGCTGGAGCCCCCTGCAGCAAAGCTTAGACCCGGGCCCAGGGTGCTAACTGCATTCAGGATGCCCTAGCTCTCCCAGTTTGCTGTCCTGTCTGGTAAGAGTGGCCACGACTCTGCAGAGGGGGAAAGCATGTTGCCTCAGAAACCAGTGGTCAAGCAGGTGCAGGCTGCACTAGGAGAGCTGCATCTCAGCTCAGGATGTCTGGGGCAGCACCATGGGAGAGGGGTGAATGGCACCCACACTCCTGGCTTTTGCCAAGGAGTTGGATACTGACACTTGTCTCCTGCCCAAGCTGGTCTCCACCACCTTCTGGCTTGTGATCTGGGATCAGACCCACAGCCCTTTGTGCCTCCGTTTCCTCAGTGGAGCACCAGCCTTGTGGGTTTGGTGGGAAATCTGCAATAGAACCTGGGTGGAGCTGGCCTAAGGCCTTGCCTGGAGCAGGTGCCGCCCCACAGCCAGCTGCCTGTCTCTGAAATGCACCACACAGTCCCTCACGCTAGAGCTAGAGCCGTGGCTGGGGAGAGGGAGGGAGCAGAAGCCGCCTTGGCTCTCACACGAGGCGCAGACCCTTGTCTGGTCCGTAATGACTTTCTATTTATAGCCGGCAGCGCTCTGTGACCTGCTTGGTAAATAGATGCTTTACAGAAATAGATCAGAGCCGTCTTGCAGGGGCCAGCGGAGAAGAGGGAGGCAGCGAGCACGAGGGGCCCCTGGGGACCCAGCCTCCCCCTGGCTCTGAGATGAAAACTTGGCCTGCAAGAGACTCAGTTCACAGAGAGGAACTGCAAGTGGCAGCCCAGGCTGGGCCCCCTTTTCTGGGCCATTTTGAAGACCTCCATGGTACAAAAGTTGTCGGCTTGGTTTTATCGGAATTGTAGTACTGCAGCCAGAAAGGTAGGGGAGGGGGTCAGCTGGCCACGGCAGTTCTCCACCCGTGAGGGGGTGGCAGTTGGGGGGAAGGTGCGCTGGGTTCTTTGCCTCTTGGTACAAGAGTTCACCCAGATGCCCTGAGGATCCCCGAGGGGGCTCGCCCCGGGCCCCATGGCGGCAACATTCAGGAACACACCTCCCTAACACCTTCCTCCCTGACTCTCACTGGGCTTCCTGGGATCAAACCCAAACAAGGATGTTGGCATCCTTGTCTCAGGGTCAGCTTCTGGGGACACCCAAACTGTCACAGACAGATTAACGACCCTCAAAGATACCCAGGCTCCAGTCCCCAGATGCCATCAATATGTCACTTTACGTGGCAAAGGGGACTTTGATGAATGATTGGTGGAGGATCTTGCGATGGGGAAGTTACTCTGGGTTATCCAAATGAAGTCTGTGTCATCCTGAGTGTCCTTATGTGAGGAAGCCAACAGGTTTGGAGCCGGGAAGAAAGTGCGTGGATGGAGGCAGAGATGGGAATGATGGGCTTCGAAGGTGGAGGAAGGTGCCTGTGAGCAAGCACCAAGAGTGGCCTCCAGAAGCCGGAAAGGCAGGGCCAGAGATTGTCTCCCAGAGCCTCCAGAGAGGAGCACAGCTCAGTGAGACCCACGTACAACTGTGGACCTACAGCGCCCCAAGGCAATAAATCCATGCTATGCTAAACCACTCACTCCAGCAATTAGTTACAGTGGCAGCAGGTGCCTAAGACGAACACCGAGACAGCACGGGAAGTCCGAGGACCGCAGGAAGAGCGAGTGTGGAGGAAGCCCACTTTGCATCTCCCGGCTTGGCTTACAGGCTGGAAAGCCTTGAGTGAGTTGTGCAACCCCTCTACCTCCTGCTCTTCTGGCCTGGCCTTTCTGGTGGGTCCTAGGGTTGCTTAAGAGGAAGCCCAGTAGGAGGCGAATGGTAAGAAGGAGCCAGAGCCATTTCTTTTCTAAGTCCCTTAAATATCAACAACATTATATATTCTGCACCAAGAAAACACACATCTCAGAAGAAATGTATTGCTCTTATTAGTTACATAATTGAATTTACAGAAGTCGGTGGATTTTTATCATTTTTATTTACTTATTTTTGTGCTTTGTCTCACATCCCAAAAAAGGATTTGGGATTGGTCTCCTGCAATGCATGTGTGCTACCCAGAGGATAAAAGGAAAAGATGAGAAGCATGGGGAAAAGGCATCTAGGGTTAAGGAAATGGGGACAACTAGAGAGGAAGGTGGGATTGGAGAGCCTTATGTCTAAAACAGGCCCCTGAGCATCCCGGCAGCCAAGGCAAGAAGAACTGAATGCAATTTCAAGGAGCCAATGTCCACAAGATGCATCCTTCAGAGTGTCTAGAAGAGCACACAGGAACCCCCCCCCCCCCCCCCCCCCCCACGCGGACCATCAGCCTGAGGAGACAGGGGAAGGGAAGGATCAGGGGAGAGGCAGAAAGGTGGGCCTTGGGTCCTTCCTGGAACAGGCAGTGTCTGAGTCTCATCCTCCAGGCAAGGATTCCGCACATTTAACTTTAATTTAGTTAAGTAACAAAGAAGTCCTTAAGTATAAGCAAGTCTTTGCAATATTTAAGACACATTTAACCAAAAAAAAAAAATATATATATATATATATGCATATCCCCATACTCATTGTTTATCTAAAGCTCAGATTTAACTTTATGTGCTGTTTGTGATTGGACAGCTCTACTGTTCTGAAGTATCCTCACACCCTCCCCAGGGAGACCAGACTCGACCCGTGTGGATCTGGGTAGAAATCACACCGCCAGCACCAACCCACAGGACATAGGCTTGCCAGTTCCGTGTGATGAACCGCCGCTGGCTGTTGGGGTGTCCAGTGGCCAGTGAGTCCATTCCCAGGAGGGAGGGAGGGAGGCTGACCTCATAGGGGTACCCTCATCCCCCTTAAGTTCCCAGGAGAAGGGACTCCCTGGATTTACTCCTCTGGACAGAGCTCACTGTAGAAGGCTATGTGCTAAAATCCTCTCTGTTTTCTCAGAGAAGTCACGATCCGGGAGAGTGCCATCTTTGTAAAGCCCAACTTTTCCTGGCGCTGGGGAGAGATGTCTCCAGTCTTAATTTTAGGTCATGGAGAGGCAAGTATGTCACAAGTTCTTTTTGCCATGCAGCTACGTCGCATGCTTCCTTTAGCAAGCTTATCCATGAGCACAGACCTAGTTGCAAATGACAGAAAACCCCAAATAATGGTGTTTTAAAGAGAAGCTTGTATTTCCTCTCACATAACAGATGTTCACAAGTAAGCCAGATAATACAGGGCCAGTACTAGTATTCCATAGGGCCACAGACTCCTAGCCTTTCCCTCTACCACCCAAAACTCAGGGAGTCACCTCACAGGCTACCTCATAGGCTGCTGGAGTTGTAGCCATTGCCTACACGTTCCATGCTGCAGCAAGAAGAGCAAAAGTGGTACCCATCTCAGCTAAGTCAGCTGCCCTGGCCCATCCTACTTGGAAGTCTGACACATTTTAGTTTATAATTAAAACGTAGCAACTACTCTAAACTTCAAGAGAGGCTGGACAATCTGTGTACAATAATATTTCACTAAGAAGGAGGGAAAGGATATTGCGTGGCCACCAGCAGCAAGCAGTAGATGGTGCGTTTTGATCTCTACTCAGCTGACCTGAATTCCCATTTGACTCTGGTCTTGCATGGGATGAGCTGGTTTTCACATTGGCTCCTTCACCACCCAAATTTCATGGAAGCAATGATGCACCCAACACTCAGGGAAGGGATTCCTCCCTTTCCTGCTGGGTACACTGCCAGTAGGTAGGGGTTTCTTGCACCTTCTATTGAAACTGAAACTGAAGCTGCTCTGGATGAAGACCAGACCTGAGACTTGCCCAGAACCTCAGCCTCCTGTGCTAGGCACTGGCAAAGCCCCAAACTACAGGGGACAGCGTTGGAAAGTCACTGGACCAGCCCACCTACTCCAAGGCTCTCTGACTCCCAGTCATGGCATGGTGATCACATTATCCCTTCTCTGAGGTGACTTCAGATACAGGCCTACCAGCTTTCTGGAAGATTCTGTGTTGAATACGGAGATCCTTAAGACTCAGCTTTGGATTTTGGAATGTACTGTTACCAAATGTCAGTTAAGGGTAAGAATCCAAAGGACTCGGAGCTTCTTCCTTCACCCAGAGCCTGGGCCAAGGCTAAGATCGAGTTGAGCACAGCCCTGGGGGGAGGGGTGGCCAGCACCTGGAGGTGTCTCTCCCTGCTGTGAGAAGGATGAGCCAGAGTTCACCAAGGCCCCTCTACCTTCGCTCCCTGCCTGTCCTTGTCAGCAGCTCCCATCTTGATGGTCCCCTCCATCTTCAGAGAAAGCACTGTCTTCACCCCTCCAGCCCCCCACGAAAACCAAGTGGGAAGAGGGCAGAGACCTAGGGCGACCCTCTGTGTGCTTCCTGGAGGCACTCCTTGGCTTCTTCCTAGCCCAGACCTGGGTGGGGCCGAGCCCTGCTGGTGTCACAGCTGCCTGCCTCTGGTGTCCCTTGAACTCAGCCATTTCAATGGGCCGTGGAGGTGGTCAGTGAGGTATAGCCTAGCAGACCCTGGAGTTTCTGCCACCTCTAATCTGTTCACCAGAAAAGACCCATCAGGAAGGCTCCCTGCAGGAGCAAGCTGGCAGGTAACAGAAGCCACTGCCTGGTGAGGGTCACCTTCCCCTTCCCTCGGCCGCTGCTCTGTGCCGGTGCCCTAGCGCCAGCACGTAGTAGGTGCTACACACACGAGGTGAACGTGGCTGGGTGAGGAGCAGCGTGTTTGCTCTGAGTGACAGACATCCGCCGAGGAGTGAAAAGTCGGTCTGTAAAAGATGCTGTGTCTTCTTTAGTAATTTATGTGTTTATTCATTTATCATTTATATTCTGCCTACCCCTTGGAAAGAACTTGAGAAGTCTTACAATATTAAAACACACATAAAAGAAGTAAAAAACAAATCCTTGCGAAACCAAGATCATTTAAAAGAAGCAGAAAAAAAAAAAAAAAAAACATGTATGCTTGGGGAACTGGGTTGAAGTCACTTCTGCCTCTGAGCTTTTGATTTTGCTCCCAGTGCTAGGAGGTAAAGTGCCCTTAGTCAACAAGCGGGAGCATTTGTGGCCAGGCATGGGCTGCCGGGGCCCAGGCCTGAGCTTCCTCCTGGGCTCAGGAGTCATGAAGAGGCTCAAGCCTTCATCCCCACCCCCAAGCCTTTCCTAACATGAGGTGTGAGTCCAGGAGCTCTCAACTACTGTCACAGCCACTGCCCGGAGCTCAGTCCTCAGGAATAGGAACCTCAAAATGGTTTGCATTTTAGTTCATGAATTTATTTGTTTAGTTGCAGTAATGGAGTACGTATGGCCTTGGGAATGTCTCTGCAGGGGCCATCAGAGGCCATCGGGTTGTAGTGAGGGCAGCATTTCGTCCAGAGGCTCTTAGTTGCTGAGAGCCCCTCGGTGGGTGGTGGGGACAACTGGCCTGCCTGACAGCAACTCCCTGCTCCAGTCCCCTGGGTGTGCTGGCTCCAGGGCTGCCAAATGCCCACTACCAAATGCAAAGCTCCCTGTAACAAGGAGGCCGAAAACAGAGACCTCCAAGATGTGGGCAAAGAGGAGGAAGAGGGCAAAGAGGAAGGAGTAGCGTCCTCCACTTGCGCGGTCCCTTACTGGGGCTCCAGCCTGGGCTGAAGGAAACCCCGGGAGCCATTGGGAGCAAGAACACCAGGCCTAGGAGGTGCTTCCTGGATCCTTGCAGACCAGGACTTGGGCTCCTGGGCAGGACTGGTACGCTGCAGGGGTGCTGCCCACCTGCCTGATCGTGGTACCCACCTTCATTGTAAGGCCTCCCCTCTCTCACCTCTCCTCCTGGAATCACCCTGAGAGCATAAGGAACCTGCCCAAACTTGTCAGCGGCTACGTGGTGGGGCTGGGGTTATTGCCCAGGCACATAGCATTCCAGGACCCCTCTGCGGGGAGTTGCACCCTGCGGCGTTCAGGGCCCTCAGCAGCTCCTCCTACTGTTCTGCTCTGCTGTCCTAGGCAGGTGGCTTCACTCTCCACATAGTCTTCCTGGTCAAGAGAGGGCTGTGCAGTGGCCGCTTCAGCCATCGCATCTGTGCTCCAAGCAGGGGAGAGGAAAAACGGGGCACAGGGTGTCTGGGGAGGCCAGGACCCCTAAGAAGTGCTCCTGGAGGCCCCACTTTGAAATTTTCAAGGAAATCCCACTAGCCAGGGTGCGTGCTTGCCCATCCCATGCTTCCAGGGAAGCTCCTGGCACCCGGCAGCCCAGTGCTCGAAGGCCCTCAGTCAGGATCTCGGCAGCCAGAGCTTCTGAGCAGATTCGGCCGCAGCAGGTGCCAACCAGTGAGCAGAAGGCCCCGGCAGAGAAAGGGGAGGCCCTGGAGTGTGTTACTGCCCTGCAGGCAACCAGCTCTCAGTGCCTCTGGGACTCTGCAGGAGATGCAGCCTGGAACCTCCCAGAGGTAGAGCAGCTGTGCATTTTGCATGACCCTAGCTGCT
The DNA here is from genome assembly GCF_000334495.1 of Tupaia belangeri chinensis. Classification (NCBI taxonomy): domain Eukaryota; kingdom Metazoa; phylum Chordata; class Mammalia; order Scandentia; family Tupaiidae; genus Tupaia; species Tupaia belangeri. The sequence goes on along the minus strand of NW_006159829.1, from coordinate 6,788,232 downwards.
GCACCTCCTGCTGACCTGGGCCCAGGATGTGGGTGTTGAGGATGGCACCAGGCCATCCACCCTGGGCCTCAGTCCTTGGCAGTCTGCCCTTTCAGGCTGTGGACACTCCAGCCTGCTGCTATCACTGTGGGGGATGCTCTACTCAAACCCACAACAAGCTAGGCTGGGACCACCTGATGGGAAGGGCTAACCATGCCTGGAATTCAGGGGGTTTGCTGGGGCACCCTAATGCTTCCACACCCAGGAATAACTAAAAAAGTAAAAATTTGCCCAGTGAGGAAAATTCCCTGCAGGTTTTCCTATGTGTGCTGAGCATTCCCAAAGAGACCTGAGGCTCCCAGAACCCTGGCAGGGCAGGCCAAGGGGTCCTGCTCAGGAGCACATGAAGGCAGAGGCTTCGGAGCCAAAGTACTCCTGGGGGCCGTCCCATAAGTGGGCTTCCAGCCTTCACAAACAGAAGCTCAGGACATCACACCCCTGCCCCCCAGTGGCCCACCACAGCCTTAGAACCCACACACACCTGCCTTGCCTCCTGCCTTCCCTGCTGGGCAGCTGGGTCACTCTGTAAGTCGCTCAGGTTTCCTGACCGGGGGACCTGCCCATGTGTGCCATGAGAACTATAACAGGTCCTCGAGGTGAATTTACTCGTGAAGCATGTGCGGCACACTTATGCCTTCCAGAGGCAATTGGGAGAATTTGGTAAAATAGCACAGTGGGGTTATTATAATGATGACCATTTGTCAGCAGTAACATGGTCGGTGACTGCTACAGTTACCCGTCTTGTCGCTGCTGATTTTCACCTCTACACGCTTGGTGCACCACTGGGTCGGCATCCATGGCAGTGCAGGTGGGACCTGGCTCACTGGGACCTCAGGTAGGTCACTGCATACTTTGGGGCTTGCATTTTCCTGAGTCATGCAGAGTGGCCGGTGATGTTAACTTGCAAGACTGAAGTGAGAACAAATGTAGAAGCTCACATGATGACGTTTCATGCATTGTTGGATACCCAACCAGAGGGAGGCTAGAGACCACCTCACCCGTACAGGTGCTAGGCTTGTTGTTTACTTTCTTAGAAAAAACATTTGGTCAGCCCTGCTTAGACGCCAGGCACCAGGCTAAGCGCTTTCTTTGAATGATCCCCTTGATCCTGGTTGTTCTACAGGTTAAGTATGAGGAAGCCAAAGTCCCAGAGCCCCACTCACACTGAGGGCCCACTTCCCTGACTCCCCACAGCCCCGCCCTTTCTCGCGGTGGGCACCCAGCTTGGAGCAGTGCGGGTGGACATCCCTCCCAGTGGGGCCTGGCTCCTGCTGTTCTCTCTACAGCCACAGTTCATCCCAGTTATGAAGACGCATGGGCTTGATTAGGCTGGGCCTCAGCCACCATTCATCATCATCCACACACCTTTCAGAAAGCCCCATGCGTTTTAAGAAGAGCAGAGTCGGTGTAGTGAGACGTTGCTCTGATTAGAAATAACAGGGAAGGCTGTAGAATTGATCCAGGAGTCCAAGTCTGGCTCCTTTCAGAAGCTTCCAGTGCAGGGCCTCAGGGGCTGGAATGACCAGTCTGAATGAGGAAGGCTGACTTGGCCTGTAGCGCTGAGCTGGAAGGGTTTCCAGGGCCTGGACACTGGTTCACTAAGATGCTGGCTGCAGGGCTCCCTCCCTCGGTGGCTCTTGGCACAGGAAGGTGTTGCAGAATGGAGAAAGCAAAGATTCTTGACTCTATGCACTAGCAACTGTCCCCTCCCCACAGACGGTGGGGTCATTGTCAGGCATGACGTGGCCTTGACATGGCTGTAGCCATGGGCCCTCTCAAAGATGGCCCCGAGGGCAGCACAGGCTTCCTCTAGCATCTGCTGCACAGACCCGCCTAAGACCTCAGCCTGGCTGTGGGCCACACAGTGCCCGCCCTACCCCACTTGTCTAACTGTTCGTTCTCCAGGAACGGCTGGCAGCCATTGTCTCTTCTTTAAAAAAAAAAAAAATCTGCTTAATTTTACATTTTACATAAAGTCCCCATTGCAATGTAGTCAATATTTTTTTTAACAGAGAATTTTTCATTTTTTAAATCTGTTAATTGTCTCTTCCCTTTGCACTCACACCTGCCCTCTACCACCTGCTCTCCTCCTTCACAGTCTCTGGAATCTCCACTTCTCCTCCCTACTAGCATGTCTTCAGATCTCTCCATTTCTGCCATGGACTGTAGATATTTGGCACAAATTGAGTGGGAATACAGGATATCTTTCAAAGTCTGGCTCACTTTGCTCGACATTAAGTCTTCTATATCATCCCTTTGAGTTAATCGGTGTGGACTCTTCTAAACCTTAGCTCGCCTCATACTTGCACAGTGCTGTAACAGGCAGGTTCTGTTCTCAGCCCGTCATACAGGTAAGGGGACTGGGCCACAGAGACAGGCAGCCATACGTGGTTCTAACTGGACTTGAGGCCAGGCCCCTTGCTGACATCCAGCTCTCCAGCCCTCCCTGGAGGCTCACTACTTTAGGAGGATCTTTTGCACCCATTGCACCCGTGGATTGAGCGATGCCCTCCTTCCTCTACACTCTGTGACAATGACACAAGCTCCTCTAGGAAAAGGACCAAGCCTGCTTCCTCCCTGTCACCTAAGTACTAAGCCCAGCCTCTCCCAAAGCTGGCCTCTGCCAGTATTATTATTGTAGCCCAGGAAGAGGCGCTCTGGGATCTCCAGAGAGACAGAACAGTAGCAAGTGCAGACATACACCGCGAGAGGCTGATTAGGGGGACTGGTGTGACATCATGGAGGCCGAGCAGTCCCACGCTGGACATCTGCCAGGTGGAGACCCCGAGAAGCCTGCAGCATTGCTCAGTCCAAACCCAAAGCCTCAGAACCAGGGATGCTGATGGTGAAATGCTCAATTTGAGTCTGAAGGCCCAGGGCAGGGCTGCTAGTTGAACCCAAATTATCCCAAAGCTGGAGAACCCGACAGTCTGACACCCAAGGGCAGGGGAAGGAGGGCATACTGGCTGTGAAGGAGAGCAGGAGAGCTCACTCTTCCTCCACCTTTTTGTCCCATCTGGGCCCCTAGCATTAGATGGTGCTGCCCACAGGAGGGTGGATGCCCTCACTCAGTCCACCAGCTCAAGGTCAACCCCCTCCAAAACACCCTCGCAGATACACCCAGAAATGATTCCTTCTCACCAGCCGTCTAAGTGCTGCTTAACCCAGTCAAGTTCACACTTAAAGTGAACCATCAACTGCCCCTCAGGAGATAAGGGCCACAGAAGGTAGTGTTTGCAGGCACCCACGGCTGCTTGAGGCCAGCCTGACAGAGCTGAATAATGTCCTTTCTGGCCCTGAGTTCCAGTCTCACTTGACGCCCACAGCCTGGCTTTGAGGTCCTTGTCACACAAGCATTCTCTGTGAGTGTGATCTTGTAGAGCACGAGGCTATGGGAAATTCACTGTCCCCAGCCGTGGTCCGAGCTGACTCATAGTGAATGAGTGTGCTGTGTAGAGTGCCATGAGTGAAGGAGGGACTTCCTTCACCCTTGTTTAAGGCTGATCTTTACGTCTTGGAGGTCTGGAATCACACTGAACCATTTCAATAAGCTCCCAGTGTTAAGCCACCCAGCTTGGAAGATGCACCATGGAAGACGGGCAGCCCCAGCAAAGCTGCAGCCGTGCCCATCCCTGGGTGAGTGGTTCTAGGCTGGCAGGCAGAGGAGGAGAGGCCTATGCATAAGACCTTCTCGAACAGTGATGGCAAGCATTCAGGATAGAGACCACTATCCTCCATTAGCTCAGGAAAACATTGGGCTCAGAGAGGGTAAATGGCATGTTGGGTGTCACACAGCAGGAGCAGCCTGCCCTGAATGCCCTTCCTCACAGCCTCTTGTAGCTCCTCTCCTTGGTGTCCTCTGTGAAACCCCCACTCACATCACCTTGGCTATTTCAAGCCCGGAATTCACCATGCTTGCCTTTCCTTGGCATTTAACGTCCTGATTCATGGCGGAGTTACATGTCTCCCCTCCTCTCAGGCTGTGGGCTCCTGAAGGACCAGGACCTAGTCTCTCTGGGTCTCTGACACTTTCCGTGCCCAAGAGTGACAGGTGCTTGGTAATCATGGTGGGGTATAGGAATAATGACACTCTACCCAGACATGAACTCTCGACTCTTCTAATGTTTCTGCTAGTATTTAAGTAGGATCTGCACGAAGACCTTGCCATACTTTTAAAAAGTTAGAAGTATGATTGCCATCAGGATAATACAAACCTGTGAGTAGCATTTAAACACAAATAGTAAGCGTCACATTACACAATTGCACAGCATGCAGTGAATTGAAAATAGTCTGGCCCGTGTTTGGCATCAGAAGGACCTGGGCGTGTATCAGGGAACTGGAATCTTAGAGGCCATCATAGAAATCTGTTTGCCCAGGAAGGAAAGGAGGAGTCTTAGTTAATTTCAGGAAAAAATATATTGTTTGCCCAGTAACTCCTGACACCAAAGTTACTAAATCTGAGAATTTTTAGAATCTGGGAACAGAAAGAGAGTTCCAGATGTGTTAGTATTTCTGAGTGGAACCATTCACCTATTCCTTCCTCAGCCCCATGAGACTGTAATCCCAGCTACCAGCCTCCTCCCCACACCACCTGGTTGATATGGTCATCCCTCCTGTCCAGCAGTAACTTTGTGTGTGTGTGTGTGTGTGTGTGTGTGTGTGTGCATGCACATGTGCAAGTTTGAGTCACCTCTTTGTTTTACTCTATAATTTTTATAACTTACTTATATATATCTCCAGACATTACTCAGTTCTGATTTTTAAACACTTCACATGAAAGTAATAATACTGAGCATATTCTTCTGTAACTTGTTTCTTTCACTCAGTGATTTGCATTTGAGATTCACCTGAGTTGGTATGTCTCATTATCCAACCATCCTTTTATTTTGGGGGAATTCATTTATTTATTTTTTACTACATAAATAAACCAAAATGTGTTTGTACTTGAAGACGTAAGGTGGTCTTGGGGTCCATAACTTCTGTGCAGAGCTTTCTCGGGCCTCAGCTGAGAACAACTCTGGAGTGGACCGGTGGCCAGTGAGGATTTGACTGTGACTTCTCTTGCCCTTTCTTGTTTGATGGTGTCAGTCTCATCAGTGGCCTGAAGAATGAAAGGAAGTGGCGATTAAAAGAAGAAGAAAAGGGCCAGATGGTGGCATGGTGATGTTATGATGGATGCTCTGTGAGGTTGGCCCCGCTTGGGAAGATCCTGGGTGTCCATTCCAAGGAGCCGGAGGTGAGTGTGGGAACCAGGAGAGGGGTCCCCACTGTGTGTGTCTTTGGAGTGGTACAGTGGTTTGATTCTGACTGTAATTGCTATAACAAGCTTGAATAAAGAGGTGAGTGAGTTATCCCTAAGAAGCTAAGGAAGGCCTCCTAGGAGAGGTGAGATTCTCCCATGGTCCTCCTTATTTTACTAAGTTATGCATCATTTATTTTTTTTTGGAGAGATTTTCGCTATAGGGCGCATGCTCTTGCCATACAGACAGAGAGAGACATTAGAGACAGAAAGCGAGAAATCACCCCCCAAGGGGGATGGTCATGCCCCAATCCCTTCTCCTCCATTCTCCTCTCGGGATCTTGGGCACGCACGCACACTCGCCCGGTGTGAGTTTTAAGCCACCGGGTTCAGGATGTGAACTGCGGTCGACTACGTGGGAGTCCAGCGACATAGCCATTACGCTAACTGCTGGTTCCCAAGTTATGCATCATTTCTGAAAGTTTTTTTTTTTTTTTCATGAGACATAGAAAAAGAGAAAAGACAAGTACCCTTCACAGAATCATCAGCACTCAAGCAAGCACTTAGCCTGTGCGGGTCAACCTAGGGAACCAACCCCAGTCTTTTACATGGCTTCCCGCACTGCAGAGTGTTGTGCTATTGCTACACCATATTTCTATTGCTAACCCAGTTTTAGAGAAGAGAAACTGGGGCAGAATGACTAAGTACTTTCTCAGGGTTGTCTAGCCAGTTAAACATCATGACAACAATTCAGACTGGTCTGTACTCAACTCTCCTTGGCTGTGTTGCTGTTGACTGGGCTAGGGGAACTTATATATATGTCCACATTGCTTTGGTTGGGAACAGAATCTTGCCTTTTCTTCTTGGGGCTAGCAACCCTGCAATCATTCCTACAGGTGGTGATGCTGTTTCTCAGCTTGTGTCAAGATGGTCAATTAGCCAATCTCCATAATTCCAGCTCTTTATAAATTTTTTTTTTTTGGAGAGATTTTCACTGTAGGGCACGTGCGCTCGCCAGACAGACAGAGAGAGACATAGAGACAGAAAGCGAGAAATCACCCCCCAGGGGGGATGGTCATGCCGCAATCCCTTCTCCTCCATTCTCCTCTCGGGATCTTGG
>NW_006159829.1:6776121-6780651 GCF_000334495.1 Tupaia belangeri chinensis | reverse complement strand
ACATTCCCATTGGAGGAGGGTTTTTCCCCCCACTTTTTTACTTTCTGGAACTACGAAATTCTCCAGGCTAACAGCTCTTTATAAATTTTTTTTTTTTGGAGAGATTTTCACTGTAGGGCACGTGCGCTCGCCAGACAGACAGAGAGAGACATAGAGACAGAAAGCGAGAAATCACCCCCCAGGGGGGATGGTCATGCCGCAATCCCTTCTCCTCCATTCTCCTCTCGGGATCTTGGGCACGCACGCACACGCGCCCGGCGTGAGTTTTAAGCCACCGGGTCCGGGACATGAACCGCGGTCGACTACGTGGGAGTCCAGCGACATAGCCATTACGCTAACTGCTGGTTCCCCCTCTTTATAAATTTTAATCATCTAACAATTATCGAGTCTTTCAGCCCAGCAATTATTTCCTGGCTGACTTCTTTAACTTCTTCGGTATCCCTTGTGACCTTGTATAAGGCAGAGATGAGTGACCCACAGGAATATTAAATTTTCTGTCTCAGGAGCTCCTGGGAGGTAGATTGGAACATGGATGGAGCCACAGTCTGAGCAGCCCTTCTACACGAAGTTGAGAATGAAAAGCAGACCATGGTATTCCAAGGGGGCCTTGGTGAAGGCAAGAGGCCCTGACCTGAGGCTATGTGAACATTTCCTCATTTGCAAGATGGTGATGACAATTGCCATGCTGGCTATCGCTTTGGAAGTTAGGAAGAACTTACGAGGCAATAGCTACAGATTAACCATGTAAGTCTGAACCATTTCTAAAACTTCAACATGTACGCAGATGACCAGGGATCTTGTCAAAATGAAGATTCCTTATGAACCAGTAGGTCTGGGGTGGAGCTTGAGACTCTGCTTTTCTGACGAGCTCCAGGTGATGGTGAAGCTGCGGGGGAGGAGGCTATTCTTTGCACAACAGCCCTGTAAAGTTCTGCGCCGGGGCGGGGATGAGGGTGGCTATTCAGTAGGACCACGCAGCCCCAAACACAGAGAAAGCATAGTAACAGAAAGCAAACGCATCAAGAGAGGCCCACGGTGGTAGAAAGAGATAAGTGAAGGGGAAGGAGGGGCCTCAGGTTCACGTTGTAAGCAGACAGGACACAAACTGGAGATGGTGCTCACGTTTCCCATGCACCTGCCATGCTCCCAGGTGGCTGCCAGTGATGCCCAGTGAACCAGGGTTGCCAGCCAACCCAGTCTGGCTGCTGCTTCTCATGGTCAATGAAACAAGAGGCAGAAGCTGGAGGAGAAGGGAGTTTATTTCTGTAACTGGTTGCAGGGAGATAGCAAGTGCTGTAGAACAGTCTCATAAAGCTCAAGATGGTCTCATTGTTTAAAACAATGATTTACACTTAAACACTGTACATCCTTACAGTGCACTGCATGGCTTTTCCCATCATGAATACAGGGCATATTAGTCAAGTCAAAGGCATCATTATCTACATTATCATCAGCAGATAACTTTTCCTTTTTGTGTCCATTAGTGTGCTGTTTGTTTTTTTCCCCCGACCCCCTCCCTCCTGGTCCCTATTACCCACCTCATTACCTCCACCCCCATATTGACCCCCATATTGTCTCTAGTATCTATTATTGCCCTCCCTTCTATTATATCTTCCAATTTTTCAATTTCTGCTGCAGGGTGCAGACACTCAGTATATATTGAGTGGGGACATACAATGCCTGTCTTTCATCATCTATCTTAGATGAGATCCTGTCATTTGGTATAAAGTGGCCTCGGTTTTTATAGGTACAAGATACAAGCAGGTGCAAATCATTCTTTGTTATAATCAATCCGAGTCAATTGCTTCCCCCTGAGTAATTATCCTGATTGCTTCAAATACCATTCCTGGTTTCTCATCTGACCATTCTTCAAGCAGATCTCTCTATGACTCACACTTGGTCAGATCGCTCTCCTTAGATGCCTTGTAAAACCACTGCAGAATGTCTGCACCCCACGGCAGAACCTGAGATACCGGACTGCATAAAAGCATGGGGAGCAATGGTGAACGCCAGAGACCATGTGGGAGCAGTGTGGGAAATGGCAGAGGATGAGAGGGAGGGGAAAAAACACCTATAGTAAAAATGAATCCTCTGTGAAATTTGGTGGAGTGAAAAATAAATTCATGTAAATTAAAAACAAAAAAAACACTGCAGTCCCACTGAAACTTAAGCTGGCCTGCTTCACCAGGAAGGGAGCTGCTTTAGTCCTGTTTCACCATCATCTAACTGATCCAGAGCGATTAGGTGCCCTGCCCAGGGCTGCACTGTGTCCTAGTGCATTTTGTGTTGCAGTAACTGAATACCTGTTAATTTATGAAAATAGATGTTTATTTGACTCCCAGCTCTGAATGAGATCAGTGGACTGTTTCCGGTGAGGGACTTCTTGCTGAATTATCCCATGGCAGAAAAGTGGAAGGGCAAGAAAACAGGAGAGAGGAAGGGGTGCCAGGAACTTGCTTTTATAATAAAGCCACTGATAGGATAATGACATTAATCCACTAATGAGAGCAACAAAGGGCCTATCTCCCAACATGGTAGCACTGGAGATTCAGTTTCCAACACACAAACTTTGGGGAACATTCAAACCATAGAAAGCTGTAGCACGGAGAGTCAGGGCAGGAGCCTGAACTGTCTGGCTCCAAGCCCAGAATATCTCTCAATTGAGGGGTGTGGAGGGAGAAAGTGTCCAGTGTTTGTGTTTCCTTGAGAAGCTGGAGGATGGGAGCTGTGGTTTCCCAGGTGCCACTCCCACTTGTCACTATGCTCCACTCCTGCCAGTTCGGAAGACGTGATCCATTTTCCTACCTGCTCAGAGCAGCGCCATCTGTCCTGGCTACTCTCCCACCTAGGAGGCCTAGCTGCAGGTGCTGTGGCTGCTTGTCTCAGTGTAGCTTTCTTACTACGCCCCCTGGAAACACACAGAAAACCAAACAGAACCAGGATGGGGTGTATGGATATCTGCTTACCCCTACCTCGAGTCTTATTTCCCATGGGCATGTGACAAAGTTCCAGCCAATGGGCATTATTTGCAATGTTGGATCATATCTTTTAAAGAGAAAATTGTTTGCCTTCTAAGACCTTATCTACCCCATCTACTCACCCCTTCTAGTCCCCTTTCCTCCAGGTGGAACTCAATGTGGAAGAGATGGACAGACTCCAACCATACAAGTGAGGGAAACGCCTGGAAAAAAAGGTAAAAACTGTGCAGCAGGAGGGAAGGTCCCTGGGCCTGGAATTCCTTTGGAACTGAGCAACGTCCTGTCCTGGACCCACATACCTTCAGACTGTTACCAACAGGAGAAAGAAACCAGGTGTAGGTGGACTTCTGTACATTTGGGTCTCTGTTACAGCAGCTCAGGCCGTCCCCTACCTAACTCATACTCAGGGATTTAGAATACTGAGCTCCAACTCTTCTGAGTTCATTTTGTCATTGAGGTCTTCCTCAAGGATCCTGTTTTTAACCTTTCCAACAAGTTAATTCTATGTCAGTGTGCTCCCATTTCTACGTATCTCTCTGTCAAAGCACTTATGGTTATAGTTTTGCATTTATAATTTTTATTTATTTCTTTCATAAGCAAGAGATACAGAGAGAGGGACAGAGGCAGGCAGACAGCACTACCATGAGGGCTTTGAGGCTGTAGTCCAGCCCTAGGTCATGGGCACATATATATGCATGCCCAGTACATGCAGGGAGGTCTCTGGAGATCAAGTGGAAACTTTCCACATGGGTAGGCCCTGCAGCACATCACATTTTATCACAGCTCCATCATGCAGACCCTATAATTTAGCATTTCTCCTTGTGATTCTATAATCACAGTCTGGTTTCCTCACTGGATCTTGAAGAAAAGGAGTTCATCTTCTTATCTTTGCTTACTGTTAGATCTCAGCCCCAAATATAATGTTGGCATAGCTATTTTTCTAGCATGAATGAATGAAGGAGGGAAGGAAAGAAGGGAGAGGGTGGGAAGAAAGAGATGTTAGGAGGGAGGAAAGAAGGAAGGATTCTAGTGATCATAGCATATAGGCTTCATGAGGCGTGAAGTCCCAGTCACCATGGGGTAGAAATGGCCTCTAAGAATGTGGAAATGCTTCGTAGGTGCATTTAACGCCCCCTTCCCTGCATCTCCTAGCTCATAGGTAAAGTAACAAAAAATATGTCTTTTGTGCGAAAGTTACATTTATATTACCTAACTATTCTTTCACAGAGGCCTTGGGTTTCTGAGACCCAGAGAAAGAAAAGCAACAGAACTCAGAGGGGAGGATCGATGGACTTTCTTGGCACTCTACATGTTTAAGAAGGCATCCGGGCCTCCAGCAACCTTCTCAGAAACTTGTAATCAATCTGGTATCACCTCTTCCCCCCTTCCTACAACCCCTTTGTATAGTTCCATTGATGGAATGCTTGCTTCTTGTTTCTTTTCTTTTGCTTGCTTTCTTTGTCTTTCTTTCTTTCTTTCTTTCTTTCTTTCTTTCTTTCTTTCTTTCTTTCTTTCTTTCTTTCTTTCTTTCTTTCTTTCTTCTTTCTTTCTT
>NW_006159829.1:6774548-6776039 GCF_000334495.1 Tupaia belangeri chinensis | reverse complement strand
TCTCTCTCTCTCTCTCTCTCTCTTTCTTTCTTTCTTTCTTTCTTTCTTTCTTTCTTTCTTTCTTTCTTTCTTTCTTTCTTTCTTTCTTTCTTTCTTTCTAAGTTTCACATTTATCCCCTTCATTAGGGAGTGAGCCAGAGAAAGAGAGACAGGCACCCATAACTGGATCTCCATGCCATGATCCACCCCAGCTTCAGCCAGCCTGGATCATAGGAATGCACATGCTCGTGCACCTCGTGTACACAAACAGAGGCTCTGGGATGCGAACTTAGCACCTTCCAGTGTGGATCTAGTTGCATTACTGCTATGCCACCATCCTGGCCCTCTTCTTTCTTTTTATATCAAAAACTGAAAACTTATAGAAGGCTGGAAGAAGGAGACACACTTCTGGAACCACCTGAGAGCCAGGGCTTGACCTGTTGCACCACTGGTGAGGACTGTAGTGTGTACCCACTACAGACAAGAACATCCTGGTGCATAGCTACGCGGTAACTTCCCGATCAGTGGGTTGACACTGAAACGTGACAGCACCCCATCCTCAGACTCACCCACATCCACACTTGCCCCTACAGCATCCTTTGTAGCAAAAGGATCACCTGTTGCTTTAGTTGTCACGTCCCGTTAGAATCCTTCTTTCACTGACTTTAATGGCTTTGACACTTGGGAAAATTTCAGGCCAGGGCTCACTGCAGGCTGACATTTCGTGGTTCTCAGGGGTTAGATCCAGGCCACCAGCATTGGTGGGACTACCTCAGAAGCAATGCTGTGCTCGCGGTGTCAACTTGTCCCATAATTTGAATAGCCCAGTAGGAGGCGGTGTCCCGGTCTGCTCCTCTTTGCGATGGCTTTCCCTGTGTAAGTAATAAATGCTTGTGGAGAGGTTCCCTCCAGATTACATAAATATTCCTTTCCTCTAGAAACTCAGTGCATTCATTCATTTACTCATAGAATTGACTCATGGGTTCCTGTTTGACCGTATAGGGTGTAATCTGTGGGTCTTCTTTGGATGCCCTTGTCTCCTGGTTCAGCCCCTTTCCGCTTGCTTTTGTGTCCTTTGGGCATGTTCCCATCATTCTTTTAACTCTGTCTTGGTCTCAGGCACAAGATAGGCCAGGCTTGTGGTGGACTTAGCCCTGGAAATACCCATTTCTCAAGAAGCTGACTTCTTTCAGAAGAGCATGGCATCTCCAAGCCAAGATCAGGGCCTGGGGGTGGGGCACATTGCTCATGGAGTGTGGCTGCTATTGGGCACGCTCAGTGGACATTTGTATCTGTGTTTATTTCTGTGACTCTGTGCCCACTGAAGCCCTGAGTTTATACTGATGGTCCAGCTCCACCCCATCACCAGAGTTAATTGCAGCTTTCACCCCTTCTATATCTGTAAGTCCTTCTCTGACAGTGAGAAATCTGTCTTCTACCCCTTAATATATTCACTAATCGGATCAGAACTCCTATATGTGAAATCCCCTGTGTCCACTGTCACCACCTCCC
>NW_006159829.1:6771544-6773748 GCF_000334495.1 Tupaia belangeri chinensis | reverse complement strand
CTGCTCCACCAGGTACCCCATGCACGGCTGCCCGCCTCACCCTACCTGGGCTCCAACGCCTCACACTGGGCTTCCTCCCAAACATACACGTGGCTTTTAATGATCTCTCTGTATTTGTTTCCGCGCTGGGCTCGGCCCCTTTTGAACCGTGGAACCCGCGTCCTTCGGTTATGTACTGTTTCCTGCTTCTGTGCCAGGTCCACAGGAGACTCGCTGAGTACTTATGATAGAGGACAGGCCCCCACGGGGGTGGGGGGAAGTGCAGAGGTGGGGAGGGGAGGCAGTGCCCAGGCAGTTGGAGGGGTGGAAAGGGGGTCAAAAGCAGGTCACGAGGAGCTCAGACAGCCCAGGAAGGGGTCTTTCTGGGTGATCAGGAGACTGGAGAGGCCACTGCTGTCTTCCCGATAGGCCAGACCTGTGTTTCGGAAGCAGCACTCTGCTGCCCCCTGGAGGCTGCTACCGGCTCGGGAAGGGCCCCCAGAGGGCTGCAGAATGATCCCGGCAGTGCCAGCGCCCCACACGCACAGGAACGTGTGTTCACTTGTGTGTGAGTGTGTGAATGCGTGCGCATGTACGTGTGAGTTACTAATGTGCCTGCATGTGTGTCTGTGCGCATGTGAGAGTGTGCGTGAGTGTGGAGAGGGGCTTGGCGTACACTGGGATGCCATGTCACCCAGGGCCACTGAGACCTTGTGTCTCCGAATTAGTCCTACAGTTACTTCTGCACATGGCAACGTGGCCTCTCTCAGATGTGATATTTTTGATGTTCTCATGTATAAATGCATAAAAAAGAGAGATACTTTTCATACTTCATCTACTTTCTTGTCAGTCTCAGCTTCATTTTCAATTCCCTCCTTCAGTGTCCTAATTTCCTCCTTGATGGATTGCTTGATTCGGTCCTCGCCGGCTCACAGCCGAAGGAAAGCAGTGCAGGGTTGGGTTCTTGTTCTTCTTTTCTCTCTCTCTCTCTTTTTTTTTAGTCCTAAAAGCAGCTGGGGAATGTGGTGGGTTACACTGAAGGCAGGACTTGGAGACTGGGATCTGTTTTTAGACCCCACGGAGCTCCGAGCTGGTTTGGGATGAGGCCGGCTGAGGGAACTTAGGAAGAAGACATGCACAGGGGCTAAGGTGGCTGAGCGGGGACTGCAGGCCTCCCCTCTGAACCCCACAGACACCTTCTCACCTTCTCCTAAACTGCTGTGCTTTCTTCTTTAGAAACGTCTGCTTCTGCTTGGCTGTTCCCCATTTTTGCCTTGCCATCTGGGTCGCTCTGGACTGCACTGCCTTTCCCTTACAACACCCACTCTTCCCTTAAGGAAGGACCCACAAACTCATAGTTTCTCCCACTCGAAAAAGGGTGACCACCGATGCAGGACTCACGGGAGGCGTGGCTAATGAAGAGGAAATGGCTTTGCACACGTCAGACTGTCCCTTGCCCCAGACGGCCCGTGTTGTGCACTCACCAAGTGTGTAGGGAGCTGTGTTGGACTCCACATCTGAGCCTAACTTGTCTCCACCCACCACAGTCTAGAAGAGTGTCCGAGAGTCAGGATACCTGGGTGTGAGCCCCTTGGCTCTGACTCTCTTCAGCTCTGCGACTTGAGGCAAGGCTCAAAGGTCACCTCTTCAGAGAGGTCTTGCTGATTGCCCATCTAAAGGGCTGCATAGTCGTGATCTCGGTTCACTTCTGCAGGTCTCTGACACATTTCTTCTCTTCCCTCATCCCAACATCCCTCACCTTACTGCCTTCCTTCCTCTGTCTTTTCCCTTCCGTCTGTTTTCTCTTCCCTTTCTCCCCTCAGAAGGATTAGACCTGCTTTGCAGCTGTGGTGTCTGTGGAGGCAGGTCTGGCACATAATAGATGTTCAATGCACCGCTGTGGCATGGACAACAGGACACTAATCCCACCTCTGCAGAACCTCAGGGCACCATGATTTGTGCCCCAAAGAATACACCATAGGGAACCAGCAGTTAGCGTAATAGCTATGTCGCTGGACTCCCACGTAGTCGTCCGCGGTTTGTGTCTCGGACCCGGTGGCTTAAAACTCATGCCGGGCGCGTGTGCGTGCGTGCCCAAGATCCCGAGAGGAGAATGGAGGAGAAGGGATTGCGGCGTGACCATCCCCCCTGGGGGGTGATTTCTCGCTTTCTGTCTCTATGTCTCTCTCTGTCTGTCTGGCGAGCGCACACGCCCTACAGTGAAA
>NW_006159829.1:6748933-6771513 GCF_000334495.1 Tupaia belangeri chinensis | reverse complement strand
AAATCTCTCAAAAAAAAAAAAAAAAAAGAATACACCATAAAAGCCAAATGAGAGGGAGCAGGTGCCAGCTAAACCGGATGGAGTTTGGGCAGCTCTTGAGGAAGAGAACTAGTCTGGGAAGCAGATGGGAGCCCCTGCTGGAGGCTGAGCACCAGAGAGCTGCAGGAACCTGGGGCTTTAGGACTCTGCAGCCTCTTTGCCTCCCTGTCAGACACTGAGCCTTGGACAGTAAGGGAGGCCAGCAATATGTCCTTACTGGGCAGTTGACCTGCTCAGAGATGCCCTGCTGCAGCTCTGGCTGCTCAGGAATGAGGATGACTGAGAAAGAAGAACGTGCAGAGATAATTATGCTCAATGCCACCACTACCGATTCTACTGCAGGTGTTTCTGGGGCACCTATTGTATACCAGGCCCTATTCTGGCTCCTTTATCTACATGTGCCAGATATAACCCTTGGGTGCCAGTAGCTGTGCACTAGAACTGGCTCAGGCAAAGGAATAACTTATAAGCTCGTGTAACTGAGAAATCCAGGGGGGAAGATCTGGCTTTGGTCATAGCCATCTCAGAGTTTCAAATGATGCTAGGATCATGGTTTTCCCTTCCCGCCTTTGTCCACTGCTTCCTTGGTGCTGTCTCTGTTCCCAGACATGTTCTACCCTCATTGTTGCTTGGCTGCCAGGAGCTCATGTTCTTTCAGGGGTAGAGAAGGGTTTCAGTTCAGAATTCCAACCCCTGTGCCCATCCCTGGACCACTCAAGGATGGTGAATTCCATGCTTGGTTTAGTCCTTGGTCTAATGTGGGTTGAGTCAACTCTGCCACAAGTGTGTAGACTGAGAGGGGAGGCCAAGGTAGTGCTCTTCTATGAGGGTGACACTGAGATATGGTTTCCACGGAAGGAGAAACGCAGCAGAAAGCTACTGAATACATTAATTGGTCCTCCCATCTGTCACAAGTGACAAATTATTATCTTCATTTTACAGAAGAGAATCCTGACTCACAGAGAGGTAAAATGATGCACGTGTGATTGCATGACCAGTCAATGACTCACAAAACATGAGAGCATAGAAAAGGCTTGGTTTCATTTTTTTCTTATTCCTCTAGTTCACCTAACTTTTAAATTAGCAGGGGATACATTCCACCTCTGATGTCACCTCTTCCATGAAACCCTTCCTTATTTCCCTAGCAGTTCTTCTTTTTTAGAGTCCCAGAGTCTTTTACTGAATTTCTGTGGTGTATCAAATTTAATACATCTTGTTCAAAGTGACAAAATGCCAGTGTATTCATCCTCAATTTCTGCATAACAAATGAACTCATTTTTAGTGAACTTAAACAACACGTGCTTCTCATCTCACAGTTTGTGCGAGTCAGGAGTATGAAGATGGCTTCGCTGGGTTTTTGTTTAGGAACTCACAGCCTTAGTTGTGCTGGCTGGGGCTACATTCTTATCTGAAGACTCAAATGGGGAAACGTCTTCTTTCATGCTCATTCAAGTTACAGGAAGAATTCATTGACTTGTGGCTGGAAGGAAGAGGGCATTTAGGCAGCTGGGGTTTACCACCAGGTTTCAGAACTGCCTTCTGTACCCTTCCTCATAGCCAATTCCATTGGTAGTTCACACGTAATTTCTTCAAGAATTTCAGGAAAAGCTCTTCACTTTGCCTTACCCTGTAAACCCAACCAAGGAAGTGACCTCACGTCAGCTTCCTTCTATTTAACCATATTCTATTGGCTATCACAGGTTCTACTCTCAAAGGGAAGGGTCACACAAGGGTGGGGCTCACTGGAGGTCATCTTAGGTTGTGTTCATAATTGTCTGCTAAAACTGGTCTAAGTTGTGGAGTTTAATAATAATCCTCACAAACCATAAATACCAGGGTTCCCTTAACAGCTAATGCTGCTATCAAAGACTCAGGTTATTTTCTTCTTTCTACTCTATCATCTTTAGTGAGTCTTGACATCTACTCCATGGTCACAGAATTGTCATCTGTCACATGATGAAATAAAAGTCAAGACCATAAGAATATAAGCTAGATATTCTTATCAGACAGAGAATGTTTCTCAGAAGTCTTTCTTAGATTTCCCCTGAATCGTCATTGGCTTGAATAAGATCACATGGCCATTCTTAGCTATAGGAAAATCTGAGAATGTGAGGATCTTGTCTTTTCGGCCTCTCTCCTGGGAGACACGTCTGGATGACCAAGAAGAAGTGAAGAATGACTATTGGGTGGTAAGTGGTACCATGTGCCCCAGAACTTGCTGGCCAAAGCCAGTCCCATGCACCTCAGGAACTGGGTCTCTAGGGTAGCCCAGTGACTGGAACAGTTGAGCTGGGGTTGGGGCTGCAGGTGGGAATTATGGATTTGGAAGACTCTCTCTCGCCTTGGCTCACTCTCTCCCCTCTCCCTAGAATACAAGAGCAACATCATTGTCTCCTCAGATCCTATGGCATCTGATAGGTTCTAGTCAGGCCTCAAGGGGTTGGGCGAAGCTCACCCATAGTGGGGAGGCCAGGTCTTTCTCACTCCATCTACTGATTCAGTGCTAATCTCTACTAGACACCCTCACAGACACACCCGAAAATAGTGCTTTACCAGCTACCTGGGCACCTCTTAGTTAATTCAGGTTGACACATAAAACTCACCATCACAAGGGACAACTGGGGACTTAGGGCAGAAACTTTATCAAATCTTCCCTGGAACTCATGGCAGTAGAAGGGGGTTGGAATGTAACATAGTTCAAGTCTGGTCATGCAACCATGGAGAAGCCACTCACCCTCTCTGAGCATACTGCTCATCATCAGTGAGGTGAGGATAGCCTGTCTTTCAGAGCTCTTTCAGCATTTGGATAGCTGTATAAAATGTCCAGTCCAGGTAGACATTTGGTAAATAACAGTGGCCAGAATAATCATGATAATTATAATGACAATTATTATTATTTCTTGTTCTTAGAAAACCACCTTAAATATGAATGCTGAATAAATTATTCTGGATGAGTTAATTTGTGTTTGCTACCCAAATCACAGAAATGTCCTGACTACACAAATAAAAGGCTCACTCAATTAACTCTGTGTTTCAAAGTGTCAATAAGGGCAGGGAAAAGGCATTCCTTTGCTTCATGCTTTTATGATCTCATCATCTGCTATGGTTTTTAGATGAGAAAATGTGATTGTCAATTAAGAGTCTGAAAAAGGATTTCCTTTATTAAAACACACACATACAACGTAAGCACCATATTTCACCCGGTATCGGAGCTGCTGCCGGCCCGCTGAAATTTACTGCCTTGTGTCCCAGCAGAGAGAATTTGCAGCTGGATTAATGCCCCTTTCTCAGATAGTAAATCAATTTCACACATATGGCCATATTTCCACCCAGGTGACAGGCAGCAATGGCTGCTGCTTTGTGTTCACTGAAGGAAAACCCAGGGGTGGGTTTATTCTGAGGCCTTCCCACGAATAAAGCCGAGTCATGAAATTTTCCTGGGGAGGGGCAGTTTGGAAAGCTGGGCCTGGTCAGATGGTGAATGGGGAAGGCTACGGTGGGCTCAGTGGGGTATACGTCATCTCTCCAGCTGGGTGGATTTCTCACTGACGTTTGGAACCACTGGTACATCCTGAGAGCCTCCTGGGGTCACCCTCCCATTTCCTGCTCACATATTGGGAGCTTGCACACACCATTCCTCGGCCTGGCCTTCATTTCTACCCCTCCTCCGCTCTTCTTATGCCCCCTCAGAAGATGTGTGTTCTAGATAAAGCCCCGAATCATGTCCTCATCACCCGGCACTTCCTCGAGGCACGTAACCAGGAGAAATGAATTGATGAAGGCTTCCCCCTGCCTTCTCTGTGGGCCTCTTCCCTCCAGGAGGGTAAGTGCCCTGTATCTCTTACTGAGCTCACAACATCTTTGTGGAAGGGCTGAATTAATGATAGCTGAATAAATGAAGGTGCCAGATGTTGAGATAAGTAAGCAAAAGCAGAAGCTCCCTTTCTGGGAGCTTCTGGGAACTGGGATCTCTGAGCAGATCATTGCTCCTTCTAACAACATATTGGGAATTTCATTGTTAGGGAAGACACATGTGGGTGAGTCTTAGAGATTCTTGATCGATAATCACATTTTCACACATTTCTGCAATCTCCCTCCCATGAGAAACTCAGCACCCTCAGGTCCCTGCTGCTGCTCCACTGAGACCACTGGCCCCAGCCCTCTCAATGCCTCCTATCTGGACTGGCCGCAGGACAGGCAGGTGGCTTCCGCCCAGGTAACTTTGAGAGCAGAAGGTTCTGGGTGAGTGGAGGGGATGAGATTGGAGAGGTGGAGAGGTGGCTTGCTGGGAGACCATGTCTTTGGGGTCCTGTTCAGGGATCTGATCTGCCTCTTGATGCTGGGTAGACGTGGCCTGGCGGGTGTAAGTTAGAGCCATGCTCCTGCTCAGATCCTGCCGTATATCGGCATTACCCGAGGCTAGTGCAAATCTGCCGGTGGAGACGCTCCAGGTCTGTGAGGGGCCTGAGACTGATTTCTACCAAGCTTCCAGGTGAGGTCAGTGCTGCTGGCTTTAGAACTTCCACTCCTGTCCGCAGACGGAGAAGAGCCTGGAAAGCAGCGGGGAGGGAGGCAGGGACTCCAGTCTGGAGGTGACTGAGATAGTCCAGGAGCACACAGATGAAGACAGACTGCAGAACAGCAGTAGGATGCGGAGGAGGGAAGGGAGAAGGCCAGCCAGCAGGACTCAGTGACTATGAGGGTGGAAAGGGGAGGAGTCGAATTCATGTCCTGATTTCTGATGCTCAAATGCCCTTAAAATCTTAGGGTTCAGTGGCATCTTCCTCACTTGTCAGTACTTAAGGTCACCTAATTTTGAAACTGGGAGAACTCTTTTACTGAAAATCATAAAAGGAAGAGAGAATAGCGTGAAGCATGCTGTACTCTGTACCTGCCCAGGGCTCACCAGGCTCTGGTGTCCCGACCCTCTGCTGGGCAGGGGCCGGGGGCATTTCTGGTTTCTGACCAGTCTGCCCTCTCTGGCTGTGGGGCTAGAGACATTTCTCTGTGCAGGACCCAGGCCTGTGGGCCACCTTCTCTACTGGGCCTGAACATGATCTCCCTGAATCCTTTACAAAGGAGCTGGGAGCCAGCTGTTGGCATGGTGGTTAAGTGCTGGATCTCAAGTGGTCAGCTGAGCAGTTCAAGTCTTGGACCCGGCAGCTTGAAGAACACACCAGGATGCCCAAAATCCTGAGATGAGAAGGGATTGTGGCATGGCCATCCCCTCTGGAGGATATTTCTCAATTTATCTCTCTGGGTGTCTCTCTCTGGTAAGCATATGCGCCCTATGGTTAAAAAATATAAAAATAAGGGAACCAGCAGTTAGCGTAATGGCTATGTTGCTGGACTCCCACGTAGTCGACCGTGGTTCGCGTCCCGGACCCGGTGGCTTAAAACTCTCGCCGGGCGCGTGTACGTGCGTGCCCAAGATCCCGAGAGGAGAATGGAGGAGAAGGGATTGCGGCGTGACCATCCCCCCTGGGGGGTGATTTCTCGCTTTCTGTCTCTATGTCTCTCTCTGTCTGTCTGGCGAGCACACGCGCCCTACAGTGAAAATCTCTCAAAAAAAAAAATAATAAAACAAATAAACAAAACCAAAGGAGCTAAGCCAGGCAGCACAAAGCATCTGCCTCGTGTCCTATGTCTGCAGCTGCAGTGTATTCTCCTTGTTATTGGACTTGCCCAGCTTCTCACTTGGGTCTCCCATCCTGCCTAGTGCTTTGGTACTTCTCTGGCACTTCCCTCCATGAAAGTACTGCATTTTCTCTCTTCATAAGACCTTGGCTGGTTCCTATCCTGCATGAGAAACTTAGCACCTTCAGGGCCCTGCTACTGCTCTGAGACCACTGGCCCTGCTCCCCCAATGTCTATCTGGACTGGCCACAGGGCAGGCCCATGGCGTACCCATGTACTAAGAGATTATAGACCAATAAATCATAAATAGAGTCCTAGAGACAGCATAATGGTTGTGTCTCTTTCTTTCTTTCTTTCTTTTTTTTCAAAGAAGTTTTTGCTTTAGGGAATGTATGCTTACTGGAAAGAGAGACAGAGACAGAGACAATGAGAGGGAGTGTGAGAAATCACCCCCCAGGGGGATGGCCATGCCACAAACCCTTCTCCTCCATTCTCCTCTCAGGACCATGGGCAGACATGCACATATGCCCAGTGTTATTTGCAAGCTACTGAGTCCAGGACTTGAACCGTGGTGAGCCCTGTGGGAGTCCAGCAGTGTAACTGCTATGCCACCTGCTGGCCCCGGCTGTGTTTCTTTGTAGGTGAGAAGGTGCTCTCAGGGGGGCTCTGTAACTCTCCCAGCCCTTCCCACTATGTGCCAGACTGTCTCACTGATGCTGAGACAGATATGGACTAGGTAGATACTATCCCTAGTGTCATTCTATGGAGGGGAGATAAACAGTTGATAAGTTAATGAGCATGGAAAAGTTGGTAATTAGTGTGACCCAGGCAATTCAATAAGTTGGTGGGATAGAGAAGAGCTGAGAGATTGAGGAAGAGAAAAGACATTTAGACTGAGTGACAGAAACACGCCAGTCCTTTAAATATCTGGGAAAGAAACATTCTGGGTAGAAGAGACAGCCAGTACAGAGGTCCTCATGTGAGAACCAGCCTGGGTGGTTGGAATCTGGTGTCACATGGTGTTGAAGAATAGGGGAGCTGGAGGAGAGAGAGGGGAGGCAGGGCAGGCCCCTGGAGCTCAGCAGACTGTGGTTAGGAACTTGGACTTTACTCTGAATGGGACAGGAAGCTTTTGATGAAAAAACGTTATAGAGGCAGTCAGTGTGCAGTGGTAAGGTGGAAGGTTCTGCCTTCAAACCCAGAGACATTACTAGTCCTCCAGGCATGTGTGTGCCCTTGATCCAGGGCTGGCTGAGGCTGGGGCTGGGTTAAAGCGTTTGGGCCCTGTTGAGATGCTGTCTTTCTCTTTCTCACTTCCGGAAAAATTAAACTTCGAAAAACTTCAAAATAATAATTTTAGACTTACAGAAAAGTTGCAGAGAGTGTGGAGAATTCCTGTCCGGCCTTTTCCAGCTTGCTCTCGTGCTAACGTCTTACATAACCATGGCCCATTTATCAAAGCTAAAAATTAACACCGATGCAACACTTAGCTAAGCTCCGGACTTTATTCGGGTTTTCCTAGTTTGTCCACTAATGTCTCTTTTCTGTTCTAGGACCCTGTCCAGGCTCCCATTTTCCATTTAGTCATCCTGCCTCCTCAGGCTTCTCCAGCCTGTGGCAGCTTCTGGGTCTGTTCTTAGTTTTCGTGGCCTGACCCTTTTATTATTTTTAAAGAGATTTTTGCTATAGGGCACGTGCACTTGCCAGAGAGATGGAGAGACAGAAAGTGAGAAATCACCCCTCCAGGGGGAATGGCCATGTCGCTATCCCCTCTCCTTCACTCTCTTCTTAGGATTTTGGGCACACAGGCCACAGGCCTAGAGTGAGTTTCAAGCCACTGGGTCCGGGATTCGAACGGCAGCCAGCCAAGTGGGAATACAACAATGTAACTCCTGTGACATCTGCTGGTCCTGTGACCTGACACTTTTGAAGAGGATCTGTTGGTTATTTGCAGAATATCCCTCAAATTGAATGTATCTACTGCTTTCTCATGACTAGACGAGGCGATGGGGTTTAGGGAAGAAGACCACAGAGGTGAGGTGCCCTTCTCATCACAGCCTAACACTGTGCAATTTCAACAAGACTCACTGGTGATGTGATCTGGGACTTTTTCAGTAAGCTAGAGACCGCCAGGAGTCGCCACCAGAGCTACCATTTTTCACACTGTGTTCCTTTCTAGGTGCTGTTGTAACAATGGGCCACGCCGAGTAGTGTAAAGCCATGGACACTCATTCTCGTGGAGGACGGAGGCTAGCAGTCCAAAATCAAGGGGTCACAGGGTCACAGCCCTCCAGAAGGCACTCTGGGAGGCCTCTTCCAGCTTCTGCTGTTTGTCCACAGTCCCCGGTGACCCGTGACTTTGCTCTCTGTCTCTGTCCTCACATAGCTGTGACCATGTGCCTATGTCTCCTCCTTTTATAAGGACACCAGTCGTGTTCAATTTCAGGCCCATCCTCAGCATGACTGACCACACGTACGCACGGTTCCACCTGCAGGTACCAAGCTTGGGACTTCAGCCTATCTTTTTAGGAGGCGCAGTTGACGTCTCCTTCCACTGTTTACAACGGTCGCTTTGGCTTTTGTGCAGAGCCTGCTCTGCAGTGGGGAGGGCAGCCTGGAGACCTGTAGGCAGGTTGCTGTTGTCAGAGATACGGGGGTCTGGGCGGGACGGAGGGCGAGGCAATGGAGAGCAGCAGCTACATGCCGACACGTTTGGGAGGCAGAGCCAACGGGCCCTGCTGGTGAACGGGGTGTGGGTGGGTGGGTGTGGAGGGAGAAGAAGACTCCAAGATGACTTCACAAATGCTTGGCTGCAACCACAGGGGGTACACTTGCTGAAGATGGTGGAGACCAGTGGAAGGGCGTGTTGGTGGGCTGTGTCTGCGTTACCCAAGGATGGGGTCTCCCAGAAAGCAATGGTGACATCGAGAGCAGAACCCTGCTCTGCTCTCCCCAAGGAGGCTCCCTGGAATCAGACAGCATGGGAGAGGCAAAGAGAAGACCAAGGTTTGGCTCACCTTGGATATAAACAAGTTTCTAAGGGGAAAAAAGGCAAAAACTTTCCCAACCATCTGAAATGAAAGAACTTAATTTGGTATCCTCTTGACAGCTGTGGTTACATATGCCAGCCCCATCAGCGACCGCACTGTCTGACTTAAAGAGTTTTCTGTCCTCTCGAGAAAATGAAGGCTCCTCCGGCATTGCGAGTTCTGCGTGTGGAGCTGAGGCTCTTTCTATTGAGCACTGGGTGCCTTAATGGCCCAGCATTGATTGGAGCTATCGACCCCTTGGTTTCAAGTAACTGACATGGTTTCAGTGGCTCCAGATAATTAAGACTTCTCAGATGGCAACTAATAATTTGCATTTGCACTGTAGCCATCCTCAGGAGCAAAGGGAGCCCATGCTGGGGGAGAAATAAAAGGAAAAGCTCATTTTGGTGGTGGCCTGACCCCTGCTAATGGATTCTTTGAAGAATCACTTCACCCTCCCGACCTAGCTTACCGAAGTTATCAAGTGACCTAGGGGAGTTATTTTCATTTATCGGAAAACCCTTGGGACTGGCTCACAGCATCAGGGAGTATGTCCGGTTTACAAGTTCATCTGCTCTTCACCTCCCCATCACTCTCCAGGCTGGAGCTTTAGGGAGTCTATTCTAAGAAGTCTTTCTGAATCCAGTCCCTCCCTCAAATTCATCCTTCAATCCCAACCAGTACGGCCTTCCAAACCAAGTTATTCCTCTGCACCACATGCCCATGAATCCAGAATTGAAGTCCAGGTTTCTTTGGGAGATGGGTCTCGATGCTTTGCACCCCCACATTTCACATCCACATCCTGCCTGGTCCCTAAGTGGATGCAGTGAGTGCAGCTCCCAAGGCCTGGAGTTCGGACTTGCCCAGGTGAACTTTTTAGACCTCTGGGATGTTGGTGGTCGTATGGAGTCCTGGAATGTGCTTGCATAGATGGACTTATTCTTCTGAGCTCTGGTGACCTGCCTATGAGAGGGGTTTGCTCCTGGCAGCTGCTAGTCCGAGGAGGATAAGACAGCGGGGCAGACCGAGATCCGACCTGTGGCCTGGAGCTCAGCCCAGTGCAGCCACACCCAGTGCTGGTCAGACAAGCCATACAGAACTGAGGAGCACAGGACTAGTGCCTGTCATTGCAAGCCACCGAGTAGTGAGGTTATTTATCTGTGGAGATAAATTGCCCCCTGAGAATGAGGTGTTAAAGGCAAACACCACATTCCTCCTCATCTCAAATATACTAAGTTTTCTGGAAAGTCATGAGTATTTTTCTATGCAAAAATGTGTCATGACTTTCCCATTCACCGAAAAACTCAGCATCTGAGATACAATAGGCACTCAGAAAGTATAGAACTGAAACAATTACATGAGAAAAAATACAAGGAGAAATAATTTATTTTGGAGGGATGTATTACTTACCTGACACATGTAACAATCACAACAGCTTTTACTGAGCATTACCTGTGCACCAGGTGGTGTTCTAATAACTTCTTTTCAAGCCATTTTCTCATTTACTGTTATTTGCTATCACTTTATGAAATACTTGGGGCCAGAAGTATTTCAGATTTAGGAATATTTTTCCATATTTTAGAATATTTAGATATACATAAGAGATATCTTGGAGATGGGACAGAATTCAAAAAATAAAGTGAATTTATGTTTTATATACACCTTATATACATAGCCTAAAGGTTATACTATGTTTTTGTATCACAACATTTTAAAAATAGCTTATTATTTCTTCCATGAGCAAGAGAGACAGAGAGAATGAGAGAGACAACAAGACAGAGATAGAAATCCCCCAGAGTTTCGATACCACTATCCACCTCCAGCCCCAGACGGCCCCAGATCAGGAACACATGACTGGTATACTCAAGGAGGTCTCCGGTCTTGAATGCAGAACATCCCATTCCCATGTGGGTCAACTTTGCAGAACGTTGCTTTTTTTTTTTTTGGAGAGGTTTTTGCTATAGGGCACATGCACTTTCCCTAAAGAGAGAGAGAGACAGAGAGACAGAAAGTGAGAAATCAACCCCCGGGGGGATGGCCACGCTGCAATCCCTTCTCCTCCATTCTCCTCTTGGAATCTTGGGCACGCACACACATGCGCCTGGCATGAGTTTAAGCCACTGGGTCCAGGACTTGAACCACGGTTGACTATGTGGGAGTCTAGAGACATAGCCATTATACCAACTGCTGGTCCCAGAACATTGCATTTTACTGGCTCCTATTGCAGCATTTTGACTGACCTGTCACATGAGGTCAGATGGGGAATTTTTCACTTACAGCACCATGTTAGCACTCAAAATTTTTCAATTTTGGAGCACTTTGGATTTCAGACTTTAAGATAAAGAAAAGAATGATCAAGACAGGGCCAGCAGGTGGCATGGTGGTTAAGGCACTGGATTCCCACATGGGCAACAGCAGTTTGAATCCCAAATCTGGAAGCTTGAAACTCACACCGGGTGTGTGTGCATGTGTGCACAAAATCCCAGGAGGAGGACAGAAGAGAAGGGATTTCAGTGTGGTCATCTCCCCAGGGGGTAATTTCTCATTTCCTTTCTCTCTGTTTCTCTGGCGAGTGCATGTACCCTATAGCAAAAATCGCTCTAAAATTTTTTATTTTAAAAAAAGAAAAAAAAATCACAAAGGGAAAAAAGAAAGAGTGATCAACCTGTATTATACTTGTTTTTCAGATAAGGAGACTGAGGTTTAGTGAGGTTTAGGGATTTGCCCAACACTCATAGCCAGTAAGGGGAAGGAGCCTGTTTCAAGCTCACGTGAGCAGCGCTGGTCTGCCCCATACTGCAGGGGTGAGAAGTGGGCTGGAGGCTGAGGAATGTGCTGTCGCTCTCCAGCTGGGACATGTGGCGTCAGGACAGGAAACACTTCCTGCTCACTTCCCAAACCACACTGAGATGGGGGCAGGACAAAAGCTTCCCTGGGTAAAATGAGGATGGGATGAGGCTAAGGACAGGTGTGAGTGCAGGGGCTGTGAGTGCTGGAACTGTACTGTGAGCAGAGACACAGAGATAGGGAGAGAGCTCTGATGGGCCTGGGTCAGAGAGGCCATGGAAGCAGTTGGATTTCTTCTGTCCTCTCTGGGTGGATAAAAGCTCTAATTGCAAACGTCCAGAGCCCAGGAATATAGCGTTCCCACCTGGTCAGCTCTTTTTCCTCTGGCTCTATCCTGAGGTCCAGGCTCCCAGGCTGATCCAATTCCCTGGCTGATGGCTCCTGCAGCCAGCTGAGGTCCAGCTACCTTTGCTGCTGAATCAGCTTCCAGTACCGCTGTGCCTGTTGTTGTATGCCTGGGCACTGTCTGTCATAGAAGCTGACATTACTGAACACATTCAAGATTCTGTGATAAGCACCTTCCCCGTGTTCACTCAAGGAAGTCTTACAAAGACCCAGGAGGTAGGAACTGTTACCATTCCACTTTGCAGAGAAGGAAACCAAGTTACAGAGGTTAGTAACTGCCAGGGTCACACAGTTAGTAGGTGGTGGGGACAGGATTTGGACCTGGGCAGTGTGACCACTCAAACTGTGCCCTTAACCACCAAGCCATAGTCGTCAAATACAGGGACCTCCCATCCCACTCCTGCTTTCCTCTTCCCTGCCCTCTCCTTCCTTCTGGGGTATTACCTACCCAAAGGGTGACTATACAGCGAATTAGAAAATGGTGCCCTTCCTGGTGGAATGTGCAGTCTCCCCACCAGGGTGCAAGGTCTGGTGAGTGATGAATGGGCTGGTTTCAGTTCTCTTTACACCCTCGTTCAGGGCACGGCTGCCTGCACGTCCCTCTGCTATTATCAGTGCATGACCCCGTGCTTGGCTTCGCAAGCATGGCTGTCTTCCAGATTCAAGCCAAATGTCTGTTGCTGGCAGTTGTTACTGCCCCACTCAAGGTGAGGATGTCAGGCAGTGAGGACTTGGACCCTTCTTCCCAATCCTGGCCATCCAGTCTGCTGCATAAGAGGCAGCCCTGCTTGGGAACAGCTGGGGGCAGGGAGTGTGGTGGAAAGAAAGGATGAGATAGGGAAGGCTTTGCTCTGCTTTATACTGGATTCAGCCCCAGTTAAATCTCACTCCTCCCCAGACCCTCTATGGGCCCAAGAGCATCTTTTTGAGAATAGAAAAATGCTGACTATCCCTGGAGATGTCTCACTGCCGTGTGTTGAGAAAGTTTCTCAAACTGTGGTAAGCACACGTGTGGACAGCACTCCTGCTGCACAGTGCACAGCTCACAGCACTGTGTCTCGCGGCCCTGAGGCTGACAAGTCTGACAAGGCTCAACGTTCTTGAACTTTGTTACCTTCACCCATTAAGAGGGGTTTTATAGTCCTTACGGAAGTGGGTTAATAAGTGTTAACTATTATTACTGTTGCTGTCATCGGGTTTTAATTCTGAAAGAAATGGTTTTGATACTGGTGAGGACACTTGACATTTATAAAGAATTTATACATTGCCAATAGTGTTTCCCATTTATTTTCCGAGACAGGCACGAAGCAGTCATTATTTCCATTTTACAGATCAGACAATTGACATGTGTATTATTCAGTGGCTCAGGCAGAAAAAGATAATCAGGAAAATCAAAAGCAACATTCTGGCGTCTGCGTCTCAGTGAGCTTCTCACCATGCACCTCTGCCCTCCCGCAGCAGCCGTGATGTCGGAGACAGGGCAGTGGTGGTGGTGGTGTGTTTGTTCCAAGTGTACCTTTGTTGGAAGGTGTTATTAAGCTGCCTTCTGTCATTGTTCCAGATTTATTGCTTTAATTTGTTTTGGTTTTTTATACTCAGGAGTTGCGTTTTCCATTGTTCTACCTCAGTTTGAACTTGCCCATAGGGTATAAAAATATTTTTTTATATTTCACCCCTTATAGTTTTCTTCTCTGGTGACCAATGTTAAGCAAGAAAATGATTTACTTTGGACTCGAGGGTCAGCAACCTGTTAAGTCATTTGTATCCACAGCACTCACATATTTATGTGTAGAAACCTGTGGACAGGAGCTGGGACTAACCACTGGAGTTCTAGATGGAGTTCAGGAGAGTTCTGTCTTGCATATCTCACTAGTGGATCTCACCACCTGGCCTCTACCCTGGGAAACTTCCTCGGCAATGCCTGCTCCCCACGTCAGTCTTTGGAACATCCGCAGAGCCCTCTGTCCTTGTTTGAGTCCCGACCATTCTCTCGAGGGACCCTGCATGAGCTGGTCATGCAGAGGTAATGTCTGAACCCCATTTTTCCTTACACAGCTGCCTGGAGGCCACCCACTGAGTGACCCTGTTGTCTTTGGAAAAGTAGACATGTCACCTCAGGACAGTGTGCCATTCAGTTTTATATAATACTTGAGAAATAATATGAGGGACCTTCAAAAATGCTTATGTTTATAAAAATGCATATCATAAAAAACCCTATGTATTATTTCTATTTCTTTGCACCAAAGTAAGCTCATACTTTAATTCTATTCTTCTATAAACTCTTTGAAGTGCCTCTGTAGGGGGAAGTCAGAGGGAGAGGGAAAGAAGGAGAGGAAGAAGGAAGGAAGGAAGGAGGGAGAGGAGGAAGTAGAAAAGAGGAAACAAGGAAAAGAGGACAGGAGGGAATAAGTGAGGAAGGAAGACACTGAGGCCCACCCACTTAAGCCTTGAGACACTCAACGGAACCCCTGTCCCTCACTTCTGTTCTTTGATCTCCTCTGCAGACATGCAGACTCCTCCTCCCCCACCCTCTCAGTCCAGATAACAGTTCCAGCATCCCTTATAACTCAGTTCCATTCTTCAGTGCCCATGTATGCAGCTCTCCTCCACAGCCCTCCCCCTACCTTGTCTCTCACCCCTGTAGGCTGGCCCGAGCATATTGGCCTTCTTTGACTCCTCACTCACTCAGTCCATTCCTGATCCCTCAGCAGATCATCCTTTCTTCCTTTATGTTCACTTTCTGGTCTCTACCACAACTGCCACCAATGCCTCCCCCCAGACCCTAGCCCACCCACACCCACCTGTACAACTTTCTGCACACCCATCTGAAAACACCCACCTGTCCATCCCTCCCCTGCACATCCCCCTGCACACTTGTCTGAAGACACCCACCTATCCATTCCTCCCCGCACACTCGCCTTGCACACCCACCTGAAGACACCCATCTGTCTATGCCTCTTTGTACAACCTTCCTGCACAGCCATATGAAACATACATTGTCCATCCTTCCTTGCACACCCTCCCTGCACACCCCTCTGAAGACACCCACCGGTCTCTCTCAGCCCTGCACTCCCTCCCTGCACACCCCTCTGAAGACACCCAGCTGTTCTGTCCCTCCCCTGCATATACTCTCTGCACACCCATCTAAAGTTATCCACCAGTCCTGTCCCTCCCCTGCACACCCTCTGGAGTGCCTTGTCTCAGGGCAATTCTGATTCACTGCTGATTCAGTCTACAAGGCCTCGAGCAGCCAGCCTAGATTTTTGGTTGCAAACTCCAGAGTGCAATCTTCACGTTTTGGACAGAAAAGCAACCTATGAAGGGCAGAGAGTAGCTCTCAGCAACTCCAGGAGGGCGGAGAGTGGGGTGTGGGGCCTCATCACCATGGAAAAGGTTCCCACCCAGGTCAGCAGCTCCCACAGGAGGTCACCCTCCCAGGACCATGTCTGTGTGGCACTTGCTTCTATTTCTCATCCCCAAATCCACCCAGTGTGTGGCCGATGGAGCTAGGAAAGATTAGGACACAGGCGGGTTTTGTGCAGGTGTTGGGCCAGTCAGTGTCCACGTGACCATGGCTCAGCTCATCTCAGGTTCCTGCGACTCTCCTTCCTTCTTCTTGGTCCTCACCCAACTCTTCCTTCAGGTATCTTCTGGCAGCCTGGCTCTGGCTTGTTCTCCTCTGCCACTGGACCAGGTCTCTGTCAGTGTCTTCTGCCTTTGCTTTGCCAGCCCTTGTGGCTGACTCCTCTGGGGCCTGCCCTGCATGGTTAGTCCACTTTGCCTTCAGTCATGGCCTGGACAGTTCTGGCCCTGTGTGTATATGGGGGTTGGTTCCGGGCCAGTCCCCCGCCCTGTCCTGAGTTGCTCACTGAAGAACCTGCATATGAAGTCTGATTGAGGTCATTGCCTGAGGTGCCCCAAAGCTGGGGGTGAAGCTGTGGGTGGTGCTGAAGTCTCCCACCAATCAGAGCTTCCCTTCCACCTCTCAGATGCCCAGCCGTACTGAGCCCAGTGTACCCAAAGCCCCTGCCAGAGGCACCCCCCACTGGCCTTTACTGCCTCCCCACCTCTGCCCTCAGCTTCCTGGAAATTCCTCCAAATGTAAACCTGCATGCTCAAGTCTTGTCCCCGGTCTGCCTTTGGGGCAGTGAAGGAAGTTCATACCCTCCTCAGGCTGCAATGTCAGGTGTCATGTGTAGGGGCTCATTTGTTATTTTGATATCTGTATCATCCTGTGAGCACATGACATGTTTTTCTGAGGACACGACTACAGTGGATGGGTGCATGGTGAAGGCATCCTGTCTTGCCATCCCACCTGCACCTACAGGTCCCCTTTAGACACCCCTCTCTCCAGCCTACTACCAAGAGCCTGCCCCAAATCATCCCCTCAGCTCCTCACAGGGGCCCTGCTGTGTTTTCCACCTGGGGAAGTGACGGGCAGGGATGACATCCCTCGTATGGTGGCCACAGTTAGTGTCCTGGGCTGGACTGAGGAGGTTTGTAATGAGTGGCTGCGGGTGAGGTGGAATCCAGGAGCTGATGAGGTCAGAATCCATTTCCAGCCTGCAGTCTCTAGCTCCAAAGCAAGATTTTTTCCTCTGGGAGTAAATTTTCCCAGAAAAGATGTTAGAAACAAGGGCCTAAAAGCTCTTCCTAAAAACCACACCTAAAAACAGAAGCTTCCTTCTTGCCATCTGGACTCCTGGCAAAGAAGAAGAAAAAAAAGTAAAGAGGCAAAGGAAAGAAATGGAAGTCGTGAAGGGAACCTGCCAGACAGAGTTCCTGGGTCAGGCGCGGCCTGGGAGGACAGACTTCTCTGTGTTTTGTCCAGCCTGCTTTGATTCTCTCCTTTGCTTCTTTAATGGAGGGAGAGTGCTAACTTTTCACCCTACTGTGTGAAGTTCAGACATGCGTGACCAGTGCGGGCCGGGTGTGGTCTCCACTCTGGACCTTCTCAGCGTTTTCCCACCTGACTAAGGAGTAGTCAGCCACAAGGCAGGGGTGTCTGCAGAGCACTCCGGGTAAGGTGGATGGACAAACATGGCGCTGGTTGGGATGTGCTTCTCAGTGGCTGTCACTGCAGTGTCTGTGGCCTCAGGGACAGTTGGTGCCATCAGTTGGGCAGTCCCCTTTTCCACTGCAGGGAAAGTTACCTCACAGAGCTTGCCACACCTGTCCAAACTCACCAGGAGGCAGGACAGAGGCCAGGTAGACCCGAGTCTGAGCAATTCAAGATGTTAGAAACAAGGGCCGAAAAGCTCTTCCTAAAAACCACACCTAAAAACAGAAGCTTCCTTCTTGCCATCTGGACTCCTGGCAAAGAAGAAGAAAAAAAAGTAAAGAGGCAAAGGAAAGAAATGGAAGTCGTGAAGGGAACCTGCCAGACAGAGTTCCTGGGTCAGGCGCGGCCTGGGAGGACAGACTTCTCTGTGTTTTGTCCAGCCTGCTTTGATTCTCTCCTTTGCTTCTTTAATGGAGGGAGAGTGCTAACTTTTCACCCTACTGTGTGAAGTTCAGACATGCGTGACCAGTGCGGGCCGGGTGTGGTCTCCACTCTGGACCTTCTCAGCGTTTTCCCACCTGACTAAGGAGTAGTCAGCCACAAGGCAGGGGTGTCTGCAGAGCACTCCGGGTAAGGTGGATGGACAAACATGGCGCTGGTTGGGATGTGCTTCTCAGTGGCTGTCACTGCAGTGTCTGTGGCCTCAGGGACAGTTGGTGCCATCAGTTGGGCAGTCCCCTTTTCCACTGCAGGGAAAGTTACCTCACAGAGCTTGCCACACCTGTCCAAACTCACCAGGAGGCAGGACAGAGGCCAGGTAGACCCGAGTCTGAGCAATTCCAGAGCTCAGTCTGACCAACTCCCCTATCCTCTTTTCTCTTCCCCTGTCTTCCTCTTCTTCAGACTTCATTCTGCTCAGCTCTTTCTTTCTCTACACAGCCAGAGTTTGTGATCAGGATTGGGGATGAGTTGGAACAGAGGAGGTGAGGTGGAAACACTAGATTCGGACTCAGGAGATTGGAGTTGAGTCTGGACTGTGTGTGTGGTGAATCCTGGGTCAGCACCTCTCTGGCTTCCACGAAGTCATGGAGGGAGGTGACAGAGCCTGCTCAGTGCTCAGAGCATCAGTTTGTGGTCCCTCATTGCAAGCCCAGGCAGGGCTTGTCAAGGCGCCCATATGACACTGTGAAGCCAGGCAAGCCCTCCCCCCCACCCCCATATGCAGATGCCCTTGCAGATACAGGGTGCAAATGCTCTTCCCCATGACTCGGCATGTGGGCACTCTAGAAAGGCTAACCACATCAACTGTTCTTGCCAGTGTCTTCTTCTGTCTTCCAGTATCAATGGAAATACTTACTTTTAAAATGCTATATGGAGGATTGTCTGTGGATGATAACACATAGGTATCCTCAGCTGGACTGGTGGGAAGTGTGTGCGTGTTGGATAAATTTGTTTTACAAGCTGTAGTGCTGTACAGTGATTGAATGTATAAAGTACATTAAAATTTTGAATAAAGTTATATCATGTATGTATCTATATATTTGCTTCTTTAATGCTCCTGCAGAGAGTCAGACACATTAGAGAGGAGTGCTAGTCCAGCCGCCTACCCTTCATATGTGCCGTTCCCTCCACCTGGAGCACACCTTTCCCCTGGTTCACGTAGGTCCTTCCAGTCCTTCAGCCTACAGCTTGGTCATTGCCTTTTCCTACAGTTCCTGGATGGGCTCAGATCTCTGTGCCTCTTCTAGGCTTCCAAGGGGGCTCTCTTTTCCTTCCCACATAGAAATCTGAGCCCCACCTGGTCCTGAGCCCATCAGTGAGGGATGTGGTTCCATCTCTGAGTGCCCAGCCCGAGCGACTCGTGTCCAAGGCCCGATGCCTGGCCTGTGAGACACGGGTCTGAGGCTGGTGCTCGACCCAAGGCACATGCATCCAAGGGCTGGTTCCCGGCCCGTGGGACTCGGGTCAGAGGCCCGGTGCCCGGCCGGTGGGGCTCGGGTCCAATGGCCAGTGCCCAGCCCGTGAGAATCGGACCCGAGTCCCACGGGCTAGACTGGCCCTTGAACCAGAGTCTCATGGGCCGGGCACCGGGCCTCGGACACGAGTCCCACGGGCCCGCCACCGTACTTGGAAACGAGTCTGATGGTCCCGGCACCTGCCCTTGGACCCGAGTCTCACGGGCCCACCACCGGCCCTCGGGCCGGGCACCCGCCCTCGGACCCGAGTCTCACATGCTGGGCACCGGCCCTCGGACCCAAGTCTCACATGCTGGGCACCGGCCCTCGGACCCGAGTCCCACGGGCCCGGCACCGGACCTGGGTCCAGAGTCCCACGGGCCCGGCACTGGCCCTAGGAACCGAGTCTCCCGCGCCGGGCACCAGCCCTCGGACCCGAGTGTCTTGGGCCGGGCACTGACCCTCGGACTCGAGTCCCACGGGCCTGGCACCGGACCTCGGTCCAGAGTCCCAAGGACTGGACACTGGCCCTCGGACCCGAGCCTCACGGTTCGGGCACCGGGCCTCGGACCCGAGTCTGTCAGGCCGGGCACCGGTCCTCGGACCCGAGTCTCACGGGCCGGGCATGGGGCCTCGGACTCGAGTCTCTCGGTCCGGCGCCGTCCCTCGGGCCCGATTTCCAAATGCTGGGCACCGTCCCTCAGAACCGAGTCTCCCGGCCGGGCACCGGCCTTTGGACCCGAGTCCCATGAGCAGGGCACAAGGCCTCGGACCCGAGTCTGTCAGGCCGGGCACCGGTCCTCGGACACGAGTCTCTCGGGCCGTACACTGGCCCTCGGACCCGAGTCCCAAGGGCTGAGCACTGACCCTAGGACCTGAGTCCTATGGGTCTGGCACCGTCCCTCGTACCCGAGTCTCACGGGCCCGGCATTGGTCCTAGGAGCCGAGACTCACGCGCCGGG
The DNA here is from genome assembly GCF_000334495.1 of Tupaia belangeri chinensis. Classification (NCBI taxonomy): domain Eukaryota; kingdom Metazoa; phylum Chordata; class Mammalia; order Scandentia; family Tupaiidae; genus Tupaia; species Tupaia belangeri. The sequence continues at coordinate 6,751,697 of NW_006159829.1, read as the reverse complement.
CACCGGCCCTCAGACGCGAGTCCCTCGGGCCGGGCACCGGGCCTCGGATCAGAGTCCCACGGGCCTGGCACCAGCCCACAGACCCGAGTCCCGTGGGCCGGGCACCGGCCCTTGGACCTGATTCTCACGGGGCCGGCACCGGTCATCGGACACGAGTCTCACACGCCGGGCACCGGCCCTCGAACCTGAGCCTCATGGGCTCACCAACGGCCCTTGGACCCGAGTCTCACAGATCCGGCACCGTCCTCGGTCCCAAGTCCCAAGGGCCGGGCACTGTCCCTTGGACCTGAGCCTCACGGGCCAGACACTGGCCCTCAGACCCGAGCCTCACGGGCCAGACACCGGCCCTCAGACCCGAGCCTCATGGGCCCGGCACTGGCCCTCGGACCCGAGTCCCACCATGCCACTTGCCAGCCCCTTGATTCCCTCCCTTTCACCTTCTGCCGTTTCCCACCCTCTTCCCACACCATCTCTGGTATCTACAGTTGCTTTCCATGCTTTCCCCCCCAAACCCATTTTATTTATTCACTAAAGATTTTAATTAATCTGAATACTTTCAATAGCCAGCACAGCTGATATATATGTCTAACTATAGAGCATAAACCTCAGTGAGTAGAATGAACATACTATAAATTAGCACCTAGCTTGGGTTATATGGCTTACTGCAGTCATTAAAAATGCATTTTTTAATTTCAAGAAAAAGTTTTAGTTTTTAATAGATCAAAATAAAAAAAATTTAAGAGAATTTTGCTTAAGAATTAAAGCCAGTATAAAGGTTAGGATTAAGTTGAAATAGTAGGTAGATGAACCTATCAACAGTTCAAAAAAAGACAAACATCCTTAAATCTGGAAAAGAAAGCATAGAATAAAATCAGTAATGTTTTAGTTAAAAGTCATAAAATTCTATTTCACCAGTTCAGTCTCTTGTGTTAATCTATCTTCTATTGAATTTTCAGTGTTACTGTGGTCTGATCTTTCCATTTAAATTCTGGAAGTTAACATTCAATGTTATTATTGATCTTTTCAGACTCATTTCTACCATTAAGTTGGCTATTCTCTTGGTTGCTTTTTTTTTTTTTTTTTTTTTTTGAGAGGTTTTTGCGATAGGGCACGTGCGCTCACCAGACAGAGAGACACAGAGAGATAGAAAGCGAGAAATCACCCCCCCAGAGGGGATGGCCATGCTGCAATCCCTTCTCCTACATTCTCCTCTCGGGATCTTGGGCACGCACGCACACGCTCCCGGCGTGAGTTTTAAGCCACCGGGTCCGGGATGCGAACCGCGGTCGACTACGTGGGAATCCAGCAACATAGCCATTACGCTAACTGCTGGTCCCTCTTGCTTGCTTTTTGTACTCTTTATTTCTGTGTGTCTGACTTTAGTTTTCTTGGCATAGCACACACTTCAGCACTTCCTGGAGAGCTGGTCTGGCGTTGGTAAATATTTTCAGGTTTTTTTTTAATCTGAGAATGTTTTTGATTTTTCTTCCCGTATGAAGGATAATCTTGTTGGGTATAGTATTCTTGGTTGATACTGTTTTTCACTTAACACTTTGAATATATTTTTTTCATTCTTTCCTTACTGGCATTGTTTTTGATGAGAGGTCTGATGTTAGCCTGATGGGATATCCTTTGAAAGTAACTTGACATTTTTCTTTTGCCAATTTTAATATCTTTTTTCTATCTGTGGTTTTGGTCCATCTGACTATGAGGTGCCTTGGAAAAGATCTTCTTGGGCTGATTCTATGTGGGCTCCTTTGTATTTCTTGGGTCTGGATATTTGAATGCCTCTCTAGGTTTGGAAAGTTTTCTTCCAGGATTTCATGGAATAGATTATTAATTCCCCTTATTAGTTTCCCCAACATCTGGGATACTGATTATCCCAACGTTTGGACACATACTGATATCTAGTATTACTCGTATATTATTCTCATTTTATTGGGTTATCTCTTGTCTTTTTGGTGCATTTTTCTAGGTCAGAGGTTCTGACTTCTGCCTCAAGAGCTGATCTTCTGCATCATCTAATCTGCTTTTAATACTTTAAAGGGAGGTTTTGACTTCCTTATTACAGACTTCATCTCTAACAGTTCTGTTTGATTCTTTGTTAGGGTGTGTATTTCCTCTTTCAGATCGTGTTAGAACTTCCTCACCTCCTGGAACTCATTGTCTCTTTTTTTCTGCATCTTCTACAGTTTGTTGCCTCTCTTCTCTTGCATCTCTATTAGCTTTGTCCCTATAAATATTCTAAATTCTTTATCTGATATTTCCACAGGTTTTCTTGTATTGTCTGTGAAGGATGACTTATTCTTTTCCCTTTGGGGAGCGATATTTTCTTGGCTTCTCATATTTCTTGTGCCTCTGTAGTGATTTCTGGTCATTGGATGGATTATATGGTTTTCCTCATTTTCTGAGTTAAATCTGAATGTTCAAAGGCATGCAGGAGGAGGTGGCGTGCAATCTCTAAGCATTACCGTTTTCCCCTATTTGTGTAGCAGATTCCACTGAAAGTGAAGATTAATCTGATTGTAAGAGTGTTCAGATACTTGACTACTGTGCACTTAGACTTATCAGTGTGTGTGGGCTGACTAGGTAAAACAAAAAGAAGGAAAAAAAAAGGAAAAAAAAGACAAAAACAATAAAAAAAGAAAAAAGAAAAAAATTTTAAGTAAAAAATTGAAACTGCACAGTGCACTGGCACACTGCATGAAAGAGGCTGCTCAGAACTCAAGTGGAGATGGCTGGGCACTGGCTTTTCCTTTGTGGG
>NW_006159829.1:6743034-6748915 GCF_000334495.1 Tupaia belangeri chinensis | reverse complement strand
GTGTCAGAGAATTAAGGAGTTCAAAAATTTAAAAAAAAAAAGAGAAAGAGAGATGGACAGAGAGAGAATAAAGAGAGTTCTCTACTTGACTAGATCTGGGGGACAGGAGCAAAAAATCTCCAGTTGTCCTAGTCCCTGAAAGGGGCTGCTCAGAACTCAAATGTAGGTGGCTGGTGACTGGCTTCTCGCTACATCTGGGGGACAGAAGGATGAAATCTGGGCAGAAAAGTTTTGGTTGTCCTAGTCCTCAATATGGTGAATTTTAAAAACTTATTTTTCTTTTTATTGTCAGAGGACACCAAAAAAAGACACACCCACACACACACACACACACACACACACACACACACAAGACACCCCCACCCCTGCAATGGAGCATGGTCATGCCGCAATCCTTTTTCATCCATTTCCCCACCCTGTTAGGATTTGGGGTAAGGATGTATACACACCTGGTGTGTTTTTCAAACCACTGGGGCTAGATTTGAATGCCAGTGGGTCATGTGGGTCCTGCATCTGCTTTTCTATGCACCAACTTTAATCACTGTGCTATAGGGCCAGCCCCTAAGGCAGTGATTGATTTTCTTCTCCACACAATCACTACAAACCTGATGATAAGTTGTTCAGTTGATGACGTCTTAGAATTGAGGAAATACATCCATTCATTTATTTATGTGTACATTGATGTGGCTGCTGCGTGTGAGGCTGGGTACTGAGAAACCCACATTTGTGATCATGGTCCAGACTCTGTCTGAGGATCCCATTTCTCAGCTTTGGCATGAATGACATTTGGGGCTAGATGCACTGATTCTCATTTTTCGGCGGGGGTTGTCCTGTGCATTAGAAGGTGGTTCGTAGAATCCTTGGTCTACAAACAGCAGGTTTAGAAGCACCTCCACCTTAGTTGTGACAACCAAAGTATCTCTAGACATTGCCAAATGTCCCCAGATTGGGGGTAGGTGGATAGAAAACAAGGTCACCCATGGTTGAGAACCAGTGCTCCGTGAACTCCCTGGGTCGCCATAATCTTTGTCTTTGTCCCATGTCACTCACCCATGGACTGGAGTTGGTACCCAAATGTGGATCCAGGTAATTTTTTTTCCCATCATGTGCCTTGTGAATTGTATAATAATTACTATATTTAAGGTACTTACTCTGTACTGAATGCAAGATTATGCCTTTTATATACTCTTAACTCACTGTATCCTGATATGCAAAAGCCACAGAGCACTAGAGGGGTTGATAGTGTGGCCTTTGGCCCCTCCTGTCTCACTTGAACTTCTGACTTGTCACTCCCAGCTGAGTATAATCCTGGGCAAGGGAATGAGCCTTCATGTGGCTCAGTTTGCCCATCCGGAAAATGGAAGTGCTAAAAGTTTATCTTATAAGAACCAAACTAAAACATTTAATTTTTTACAGCAAGGCAGGGCAGCTCAGAAGCACTCATCAATCATGGTTTTATGCTTCTTAAATTCAGTGTTGTAGATGTAAGTGTCCCATTTTTCAAACGAGGAAATTGCCATCAGAGATAAGTAAGTTGTCCAAGATCACACGACAGGCGAGTGGCAGAGCTGAGACGCAAGCGCTATGATGCCTGGTGTCAAAGCAGATGGAAAAATTCAAAAGGGAATGAGGCTCTCCTCCTGAGCAGGGGGGGTACTCCCGCTGGCTGCCTTTAGCTCCAGCTCCAGCATTAGCAGGCGGCTGGAGTCTGCGACTTGTGTGCACTGTCTTATTCATTCAGGGTCACTGGGGTCACAAGTTCGAACACCGGGGTGGCCCTGTAAAGCAAAGTAATGGGAAAACACTGTGGACTGTGACAAAAGTAAATGAGAAGCACACAGTGAAGAAAAGTGGAAAATAACAGATGAGAACCAGCAGAGAAGACACGGACCGGCACAGAGCTGGGCTTAGCAGGTGACTAAGGTCAGTATTTCTTAACACAAGCCTGTTGGTGCACTTGTTTGAACTGTGTGCTGAGTGCACAGTGCCCTGGCCGCGGCCCTCTTTCCTCAGATGTGCTGTGATTTATGGCTGCAGGCTCATTCCTCCCACCTCACGGGAGACATCCTGGCCTGGGCCTGGAGGCACTTGCTGCAGGACTGTGCCTTGTCCCTGCATCACTGAAGTCTACAGCCACGATGCTTGGTGACTGCTGCAGTGGAGAAATACTGATGGTGTTTGGGTCTCCTTTCACAGTGAGAGAACTGAGGCAAGTAAGTTGAAGGCAACTGAGCCCAGGCACATGGCTAATGAATGGTGGAACTGCATCTTCCCACACAGATCCCACTTCTCTCTCAATAGCTATTCACCCAGACACTAATAAATATTCATAAGGTAGATGCACACGTTCATTTATCATTCACGCATTCATTCATGCATCGAATAAAGTCATTGACCCTGGAATTTGCCAAACACCTGCTGAAACTCTTGCCCTCATAGTATTTGAACCACTCAGATTAACACCTGAGCCAGCTGCTTTGTGCTGGTTATCCTCCAGCAAATGTACACAGCGTGCTGGCCCTAGTGCAGGCAGAACTTCATCGCTGGGAATCCCTGGAGAATCTGGGTATGGTCTCACCCTCGAGGAGCTCTGAGTTAGTGCTTCAGACAAACTGGATATTAGCTATTTCATCTGACAGTTGCTAAAATTTACACATCTCACAGTGAGAGGAACTGCCATGGATTGCTTTTTTTTCCTTCTCATTTCTTCAAGATGTCAAGTCCTTTGTAGACTGAGAAAGATCTTCTACAGTTTTCACATGTCCTATTGATGGCAGCTTAGGGATTAGAATATCATAACTTGATCAGACTCAACTGATGTCTCTGCCAGAACCTCACGCAGGAGCTGGGAAGAGAAATTGAAAGTGTTCAGTTCTTGGTGTGGCCCAGGATGAGAAATAAAATTGACCAGATACTCAAATAGGTCCATAGGGATACGGGAACCTTGGTTTGGACAAGGGTTGGCATCTGAAAGATACAAATATCTGTGAGGTTGTATCAGTTAGTTATTGATGCATAACAAACATTTCCCAAATGCAATATCTTAAAGCACTAATTGCTCTGAGTGCATTTAGAAATTAGCTGGTCTCAGCTGACATTGGCAGTCAGCTTTGGTTCACACAGACAGCTCTGCTAATCTTGTCTGAGCTGGCTCACAGGGATCAGGTGGCAGTTGACTGGACTAAAACGGCCTTTTCCCACATGGTTTCTCTCTTCTTACCAGACTGGCCTTTTGAGGTCTGAGCTCGGAACTGGCACAAGTCCCTTTTGCTGCTTTCCATTGACAAAGAAAATCCCAAGGTTGGTCCACATCCGGTCCACATCCGAGGGATGGGAAATAGACTCCACCTCTTGGTGGGAGGAGCTGCAAAGCTGATTGTGAGGGTGTTCACACAAGGACAGGTGGAGCATTAGGGCCCCTCTGGCAACCATTTGGCTGTAGGGGCAGAGTAAAAGGAGTCAATTGGCAGATCCTGTTTCTCGGAGACTCACTTATGCTGGAATAAGCCCTAAACAAAGGCTGGGAGCCTGACACTTGGGTTTTGACTCCTATGAGAAGAGGCTAGGGAGGGCCTCAAAATTGCTTATGCCTCACCCAAACAGGCTGACTGCAGGAAATAGCTCTGATTTTAGTTAGAGTTCAAGTAGGGCAGAAAGCCTATACTGATACTCCTTGACTTATGATGAATGGAATTGACTTATAATACTCATCGTAAGTTGAAAATACTGTTAAGCTAAAAGTATACTTAAACACTTAACTTGCTGATTGTCATAGTGTAGACTAGTCTATTTGAAATGTGCTCAGAGCATTTATATTTGTCTCCAGTTGGGCAGAATCATCTAACTAAAAGCCTGTTTTATAATAAATAAAATGTTAAATATCTCATGTAATGTATCAAATGTACTGAAAATGAAAAACAGAATGGTTGTATAGATATTTGAAAAAAAGTTTCTACTGAATGTGTATTGCTTTTGCATAAAAATAAAGAAATTGAATCACATCACCATAAGTTGGAGACTGTACAAGAACCCAGTTAGTCCACTGGTTAAATGTAGCTGGACTTGTAGAGGCCATAGCAACTCGGTGGCCCAGCCCTGCACCCCGCCTGGTGGAGGGAGGCAGCATGGTCACTCCACTTCAGCAAGTGATGGTGGAATGCCTGGTGTACCTCCCGCTCTGCTTAGAATGGATTCAGACAGTGGTGCAGGGCAGAGATCACACCTAAGTTTCTTCCATACATAGTGCCAAGCAGGAAAGAAAGATTCCAGAGGGAGTAGGGTGTGTGTATGTGCACCTGCCAGATCAGGTAAAAATAGATAGATGACTCCTGGTTCTTCTGTGAGCAAGCTGCTGACCTTGGGCAGGTTTTTTAGCCCCTCTGAAACTCATTTTTCACATCTGCAAGATGGGCATAGTGGTAATGCTCTCTACTCAGTCATGAGATTTAAGTGAAACAACATGTATTAATGTGTAGGACTGTCTCTAGAAAAAATTAAACCTCTACAAATATGGTTTCATGTTAAAGCTAGCCAGGCTACGAAGGAGAGACATTGTATGTCTCCACTTAATATATACCAACTGTCCACACTCTATGGCCAAAACTGAATGACTAGAGGATATAAAAACATAGAAAATAGTTATAGATATCAGATACAGTGTGGGAAGAGGGTGGGAGAAGGAGGAGAGTCTGATGAGAGACATTAAGGAGAAAAATTGAGATGTTAGATATTTATGGGACAAAAAAATGGGTTATTATCTGTTGATGATAATGTGTATGGTATCCCCAACTGAACTGGTGATAAATGCATTCATGTTGGAACATTCACTTTACAAGCTAAATGACAGAAGTGATTGAATGCATAAAAGAAATGAAAATAAAATTAAGTGAAAAAAACTACAAACAAAAAATTGGATCTGATTAAGGCAGAACATTTTTCTTACATAACAAAGTTATTAGTAAATTATCAAGAAACATAAAAAATTAAAAATAAATAAAAGTAACTTAGCTTTTCTAGTCTTTATTCTGCAAATATACTGAAAAGACCTTGAATTTTGGAAAGTGTTAAGCCAAAATGAAAGACAAACTCTGTTACTTGACACTGATGTGTAAAGATGAGATCAGCATTTACTTTGAGTCTCTTGGAGAATAACAAGGCATGTTCCCAATCTACCCTCATCCTAAAACTCCCACGGTCTCTGTGGGGTTACGTTCACTGAGTCGCTTCCTGTTCTTTGAGGTCTGTCAATGCTTTCTTAGTACATAGTGGCTAGTTCAGGGTTGTGTGTGTGATCCAAACTGGGCCAATCAGATTTCTCCCTCAGCCTTTGCCAGTGCAAACAAGACAGAGGGCTTCTCTTTCTGTGATAGTTTGTGCTTTAAGGGCCACAGAGAAATGGAGCTGCTTCGGGCAGCTTACCACTGTGGAGACAGAGCCTATCTGAGGGAAAGCCAAGCAGAGGTAAGCAGGGCTGAGAGATTAAGACAGGTGGAAAGGCTGAGCCCATGGATCTAACTTACATGAAAGTAATACCCTTGGACTTCCTAGTTATGTGGACTGTTTTAATTTTATCTTAAAAATCATTTTTAATTGCCAGAGGGCACATGTATGGGAGAGAGAGAAAGAAAGAGAGAGAGAACACTATGATGGGGAGTATTTATGGCATGATTCTTTTCCTCTACCTCTCCATTCCATCAGGATTTGGGGCACATAGTCACCTGTGCCTGGCATGGTTTTCAAGTGACCAGGGCAAGGATTCAACCTATGGTTAGCCATGTGGACCCGACTTTCTATGCATAGTGCTTAATCTCTGTGCTACAGGACTGGCCAATATCTATATATCTATATCTATATATCTATCTATATCTATATCTATATCTAT
>NW_006159829.1:6739406-6741808 GCF_000334495.1 Tupaia belangeri chinensis | reverse complement strand
TATCTATATCTATATCTATATCTATATCTATCTATCTATCTATCTATCTATCTATCTATCTATCTATCTATCTATCTATCTATCTATCTATCTATCTATCTATCTATCTATCTATCTATCTATCTATCTATCTATCTATCTATCTATCTATCTATCTATCTATCTATCTATATTCCTGTTATTGTGTTGATTTTCTATCTGTTGCAATGAAATGAATCTAAATAATATGTTAGCTAACTTCTCTAAGTCTCAATATTCTCATCCTTAAAATATAGAAAAATAACACTTATTTCTTATGGTTTGTGGATTAAATGCACTTCTTAAGGGGAATACAGAGTGCCTGGAACTGGGAGGGCTGGCATGGAATAAGGGTGCCAGTGACGGCCTGGGCACCACACTGATTGACTTGCACTCTGTCATCACTGGTGCGATGTCATAAAAGCCTTCCTCTCATGTCGATAGCTGTGAATTCTCCAGTTTCTGTGATCCATTGGTGGCAAAGAAAGGCAAAAATTTTGTCTAAGCCAACAGGAGAATAAAAGAAAGGGGTGGAGAATGAGTCTCAAGGAGAAAAAATTGAAGTGAACATCCCCTTTAGGCTACCCAAATGGCCATATTCCTTACTCATTTTCTACATACTTCTTGTTTATTAAACATTGTTATTGACTTGAGTTTCTCAGGACGGTCTGAACCAGATGGCATTAAATTACAGTAACTGAATATCCTGTTTTCATTCGCTGAGTGGCCATTCGAGGGTTGATTGTGCTTAAAGAAATCCCTTGCTTAAGCATGCTCTCAGTCTGTTGCCAAATGCTCAGATACAATTTGCACAGATAGGAATTTGTGTTGGGAGGCAAATACATAGTAGATCCTCTCGTTTGGTGTGTTTCCAATATTTAATTTTCATTTGCCCTCATTTAAACAAGGATTTGTTGAGTGTATATTATGTACCAGACTCAGCATCAGGAAAAGAAAGATGAATAAGTATAGATGACTCAGATCTTTTAAGTTATTTAAAATATAGTCAAGTGGGAGAGACAAGTGGATGAAACATTTTCATAAAAAAAATCATATCGATTGTAACTTGTTGAACATCTACTGTGGAGCAGACATTTTGCTAGATTCCTCATGTACACTATCTCATGAACTTCTCACAGAACCTTGGAAGACTTCCCATTGTATGAGGAAGTGCTTCAGAAAGCTCATGGAAAATATATATTATGAGAAAAATGTGTATGATTCCAACTTTTTTCACACAAAAATGAAATTACAGTTTAATTTTTCTACAAACATTTTAAGTCACCTCATATAGATGATAAAATTTAGGCAACAAACTGGGACCAGCAGTTGGCGTAATGGCCATGTCACTGGACTCCCATGTAGTTGATTACGATTCGAGACCCAGACCTGGTGGCTTAAACTCACGCCAGCGACAGGTGTGTGCCTGCCCAAGATCCCAAGAGGAGAATGGAGGAGAAGGGATTGTGGTGTAGCCATCCCCCCTGGGGGGGGGGGGGGATTTCTCGCTTTCTGTCTCTCTGTCTTTCTGGTGAGTGCACACACCCTGTAGCAAAAACCTCTCCAAAAAAAAAGAAAAAATTTAGGCAATGAATAATTGAACTCATCAAAAATGCAAGCAGAGATTCCAAGTTTCCTACTGAACATCCATTCTTCCTCTTAATGACAGAAATTCTATAGAGATTGCTGGGTGTGGCAGTATGTCCATTTATAAAAGTGTGTTTTCCAGTCCCTCTTGCTGACAAGAATGGCCAGTGAGATGTACGAAGTTGTTGTTGGGACTACCGGGGACCTCCTCTAAAGGAGACCACTCAGCTCAGAGACGCATCTTTTTCTTGTTCTCTACTTTCTCCTGCTCGCTTGGAAGAAGAATGTGATAGTGGAACATCTCCTGATGTTTTGAGGTAAACTTGAAAATGGAAAAAAAATGGGTAAAGAGTGATGAAGAATGAAAGACACGTCTGAGCCCTTTGTCACCATGGAGACAGCAGCTCCTGCCTGCATTGCCTACTCCAGACGTAATTTAACGAGGGGAAATAACACTATCTTGTTTACTCCACCATTTAGTTTCCTGTTCTGCACAACCAAGACTATTTCCTAAAGTCACACAGTGAGTAAGCAGTAGAGCTGGGATTCGAAGTGAAGACTTTCTTGGTTAAAGCTCATTTCATTAACCACTATGCTGTTCATGCACCCAGACAACATTCATGAGTGTTCTTTCCATTTCTGCCACTGTGCTATGTGCTAAAAACACAAGACCATATAATAATTTAGTTATGACTTATACTAGAGGCATATTAATGACTATTAATACCAGAGGAGCAAAGGAATTACAGAATGGATGACACTGGCAGAGGAGTATTTTTTTTTTTTTTTTTTTTCAA
>NW_006159829.1:6734975-6739382 GCF_000334495.1 Tupaia belangeri chinensis | reverse complement strand
GAAAGAGAGTCCTCAACATGGTCTGGTCACCCCACAATCCTTTTTTATTTTCTCCTATTAGCAACCTGGAATTGCATGTGTCTGGCATGTTTTTCAAGCCACCAAGGTTGAGATTTAAACAGAGATCGGTCATGTAGGATCTGGCTCCCTCTCCACAACATTTAACTGCTGATGCCAAAGGGATGGCCCTGCAGAAGTGGTTTTTGTTTATTTTTTTGTTTTTTGTTTTTTTTGGGGGGAGGGAAGGGAATTTACTGGCATAAAGGAGAAAAAAGACATTTAGGAAAGAAGGAAAAGCATGTTTAACACAGCTAGATTGTTCAGGTTATATTGAGAATTGATAGAAGGAAGAACTTCCTAACAATTATAGCTATATTTTCCGTTATTTTTGAAAAGGCGGTTTTGTGAGGGTATCAACCTTTGCTGTGTAGTAAACCATCCCATAATATAATGACTTAAAACAACAAACACTTTACTTTCTTATAATTCCACAGGCCAGCAATTGGGACTGAGCTTAGCTGGGAAGGTCTCTGGTCTTGTCAGATTCTCCAGGATTCTGAATGAAGACATAAGGAACTGGATGTCACTCCAGTGATACGCTGTTCCCTGGTGGTCCTTGGGTCAGAAACATAATTTCTTATTATGTTTTCTTAATCAGCTCTCAAAAGATAGCTTGTCTTTTTATCTTTATTCCAGGGAGCTACCAGTAGCATTTGTTATAGAATATATAAACCAATTATTCTGAATTATTTAGGCAGAAGGTAGATTATGAACAGTGGAGTAATGACAGTATTGATAATATACTAAAGTTTAAATAGTGACATTTTTACTTAAAACTCATGTCTTTATTGATATTTCCATTGGGTCTTGTTTTACATATAAGATATTATTACTGCTCTTCAGAATTGCTGAGGTTTATGAAGTGACTCACGAACTTGAATAATCCTGTAGCGCTGGAGCCAGGCAGTGGTGCAGTGGGAATGCCATGGGCCTACATGGGAAAGGTCCTGGGGACATGAACCTTGGGCCTCCCTGCGTGCACTGGGGTCGTGAGCATGCTCATGATCTGGGTCGGCTGAGACTGGGTGGGACAAACTGCGAAAACTCTGCTGAGGTGCCTGTCTTTCTTGTTCTCTGTGCCTTCTCATGAGGAAATAAAGACGGTGTTCTTGATGACTCTACCTATGGTTAGGAAACTGCCGTGACCATTAAACTGACATATGGCCCACGTGCTCACCGGAGAGAGAGAGGAGAGACAGTGAGAGGGAAAGTGAGGTATCACCTCCTGTAGTCCCCTCTCCTCCATTCTCCTCTTGGGACTTTGAGCATGCACACACACGTGCCTGGTGTGAGTTTCAGTTTGCCATGTCCAGGACTTGAACCACGGTCTACCATGTGGGAGTCCAGATCCTCAACTACCATGCCACCTGCTGACCCTAAGATAACTTTTAATTTACTTCTGGGCACGTATGTATAGCATGATTTCTCTAAGATTCAGGGGCATCCTCTTTCATTGCCTCTGCATGACACTGGTCTTGTAATAGTTTCTAATGAGAGAATAGTTTATTCACCCTGCATGCTAGATTTAGATAAGTTTTATCGATAGCTTAGAAAAGTTATTTTCAGCATCTCAAGCCCTTATTGGTATGTCATGTACGTTTTTAAGATTGTTATAACTTTGGGAAAATTTTATCAAATTTCTGCCACAGATGAACTGTGCGAGATCAGGTCATTTTTGTTCTTGTGTGATGACTAAATGTTAAATCATGTTTGAGTCACTGATGCTCATTTAACTAGCTTGTCAATAGTGTCCTCCTGTAAGAGTGTATTTTGAGTTTTATATGACCTCCATTGATGTCAACACTTTGTCTCAAATTAGCCAGAAATTTGAACATCTTTCCAATATGTTAAGATGGTTCACTTCCTGACATCAATTAAAGTATCGGCCAATTCAAGAGCGTCTGCTGTATTTCTGTGAGGATCATGCTTTCTTTTAGTGAATTACTACATTTAGTATGATCTGAATATTGTTTTTATTATAGTTTTCTTCTAAATGTCAGGATAATTTCTATTGCTTCTCCCATTTTAATTTTGCTTCCATTAATTTCTAATGGAATCTCTGCTCATCTCCTTAATATATAAATTTAAAAATGATGAAAGAATGTATCCCTCATAAACACCCAGATTAGAAGCCTGTAATTTCTCACTTGTCTCATGGCAACGTTCCAGAATGATTTTTCAAATCGCAGGTAAATAATGGTGCATTGGAGCTTCCTCAACTTTTGAATACTTTTTAAAACACATTTTGTTCATGCTCAGGTTCCTCTTCCAAGTCTCATAAATGTATGTCAAAGTCCTTTAAATGTTTTGATACCCATAAGCAAGTCTTGAATAGCTTTATAATGGCCAGACCATTTTATCACCCTTAAAATCTTTAAAGAAAAGTCCAACTTGGCATGTGTGTAAAAAATAGCACATCCACAATTCAAACTGGAAATGAAAACATTTAATTTAACAGAATACCAACAGTTGTCAAACACCCGGAGTTCTGGAGGCAATTTATTATGTTTTTCTTTTTCCATCAGTATTAAGGGAACAACGTGCCCATTACATCAGAGCCATTTTTTTAATGGTTTTAAAGAGGCCACAGAGCCTTTTGTTCTTTATACTATCTATTTTTAAGTGACTGATCATGACAGACTTTCAAGGGCAGGTGACCATAGTCCAAATGTTATTTTGCTCTATTGAATAAAGTCATAAATAGTTGTCAGTCAGTGAAGAGTTAAAAATTTCTCATGGGCTTTTCTATTGAACGAGTAGCACACCTCATTCATCCCAGATCAATGCTTGTTACACCCAGTGCAGAGTCTGCAATGACGGGGTAGTATTCCTTGTCTGCTTCAGTTGATGTACCAGTAAACGGAATGCGGCTTACAGCCCAAAACAGCATGAAACTTAGTTTTTAGAAAGTCTCGCCAATTTGGCTGTTACTTTTTTTTTTAATTATTATTTTTCTTTTTAAACACTTGGTTCAGAAACAACTTTTCAGTCCATGTTGGATTCTTCATAACCAAGATTATTACCATGGTCACAAGACTAGAAAAAAAAAGTTGCTTTTCAGTGAGATGGATATGAATGAAAGTAGCACTCGCTTGTAAGAGACCATCACGAGAGATGACCTAACTTACTCGAGTTGACGAATTCAGCAGAGGGAGGCTACTGTGGACCTCAGTGCCAGCTCTGGCCCTCATGCAGACTGGGGTTCACTGTGCTGCCGTTACTGCAGTCTCTCTCCTGCGATCGGTTCCTGTTGGGGACTGTTGCAATTCTCACGATATCTTCAGTTGTCATTATAGTTTTATATTTTTGCTCATTCTTTGTTTTCTCTTCAGTTGTCATAGGACTTCTATATTTTTGCTTATCCTCCTTTCTTTCCTTCTCTTCAGAACTTTGTCCATTGGAGTTTTAAGTTCTGTTTTGTTATGATGTTTTTGACACCTGACAATCTTTGCTCATTCATTTATTTTACTTATTTTTTAAACCTCTACGAAGATGCTTTCTTTTCACCAAACTTAAACTTTGATATGATTAATAATTCTGAAAATCATGTAATTCTTTTGAAACTAAAGCATAACACAAGAACAATTCAAAGACTTTTAATCAAATCTGCCACTATTTCGTACTGAGCTACTTAATAGTGTAATCCAATTATTTTTACCGCACGTCTCCTGCACTGACTTACTGATGAGTATGGGGGAGTTGGCTACTTGCTTCTTCAGCTGTATCACTGACAGTTTTGTATTCTCTTTCATCTGGAGCCAGTGGACTTCCTAGAATAAGATGCATCTGCTATATTAGCTGTAATTTAATCAATTGGGATGTAGAACACACACAGCTTTTCACATGGACACACTTGCTGTTTGCTGTGGGCTTATCCTCACAGGGATTCTGATATATTCTATTTTGTACATTTTCTACCATTAAAGAAAAGCAGGTGGAGTGCACTTATAATTGTACCTGCTGAGTTTTGAACATATTACTGACAGGAGAGAACTTCTGTATTGACTAGCTAGCAATAAGAACCAAACTTATAATTGTACACAGTTGGTGACTGGAAAAATTTTCCACAGACTGGTTCTGGCTGTGTATGTTTCAAGCCTTATTTCTCTTCCAGAAGCTATATATACCAAGTGTCTGGGCACTAGACCTGTCCATATTGTGGTCAACTTCTGTATCTCCAAGCTGCCATGCAGGGTGAATTGGCACTGGGGGAGGGTAGAAATTTCTAGAAGCTCTCTCTCTACCAGGGTGGCTAGCAATAATTAAGTGTAAGTGGCAGTGACAGAAAATGACATAGATATATCTCAACAAATCCCCACTAAATACGTCCCAATCAACCTCTGCTGA
>NW_006159829.1:6729672-6734944 GCF_000334495.1 Tupaia belangeri chinensis | reverse complement strand
CCTCAAATGCCCATTGTCATGTAGATGTCACCACCATGGTGGGCGCTTGGTCTTGAACACTGCAGAGTGAAATCAATGGTGGTCATTCCAATATCCAATTGGGCTGACAATATCTGACTTTAGCAAATTTCACAGCACATCTGGCTGTGAAAACCCATTTCCAATGCCCCCACTCCAGGGCATTGTTGGGGCCTGTAAGAGAAAAAGGCCCAGAGTTTTAGTTTCATTGGCGTTAAGGTCTTTTCATCCTGGGCCTGGCTTAGAGGAGGAGACAGTGCACTCAGGCTGGGGGTGGCTCTGGCCTGCTATGATGAGTCAGTCTAAGTATTTGTCTCTTTCCCCACAAAATGACTCTGAATTCTGAGAATTAGCAAAACTTCATAAGAAGTCTATGGAGAGAGTTAGAACCTTCCTGAAGCGGTGGGTCTGTGTATGTGTCTGGGAGGTGAGAGTGGCGCTTGCAGACAGGGCGAAGATAAGAAGATGGGCTTGAGAACAGCTTGTGTATTGCTCCTGACTGTCCCATGCACTGCCTTAGGATGAAGCATGCTTGTCCCTTCACGGGACAGCAGTCCAAGTCACCAAGTTGGTGTCAGGGCCGCACAAGTGACATGCAGACATGAGGAGCTTATGGAGACACTGGGCCTTCAGCCCCTCTTTCTACTGCTCTGGGGGTAGAGGTGGGGGTGGGGATGGGGCTGTGCACGGGGACAGCCCATGATGCCCAGTGGAACATGGTGTACAACCAAGAGCAGTTAGTGTTCAGAAAGCCCAAACACCGTCTCAGCAATTTGGTCATTGCACATTTTTAAAAATGTTGTGCCAAAGGGTGCATGCATGCATGCATTTGCCAGAGACAAGAGAAAGAGAATGAGAGAGAGAGAGAGAAAGAGAGAGAGAGAGAAAGTGAGAAATCATTCCTCAGGGGCATAGCCATGCCACAATCTCTTCTCTTTTTTCCTCTAGGAATTTTGTGAATCGACACCCGGCATAATTTTCCAGCTGCCAGGTCTGGGACTTGAACTGTGGTTGGGTATGTGGGGGGAGTCCAGCACCTTAACCACCATGCCACCTGCTGACTCCCAGCCATTAAATTTTTAAAACATTTGTTTCAGAAGCAGATTTTCTGTCCATATTTGATTCTTTATAAATATTACTGTGATCACAACACTGGACACAAAAAACAGGTTTTTTGTGTGTTTGTTTTTAAGAAGTTATCGCCTTAGGGTGCATGTTCTCCTCTGAGAGAGAGAGAGAGACAGAACAATGAGAGTAAAAGTGAGAAATCATCCCCTGGGTGGAAGGTCATGCTGCAATCTCTTCTTCATTTTCCTTCTGATATCTTGGGCACACACACCCATGTGGGTATGAGTTTTAAGCCACTGGGTCCAGGACTTGAACCATGGTCAGCCATATGGGAGTCCAGTGATGTATCTGCTCTGGCATCTGCTGGCCCAAGAACAGTTGTTTTTTGGTGAATGGATGTGAATGAAAATATTGCTCACTGTAACAGCCCATCATGAAAGAGGATGGTGATGAACATGAAGAGAGAAGTTGGAAAGGTACAGTGTATAGAGAGGCAGTATGAAGCATGGTCCCTGGCATTCTGTGGGTGCCTGAGTTCTGTGCCCCTCTCGCCGTAAACACACCTGAATCCACTCAGACTAAGGACTGACAAGGGCTTTTCTATTACCTGTATGACTGAACAGGAGAACCAATGCCCCAGAGAATAGAAGCTCACAGGCTTTGAGGTGTAATAGACCCCAAAGAAATTATAGACAGTGGATGGAAACACCTGCCAAAACACGAACCATGGAGGGGAAGGGAGAGGAGGAGGAGCAAAGGTAAGAAAGTAAGATAAATATACTTTAGGAGACAGGATAAGCCATTAATGATGGGGAGTGAGGACTTAGAAATCATAAATACAAGTCACATACTAGGAGTAAAGCAGAAGTATTAGGTCCACATGTTCATCACCCAGTTTCTGGGCTTAAGGTTGCTGCTCCTGGTGGTGGTTTTAGAAGAATTACATTGAGGGGCTGGCAGATGGTGTGGTGGTTAAGGTGCTAGACTCCCACATGGTCAACTGTGGTTTGAGTCCTGGACCTGGTGGCTTCCTTCCTCACTTTTTCTCTCTCTGTGTCTCTCTCTGGTAAAATTTTTAAAGAATAGTAATAATAAATGAAATAAAAGAATTGTAAAAAAAATTCAATTACACTGAAGAGTACAAGGGGAAGTGGAAACTGGGTGAGTGAAATCCTAAGGCAGGTGGCCTGCAATGTGGGCAGCCCTGGTCTATAACAAGTCTCAGCTTTTGCTTCAAAGTCAGGGCTTTTCTTCTAGAAAATAACGTCATTCTTAAGCCAGTCGAGAGCAAGCCCCAGGGATGCCTCCCTCGAGGCACTTTGGCAGCTCTGCCTATTTCCTGGCAAAGACTGAGCCTGGGTTGCTGAGCATAACAGTAAGTCTCATGGAAATACAGGTAAAGTGGTAGGCTGGTTATCCCCTCTATTTTAAAGTAAGAATTAAAAATTTTAACTTCACACATGGGATCATATAGCAGCCTTAGATTGCTCCCATCCAGGAGGCACAGCCCACTCTAAAGTGGTTTTAGTCTCTCCTCCCACCCAGAAGTTGAATCTGTATCTTCACTTCTTTGAGTCTGGGCTGACCGTGTTTTGACCAACAGAGCATGGTGGAAGGAATGTGGAGAGTGTTTCAGAGCCTCTGCCTGTGAGGTCCTGCAATGTTTATTTTTCCTTTTGGGGTGCTTCCTTAAGACCTCCATGTGGCAAAGAAGTCAGAATAGAAGAGCAAGCAGAGAGAGACTCATCATCTCAGTCTTCTTGCCTCACTGAGCCCAGCCCTAGCCAACCCACCAGCTGATTGCAGCCACATGGGTGAGCCCAGCAGGATGATGGGAACCACCCGATCATTGATAAGAGTCACAACAGCACACTTACTGTTGTTTTAAGCCACTGTTTTAGGGTGGCTTGCTACACAGCAGTGACTGAAATCACATGTATTATTGCCCCAATAACATCCAAATGTGGTAAGATATAGATTATTGACCCCTTGTTCAGATGAGCAATGAGGTCTCGGGACAGCTTTGTAATATGTTGCACCAAGCAGTGGGCTGGAGGGGACGGTGGCCTGGAAGAGGTGACCAGAAAACAGCAGGCCAGTGGGGAGGTAGGTGGGGTAGAGTGAGAGGATGAAACCCACATGTAGTATCTATTTGGCTTTGTTTCCCTTTCTCTTCTTCTCAGCTAAGGATTTTCGGGCATGGAGATTTGCAGTCAGGGAGCTGAGGATTGGTGCTCTATTTCTGCTACTTACTTCCTGGCTGGGGAACCTTGGTCAAATGATGTAATTCCTCTGAGCCTCTGTATCTTCCTCTATAAAATGGAGGTCGTAATATTTCCTATCGATGTTTCCCAATATTTATTGGTATGACATTTACGTGTAATAGTGAAATATACATTCATTCTCTTCCCCAAATTCCCAGAGTCTCATCTTATTACAGCAGCTTGAAATCTAGGATTTCATCATCTCATTAGGTTTAGAAGCAGATGAAGCTCTTCAAGTTCCATTCTTTAAAAACACATTTTTGGGGAAAGCGTTCCTCTCAGACCTGTCAACTAGAGATACATTATTTTTTCTACCTCACAGCACACACACACATCCACAATCAATAGCTGAGCATGTATAGGGAGCTGACATAGACAATCCTGTTCCAAAAGGGAACATCCAGAGGCACACTCAGGTCACTGGACCTTAACAGTTTTGAAATTCACTGGGGTGTTCATTGTCAGTGGTTGGATTAGCACTCAGCCTGCTCCTGAGGAGGTTTTCGCTACTGCAATGGCTCTGTTCTAAGAGCCCTGATTCCATTTTCTCACTCATCCTTCATTCCTCGTAAGAAGGGACACAAACCTTTTCAAAGGGGTTATCTTCTCAGCCTGTTCTGTGAACAAAAAGGTGAATGTCCAAAGGCCTGTTTTCATTCTGTATCTATTTTAGTGCAAAAGGATATAATTATGTTCAAAATTTTGTGGGCTTCCGATATAGTTTTAAAGGTGCGTACATGGTCTACTGGAATATTTTTTTAGTTTATTTTTTAATTTAATTAATTTATTTTTTACTTTCTCATACTTATTTATTTATTTTTATTTAATCACTGTAGATCTTTATGTTGTACAGAATAGGTTTTCCCAGCATGAATACAGTGCATATTAGTTAATTCAAAGACATTACCAAATACATTATCATTAACAGATAACTTCATTTTTGTCCTAAGTGTTTTGTTTGCTTGTTTTTCCCTCATCATTTGTGATTTTTTAATTTAAAATTTTAATTATAATTTCTGGTAGACATATAATTGATATATTAAATTTTGGGGGATTACATAATGGTTTTTTAAAGCATGTATACAGTGTACAATGATCAAATGAAAGATATGCCTATTTTTATCTTCAACATTGAACATTACGTTATATTCTATATACTTATTAATAATTCTAGTTTTTTAAAAAAATATGTATTAAGTTGTTCATTTTTTTTTGAGAGGTTTTTGATATAGGGCTTGTGCGCTTGCCAGACAGACAGAGAGAGACATAGAGACAGAAAGCGAGAAATCTCCCCCAGGGGGGATGGCCATGCCACAATCCCTTCTCCTCCATTCTTCTCTTGGCATCTTGGGCACACACACACATGCGTCCGGTGTGAGTTTTAAGCCACCGGGTCCAGGACTACATGGGAGTCCAGCAACATAGCCATTACGCTAACTGCTGGTCCCTGTCCATAATTTTTTAATTAGCGTATTTTATTTTAATTTCTTTTATACATCCAATCACTATACATCACTTAGTTTGTAAAGTGAATTTTCACAATGTGAATACACTTTACGCCAGTCCAGTCGAGGATACTATACACATTATAAACAGATAATAATCCATTTCTATGTTCCAGAAATGTCTTGCCTCTCTATTTTTCTCCTTAATGTCTTTTCTCACGTTCTCCTTCTCTCCCCCTCTTCTCACACTGTATCCAGTATCTGTAATTTTTTTTTTTGAGATATTTTCATTGTAGGGTGCGTGCGCTCGCCAGACAGACAGAGAGAGACATAGAGACAGAAAGCGAGAAATCACCCCCAGAGGGGATGGGCACGCCGCAATCCCTTCTTCATTCTCCTCTCGGGATCTTGGGCATGCACGCACACGCGCCCGGCGTGAGTTCCAAGCCACCGGGTCCGGGACACGAACCGCGGGCG
>NW_006159829.1:6713637-6729584 GCF_000334495.1 Tupaia belangeri chinensis | reverse complement strand
TCTTTCCCTTCTTTACTTGCATTCTTATGTCCATTATACATTTTCTAATGCATCTTCCACTATCCCAGCCTCTTCTGGCATCTACCATTACTGTCTCTATTTCTAAGCCTTCGAGTCCTTCAGTTGTCACAAGTGTGGACATTTGGTATACATTGAGCATAGACATATGGCATTTGTCTTTCATAGTCTGGCTTATTTCACTTAGCATCATATCTTCTAGGTTCATCCATTTTGTGTTGAAAGACAGGATTTTGTGCTTGATGGCTGAGTAGTGGTCCACTGTGTGTCTCTGTCATATTCTCCTAATAAGCTCATCCACTGTTGGGCACTGTTAGTTATGACACCATTTACAACCACTCTGCTTGCCAAACAGTAGCTATAACCTCTGGGGTGTATCTTTCCCTCCCTTAAACTTCCTGTGAGGTTAGGGTGTGAGAAGCCCCATCGTGTAATGGAGATGGTCCGTGAGGAGTCCTTTAAGATTCTTTGAAAGCCTTTATCTACCTAAGAGGGTTATGGAGTGCCACCTTTTCCCATGTTGACATCTTAGTAAAGAATGCTACATTTCCAGCCTGAATGGGATCTTTGCTCAGAGAACCTTTCTTAGAGAATCTTGCGCTATGAGAGACTGGGGGTGAGAGTTTATTTTCATATCCAACAAGTCCTGCTGCCTTTTGTGCTTTTCAAAATTTTTCTTATAAAACTAAAATTTCTTAAAGCATTTAGCTTTTAACTCATTTTCCTCTGCCCATATCTTAGAATACACAGCCTAATGGAAACAAGTCGACCCTCTCAGCATTCTCCCTTAAAATCTCTTCAGACAAATATATCTTTTCACTAGGTATATTTTTTATTTTCCATGTCACTGTAGGAGATGGTGCTGCCAAATATTTTGCCTGTACTTAATAAAGATCAACCATTTCTTTCCCTGAATAATAATTTTATTCCTGTCCTCTTATTCCACACCAATAAGCTCCTTGCTATGCTTCCAGCGTCACTAACAGTCACTAATATGGAGCACTCATTCTGCCCCTCATCATTTCCACAGTTAATGCTACATTTTTTTAAAAAGAATTATTTAATTTAATTTAATTTAATTTAATTTAATTCTCTAACCAAAATTTCCTGTAGGACACATGAGTTCACTGGAGAAAGACAGAGAGAGCGAGAGAGCAAGTCACCAGATCTGGGAATAAAACAGCGGTTGGCCATGTGGGAGTCCAGTGCTCTAACCACCATGCCACCTGCCAGCTCCAATGCCACATGTTTCAGGTTTTTGGCTTGTCGCTCTTACTCTTACTCATTCTGACTGCAAATTGTGCCCTACCTGAGCCACAGGTAGGTTTAAGACATTGAACACATTTTAGAAACTAAACATCCCTGTTTTGGATACTTTTGCTAATAAACAGTGTTTACAGTCAAATGGTATCCTTGCATCGAAATGGCTTTATATTGGCTATCTATTACTGTGTGTCAACTCACCCCAAAACTTAGTGGCTTGAAACAACAATTAACACTTATCATCTCTCACAGATTCTGTGGGTCTTAAAGATGGCGTCTTAACTATGGAGGTAGATTTGTATGGCAGGCCTAACTAAGGCTAGCAGGAATTTGCAGTTAAAATGCTATCTGTGCATTCACTCACCTGAAAGCACGACTGAGCTTGGAGGGTCCCCTTCCATGATGGCTTGCTTATGTGCCTAGATAGCTGGTTCCAGTTGTTGGTGGGAGGACTGAGTTCCTCCCTAGATGGGTGTCTCCACAGGGATGCATGAGCACACCGCCCCCACCCCCAGCAGGGTAGCTGGCTTCTCAGAGAACTAGCATCCGGGCGAGTACGGCAGAGCCACAACACCTTTTATGACCTAGCCTGAAAAGTCACACGCCATTGCTTTCAGCATGAAAATATGCTGAAATATTAAATATGCATTAAAATAGCCCAGTAAAATATGTGACAGAAGCCAGTTCTGATTCAAGCGGGAAGAGGCTACAGAAAAATGAGAATGCCAGGAGGTTGGGGTCATTGGAGGTTATCTTGGAGACTGGCTACCATAACCTGGGCAAGGGATATTCCCTCAGAGCTGCTTCACCCAAATATTCTATCTCTAGGAGGATTCAGGAAAGGCTTTCAGCAGATGACCACAGGCAAGTTGAGGCTTGAAGGATGAGGAGTAAAAAGAAATGCTAAAGAGAAAGGCGGGAAAGGACGTGCATGTTCAGGAAGTGCATTCCCATTGCCGTCGGAAGCATGCGCAGCTGTGAACCTGGAGCCCTCTAACCTGTCTGGTTTTGGTTTCCTCATATGTAAAACGCAGTGGTAATCCTCACCTGTTGTAGTTTGAATATGTGCCCCCTCTAAACCCCTTGCTAAAATCTGGTTGCCATCATGATGGTAAAAGCTGAATGAGGAACTTCTAAGAGGTGCTCGGGCTATGAGGCTCTGTCCTCAGGAGGACTAATGCTATTGCAGAGGTGTGCTCACCCTCTCCTGTGCGTGTGGTGTGTCTCTCTCTCCCTCTCTCTTGCATGCACCCATCTGCCATGTGATGACTTCTGCCGTGTTGTGATGAAGTAAGAAGGCCTTCTCCAGAGGTAGCACCTTTACATTATATTTCCCATCTCTAGAACTGAGAGCCGATATATTTCTATTTATTACAAATGATCCAGCTTGGGTACTCTGTTAGAGCATCCCAAAAATGGACATTACCAAAGGAAAAATAAAACTGTACAGTTTAAAAGGAATTAGGGAAGAGTAAGTACTTTGTAAAAATGGCATAATCATAGTACTAATCCCATGTTATTACAAAATTAATTGAGATAATACCTACAATGTGTCTAAAACACTCGGCAAAAGCTCAGAACTAGGCAGAAATAATGTAACTGTGGCAAGGGCCAGGCCGTTCAGAGGTTCCAGGGGTCATTCTCTCTCACAAATAATACATGCATGGTAGCGGCCCTACCCGATCGACACTCGGACAGTGAGAATGTGGCACCCTTATTTTTCACCAGCGCTCTGCGATGTCCATGCCTGATGAAACGAATACCAATTTTACTTTGTATGCAGCCCTTTACTTCATCTCGAAACAACAAACTGCCAGGCATCCTGATGAAACCTATGTAGGAGAGTTGAACCAGAGACAGAGGTGCCTGCTGCTCACTGTGACAGTAAGCTTGGAGCAGTCTTAGAACAAGGGAGCCATGGAGCCGAGGAGAGGACAATGACTCATAATAGAAAGCCTGTCGGCAGTTCTTGCGGAAGTTTCCAAGCTGCAGCCTACAGGACGCCCTTCTGACGCGTAATTAGTTCTTCTCTATGTCACCTCTGCACTTGGTACCTATGTTTGGTTTGGGCATTGCAGAATGACACTGTAGATGGAAGCTGGAATTTGAATTGTGATTTGTCTGAATTCAAATGGCATGATCTTTTACAGTTCTTGGGAGACCTTGGGTTCTTTGTGTATCAATTTGTTTTCTGGTTGAAAAGATAGGTATAATACTTTAGAGTTAATTAACTAATAAATAACAGTGACTTAGAAGTTAAAAATAGAAGGATAGAAGTGTAGCAGGGATGATCAACAAAAAGAAAGTCGAGGATGCAACATTAATATCAAAAGATGTGGAATTCATTGTAAAGAATATTACATGAGACATAGAAGGCTGTAAATAACGAGAAAGGACGACTTTGACAATGAGGATGTAAGAATTATGAATCTATCTGTACAAGTAATACAGCATAATGGCATTCACCTTCATAAAATGAAATGTACTAGAGACATACAGAGAAACAGAAACATGTCAATGGTTGGAGATAACCAGTGATAGGAGACTTTCATTGCTTTATCTCAATCCAAGAAAGTAAACAGGAAAAAATATGCACCATTATGGAAAAGCCAAATAAAATAACAATGCAGTTCTAACTGATACCTTAAACTTTATATACTGAAAATTTTAAAACATTCCATGAACCAGTAACTAAAACTGAGCAAATAGTAGGACCACAGGAAACTTCAGTGAATTAAAATGAAGTAGAAACCATGCAGGTGCATCTTATAACAATGACACAGAGTTAAAAATGAACATAATTAGAAGTAACTATTTAACTCTTGTAAGTTAAAAATACATGTTTCAAATAACAATAGGTTCAAAGGTGACCTACAAATCAAAGTGTGAATATCTAGCAATATTATTAAAAGAAAACTGCACACCAGATCTTAGACAACACAGTGAAGATAGCATTTAGAAGAAAACACATAGTCTCCAATTTTTTTTTTAAACATTATAGAGAGCACTTGCACATGTACCAGACTGAGTAAGGCACCCTTGACTTGTCTTTGTTAAGGCTCAAGCCCCTTGCAGCAGCCCTCCTGTTCGCCAGGATCATGGCACTTGTGCATGTGTCTTGAGTGTTTTCAGGCCAACTTGGGGCTCCAAACCTGCAGTCAATCATGTTGCTTCTAGCACTGCAGTCCAGTTGGCTAACAAGTGCACCACCAGGCTGGGCTTCCTCTACTGAACAGAAGGAACAAAATGATATAAATAAAGTGTTCAAAGCAAGACATTAGGAAAGAAGAATAACAACAACAACAACGACAAAAGCCAAAGGAAAGTAGAAGAAAAAGAAAGGATAGTAAAGAAAAAAGCAGAAAGTGATGAGTTGAAAATGGATAAAGAGGAACATTGATCAATAAAACCCAAAAGATGATTTTTGGGACCAAATATACTATGAATTAATCTATTATTAATACTATAGGGTAACTATGATTAATAGTAATTTACTTTATATATAAAAATAGCTAAAAGAGAGAATTTATGTTGTCCCCAACATAAAGCAATCATCAATGCTCGAGATAATAAATATTACCCTGATTTGATCATTACGCATTGCAGTCATGTACTGAAAAATCACACCATGTACCCCACTTACAGGTACTCCTCCCTGAGACTGAGTTCTGTTTCTACAACTAGATTGTTGAGTGAGTTGATTGATAAGTGAATTGGTTGATAAGCAAGGAGCTTAAAGGCAGATGTCTTGTGGTGTGGCATGGTACCATAGGGTATATACTTTTTGATAGCTATCACATGATGCCACACTAGACTGATGTAATTTTATCTATACAAAAAGCACACATTAGATAAGCACCAGAAAGTGACAAGACAAACTATAACACAACAATATAAATAAGCCATAACCATTTGATTTATTCTGAAAACTCCATAACACGACAATACAAATCAGCCATAACCATTTGATTTATTCTGAAAACTAATATTGGGTATACAATAAAGTATAAATTTACAAAGTATGTAGTCTTGCATGATTATGAATGCTTTGTGTAGTGATAACTAATTGACTATAGGAATGAGGAAAAGACTGAGGAAGGGGATTCCTGAGACTTCCATATTGAGAAATGGGATTCCCCACACTGGAAAACTGGTTGAAAGTCCAGGTGGTCCTTAAATAGGTAGGTCATTAAGTGAGGAGTGGCTGCATATAATTATGTGCCAGTTTTTAAAAATGTAGTAGGATTAAGTATTAGTATATAGCATTTTAAAAAGAGGAGAAATAATGGGGCCGACAGGTGGCATAGTGGTTAAGGTACCAGACTCCCATGTGGTTGACAGTGGTTTGAGTCCCCTACCTGGCAGCTTGAAACTTATGCTGGGTGTGTGGACATATGTGCCCAAAATCCTGAGAGGAAAATGGGGGAGAAGGAAGTGCAGTGTGGCCATCCCCCTTGGGTGGTGGTGACTTCTCACTTTCTGTCTCTCTGTCTCTCCAGTGAGTGAATGCACCCTACCGCAAAAATCTCTCTCAAAAAAGAAAAAAAGAAAAAGAAAAGAAAAGAAAAAAAAAAGAGGAGGAATAATAATGGAAAGAGAAGAAATTAAAACCATAAAGAGAATATCCTGCTCAGATCTGTGGAAATACAATAAGTGACTGGTGAAATGCCATTTTTTTCTAGAGAAACATACATTCCCAAAGCTGACTTAGGAGAGAGTGAAAGGAATCTCACAGGACAATATATATGAAAGAATTAGAGAAAATTGTCAAAGGACTACTGCCTCCACAAATAAATAAAACACCGAATCCAGATGGTTTCACAGAGAGCTTTTGCCAACGATTTAAAGAGCAGATGATTTTATGCTATTCAAACTTCTCTGTAGTATCAATAAAAAAAGATAAATTTCCAAGTTCTTTTGATGTCATGAATGTAGCACTGACTTCAAAATATTGAAGAAAATATTACACAGAAAGGAAACAATAGAGTCTCTTCTATGGTAACAGCCCAAAATTCTCGATGATATAGTAACAAACAATTCACTGACACTTTACAAAAGCTCAGCGTGAATATGCAGCATTTATTCTAATAATTTGAGTACTTCATTGTAAGAGAGTATGTTTAAATCATCATATTTATGTATTTAACCAAAATATTCTTAAATGAGAAATTATCAGTTGATGATATGTATATGACAATATCTCTGACTTGATTAATATGAACTGTATTCATGCTGAGAAAAGCCATGTTGTACAATGTAAAGATGTACAGTGATTAAATAAAAGCTATTCCTTTGATGATCTTTATAAATTCTGAACAGGGAATAGATAAAATTGAATATCCATTCTTGATTCAAAAAACTCAATGCAATAGAAATTAAAAAATATTGTCCTAACTTGGTAAATGATATCTGTTCTGTTCCAAAAGCAGTTTCAGGATGATTGAAAAGAATTACTTCTAAGTAAAAAGACAATAAATCGCACCCATCTCTACTATAATTTATGATTATATTATATATGTTAGTGACATAAAGAAATTGTACATTCAAAATATACAAAAAGATGAAACTATTTCTAGTTAAAAATGTTAGGATTATATAACTCAAAAATTCAAAGCAATTACTTCAAAATGAATAAAAATAGCTAAATAATTCTATAACATCAAATGGCTCAAAACTAATATATAGAAACCAATAAACCAATTGCACACACACACTCACACATACATGAACACCCCAGTATTTATGCTATGAGCTATTCCGTTAGGATGTACGATGGAAGGAAGTAATCAGTCCCATGTTTCTGAGTACACCCCCTCTCCTAGTTTCTCACTGACTGTCATCAGGCCATTAAAGGGTTCTGTATTTCCAGGAGCCCAGATTCTGTTCGAATAACACCCATGACTGTACCTTTCCTCGCTGCAGGTCTGTGCGGGCACAAAGCTAGAAATTTCAGAGCCAGCAAGAAAGTTTCCCACTAGGTAGGAAACGAACAAGGAGAAGTGGCTGAAAAAGCCAGATCACAGATCTGAATGTCTTGAATGTTGTGATGAGGATCCTGGACTGGAAGCAACCAGTCCTTTGACAGTTAGGGCTCAGGCTAGTGGCAAGGGGGCCAGTTCAGGGACACCTGTAGAAACAGTGCGGTTGAAAGTTGACTAGGGCTGAGCTCTAGTGGATGGATTTAAAAACATTCCGGAAAAATAAAATAAACATTTTCTGGAAATAAAATTGGTCAGATTTGGAGTAAAGTTTTGTTTGGCCACAGAAATAGAAACAGGTGTCTGTAGCTTGATCATTGTATTATATTTCGGCTACTCTGCTTGTTCTTTCAAAGATGGGGTCTTGCTATGCTGTGATCCTGCCGCCCCAGCCTCCCTGGTGGCTCCATAGTATGCCTGCTGCATTTTCTGCATGATGCTGTGCACTCACCATACCTAGCTTTTAGGGCTGGGAATCGAACCCAAGACTCCCAGGTACCCTCGGTCTGCTGAGTAGCAGTGGCAACCAGTGTGCACAACTGCAGCTGCCCATGTTTCTGTCACTTTTTCTGTTGTTATTTGCAATGAATAGCAGATATTGTCATAGTTCTTCTTTCTGGGGTATCTCAGATCTCAAGTCATTGATGAAATAAAGAAATGAGAGACAGAAATCAAGTTTGAAGTCCTCATTAGAAACTGACATGATAGATCGAGAATGAAAAGCAGAAAATTTGAGAAATTTCTATGAAAAGGCTGAAAAAGCCAGATCACAGAAGATCTGAATGTCTTGAATGTCGTGCTGAGGATCCTGGACTGGAAGCAACCAGTCCTTTGACAGTTAGGGCTCAGGCTAGTGGCAAGGGAGCCAGTTCAGGGACACCTGTAGAAACAGTGTGGTTGAAAGTTGACTAGGGCTGAGCTCTAGCGGATGGATTTAAAAACATTCCAGAAAAATAAAATAAACATTTCTGGAAATAAAATTGGTCAGACTTGGAGTAAAGTTTTGTTTGGCCACAGAAGTAGAAACTGATGTCTGTAGCTTGATCATTATATTATATTTCGGCTACTCTGCTTGTTCTTTCAAAGATGGGGTCTTGCTATGCTGTGATCCTGCCGCCCCAGCCTCCCTGGTGGCTCCATAGTATGCCTGCTGCATTTTCTGCATGATGCTGTGCACTCACCATACCTAGCTTTTAGGGCTGGGAATCGAACCCAAGACTCCCAGGTACCCTCGGTCTGCTGAGTAGCAGTGGCAACCAGTGTGCACAACTGCAGCTGCCCATGTTTCTGTCACTTTTTCTGTTGTTATTTGCAATGAATAGCAGATATTGTCATAGTTCTTCTTTCTGGGGTATCTCAGATCTCAAGTCATTGATGAAATAAAGAAATGAGAGACAGAAATCAAGTTTGAAGTCCTCATTAGAAACTGACATGATAGATCGAGAATGAAAAGCAGAAAATTTGAGAAATTTCTATGAAAAGCACTTGATTATGTTTTCCTCTGAGTTATTGGTCCTTGCTTGCGTGGCCTGTGGGGTGCTGTAAAGACAGTGGGTGTTTTCTCATGAACGTGGGACAACATATGTTTCTTAGAGAGATAAGGAAAAGGCCAAGTGAGAGGCGCATGTCCATGCCTGTCTGCGTGACATCTATGAGTGCACTTTAGATTTCCAGTGACGTTCTCTGAGCAATCACCTACTCAGTGACTTGTGAGCTTATTTTTGCCAAATGAGCCGGGCGAGATGAGAGCCATGGCTTAGAACATAGACTGGAGTTATTCTCCAGAAAATCTTAATAAATGATCACATTATAAAAATGTTCATTTGGGAAGCCAGTTTTCACCAAATTGGAAAATCTTTTCAATAGTTTTTCGAAGTCCTTAATACCCTCACCCTCTACAATTTTATTTTTATTTTTTTTTTCCCACCGGAGTTTTGCAATCAGCCCCAGGCCGGCAACGTAGTTTCTCACCACTGAGCTCTGCCACCTGGCTTCATTTTCCATTCAGCTTGGCTTGGTAATAATGTCCGCCTAATGGAATCCCATCTCCAAAATTTCTAGTCATTCTTGCATTTCACAATGGATGAAGCTAATCATGTTTTAAAGGGACTAAATATTACAGTGACATAAAAAGGTTCATTATGTCTTAGTCAGGAATATTAAACATCTGTGACCTGGGAGAAGGAAAAGTCAGAGATTAAGTTTGATGTTTGAGTGAAAACTGGGTGATAGAAACAATTAGGGCATTAATGGAGGACGGCTCTGCTGTTATCCTCACTGACCTTTCCAAGCCCACTGCCTCTCTTTGCCTCATCTCTTTGATTGCTAAGTCTCCTGAGAGGCGAAAGGATAATTTAGGGGACTGGATGAAAATGGATTCAATTTTTTTAGCCAAGGAGGGCTGCTGCTTTACCTCATTACCCACAGGATAGTAATCTACAGCTCACTTCCTAGTCAGTGAGCCACTGAGCTGATGGGACTCACACCTCTACTGCTTGAGATGAGGAAGATAGGAGGGTCTCGGTGGCCAGGCTGAGTCTGAATCTCTATGAATCCATTCACTGGAAGGTATCACAGACTGAGCTTGAGAGGCAGAGGAAGAAACAGTGGAAGTCAGAGGGAGTCAGTGTCAAGCCTCCTCTACAACTTGCTAGCTGCAGGATGACTTGCTGCAAATTGCTTAACTTCTTTGAACTGCAATTCCTCATCTGTAAGAGGGAAGTAATAATATAAAGGGTTGGGAGGTCAAACAAAGTGTGTAAAGAAAGTATTCTGAATAGCTCTCTGCACAGTTGCAAGTTAGATTTTTTTCCCCCTTTGCTTTCGAGTTTCCTGTAAAGAGCTCTTCTAATGAGGATATCATTCACTTACTCATTGTTTCCCCTATATTTACATAGCGTTGACCATGGGACAGATACAGGGCTGTGTACCATAGATGCAAAGACCATTAAATGCATATCATCAGTAGTAGGTTCAAATTAAATCAATCAGATGAAGGAGAGGATAGGGTCAGATTCATAACTTTGATCTAAAGATGAGTCAGTTAGGCCTTCCCTGCCCCTTTAACCAGAAAAAGTTGCTGCCCCAAACCCCTCCTTCAGGCCCAATACCCAGTGAAAAGCCAGGTAGGGTAAACTCTTTCTGTCTCTGTCTCTGTCTCTCTCTCCCTCTCCCTTTCTCTTGAAATTTTCTCTCTTATATATGTGCTTTTTTATTTTTATTTTTAAAAAAATCTGTAGGTACTGTCTCTTGACCTTGATCTCTCCTTTCTCTTGTTAATTTCAGAATCCATGTGTATTGGAGGTGGTCCTTTCTAATTCTTTTGCCTTTTTGTAAATAATTTTTCCCCTTTTCATTGTTTTGTCTTTTTTGTTGTTGTTTTTTCTTTTTTCGTCTTTTCTCCATTGTTTTCTTTCTTTTACCTGACATTCTCACCTTGCTTCACACCTTCTACACATTGAGTGTCTAGGCAGGTATAGGGGCACAGTAGTGAAACATCTGAATACTTTAAACCCCAGAGCTCAGCCCATGCGCCCTTATCGGCTTGAAATTGTAAGGCCTTTGTAATAATCAGCTCCATTGAAAAAAGTGCAAGTTGCTTGGTTAGTATCAGGGAAACAGTACTACAGAAAAATTGCAGACCATCTCCTTCAGCATGCCTCTAACACTCAGAATTAACTCCAAGAAAGTAGGAAATAATGTATAATCCATTGGATGACCAGAAAACACCACCACAAAGGCACAAGAAGTATGGGAAATCAAGAAAATATCTCTCCCCCAAGGGGAAAGAACAGCCCTTCATCATCCACAGATAGTACGATGGAACTTCTAGAAATGTCAGATAAAGATTTTAGGATATTCATAGTGACAAAGCTAACAGAGATACAAGAGAAGAGAGACAACAAACTCCAGAAGATGCAGGAGGAAAGAGACAATGAGTTCTAGAAGGTGAGGAAGTTCTTCCATGATCTGAAAGAGGAAATATGCACCAGAAAAAGGAATCAAATGGAACTGTTAAAAATGAAGGCTGTAATATAGGAAATCAAAACCTCTCTTGAAAGTATTAAAAGCAAATTAGATCATGCAGAAGATCAAATCTCAGATGAAGAAGATAGAACCTCTGACTTAGAAAAAATTTACCAAAAAGATTGAGAAGATAACCAAAAAAATGAGAATAATATACAAGTAATACTGGATACCATTAGATGCCCAAACATCCAGATAATCAGTATCCTAGAAGGTGAAGAAGCTAATCAGAGCATTGATACTATATTTCATGAAATCCTGGAAGAAAACTTTCTAAATTCAAATATCCAGACCCAAGATATACAAAGGACCCCACATAGAATCAACCCAAGGCACATGATAGCCAGGTTGACCAAAACCACAGACAGATAAGATACTAAATTTGGCAAGAAACACATGTCAAGTTACTGTCAAAGGATATCCCATCAGGCTAACATCGAACCTCTCATCAGAAATAATGCAAGCAAGGAAAGCATGGAAAAATAGATTTGAAGTGTTAAGTGAAAAACAATTTCAACCAAAAATACTGTACCTGGCAAGATTATCCTTCATGTGGGAAGAACAGATTAAAAACATGCTCAGATAAACAAAACCTGAAAGAATTTATCAATACCAGATCATCTCTTTGAGAAGTTCTGAAGGGAATACTATACAGGGAAAACTAAAGATAAATAAGAGAACAAAAAATGACCAAGAGAAAGGCCAACTTAATGGTAGGACAAGTTCTGAAATATCAATAATAATGCTGAATGTTAATGGAAAAATCAGACCACAGCAACACTGCACATTCAACAAAAGAGATTACATGGGACTGAACTAGCGAAATAGAATTCTATGAGGTTTTTTTTAAAAAACATTACTGATTTTCTTCTATGCTTTGTCTTCTAGAGTTAGGAAATTTTGTTTTTTTTTCTTTTATTTTTGGAGAGGTTTTTGCTATAGGGCTCGTGTGCTCGCCAGAAAGACAGAGAGAGATAGAGAGAAAGAAAGCAAGAAATCACCCCCCCAATGGAGATGGCCATGCTGTAATCCCCTCTCCTCCATACTCCTCTTGGGATCTTGGGGCACCCACACATGCACTTGGCCTGAGTTTAAGCCACTGGGTCTGGGACTCAAACCGCGGTACAACGATGTAGCCACTACGCCATCTGCTGGTCCCAAGGGTTTTTGTTTTCTTTTGAGTAGTTGGGTTCCGCAATATGTTAAAAAATAATTTAATTGAAATGTAAACCTTTCTCCCTTCCTGACCCCTTTGCATTTGGAAAATATTTGTGAGCATTCTTATTTTGTGTCAGAATGGTTATTTTTATAAGTTCAGTAATACAATAGTATCTGTTACATTGCATCAGAAATTGAATTCTCACAGGAATTTTTGCAAATAACAGACCAAATTGAGATTACCCTAATTTATTTATTTATTTATTTTTGCAAATACGTTAGCTTATACTTTCTTTAGTAAAAGGGGGAATGGAGAGAGAGGAAAAAATATTTTAGAAAAAAATTACAGTGCACTTGTCACTAGATTCTAGCTTTGTCCATACTTCAAGGTCTTTTGTGAATCAATAAAATGTGAAAAAAGAAGTTTTATATGGAAAGGAGGGAGGGGAAACAGGAAGGATAAAACAGGTAAAAATATGCTTGATTAAAAAAAATGAGAAGCTTTTTGCTGATGATAATGTATATAGTAATATCCTTTTCTTGACTGACATGCATGATTTTTGTATTTGAAAAAGAAATGTATACTGTAAAGACGTGTGGTAAAATATAAATGAAAATAAATAAATTAATAAATTAATTAAAGAAGAAAATAAAAAGATGAGTTAGTTTATTTTGTTCTGTATTATTGCTTTAAAAAGTTATCAATGCAACTGATGTTTAATGAACACCAGTTATATCCTAAGCACTGTACAAAACAATTTTAACAAAAGTTTTGTTATCAATTTTTAATTTTTTTACTCTGTAAAATAGATTCCTTTAAGGTTATAAAAGTCTAAAAATGCACTTGAGAATAAATTTGGAAACAAGAACAATAGTTAAATGTTTTTCTTGTAGGAACCATTGCCTATGGGCCAATCCTGTAGCTCAGCAGTTAAACCCTATGCATGGGTAGCTGGCTCCCACATGGCTGACCATCATTCAAATCCCAGCCCCAGTGGTTTGAAAAACACGTGAGGTGTGCTTACTACAAATTTTGATTGGATGAGAAATGGAGGAAAAGAATTGAAGCAGAAGGGATGCCTTTTAACTCTCTCTCTGGGGATCACCATTTGATGATAAAGAAAGAAGAAAGAAAAAAAGAACTATTGCCTAAAGATATGTATTGTAAGCATTTGGCTGTATAACTTCCTAGAGTTTTCTGAGACTTTTTTTTCTGTAAATAGATGCTTGTATATAACCATATAGTAGTTTGTGTGTGTGTATACATGTTAGAAACTGTGGACATTTAAAAACAAAAATGGAATTATGCATTACTAATTTACAGCATGTTTTTTTCACTCAATAGAATATTATAAATCTTTTCTCATGTTACATACTTTTGAATTACTTCCATTTTTTTTTTTGAGAGAGGTTTTTTGCTAATAGGGCACGTGTACTTACTAGAAAGACAGAGAGAGACAGAGAGACAGAAAGCGAGAAATCACCCCCCAGGGGGGATGGTCACGCCGCAATCCCTTCTCCATTCTCCTCTTGGGATCTTGGGCATGCATGCACACATGCCCGGTATGAGTTTAAGCCACCCGGTCTTGGACTCGAACCACGGTCAAGTACATGGAACTCCAAAGACATAAGCATTACACCAATTGCTGGTCCCCCAATGTTTATTTGTGAGTAATACTGAAACAGTTTTGTACAGATATCCTTGTGTATTTACACAATGACACCCATAGGATCAATTCAAAGAACTAAAATTCCTAGACCAACTTTTTAAATAAGGTGTTTCTATGTCTAGAGCCAAGTTTGCCTCCAAGAGTACTGTGCTAACTTACACACCACCAGCAATGCTTACCCATTTCTATTCAGCTTCACTCATAGTTTTATCATTCTTTTTCATCTCTCCCAACTTAATCGCTGAGAATAATTTCTTATGTTAGTTTTTCTTTCCTCATTTTGGAGCTGGAATAATTATTAATTGTTCATTTATGCTAACTTTGTTAGGTCTTAAAAATAAGATTTGAACTGTTCTTTCCAGTTTCAGAATATGGAAGTCATCAGAGGTATTACTAGGAATTGTCTCAGGCTTATAAGGCTAGTCTGTGTCAGGGCTGGATTTACACTTGAATACATCTCATGCTAGAGCTCAGATGGCTTCCCCTATGACTGACTTCCACCCACTTACCCAGCGGGCCACTTCCCAAATCATGATGGGTAACAGAGGAACTAGAAGACCTACTTAATTTATTTACTTCTTTATTAAACAGATGTAGAAAGTGTTCCTATAGAGCCCTGGATAAGGAGCAGGATTATGGAAATACTTTATGACTACACTCATGTGCTGGTCAATGAAGATAGGATGCATATACTATGTTTGTCCCATAAGATTATAATGGAGCTGAAAAATTCCCATCACCGAGCGACATCATAGATAACACATAGCTCATGTGCTTGTGGTGCTGACGGAGTAAACAAAGCTCCTGCACTGCCAGCTACATAACAATACAGCACACAAAACTGCATGTGCTATATGTGTATTACAATAGTCCAGTTCTTTCTGAAATATAATGACAGAAGGATGGGTGAACCTCAAGAGAAGTATGCATGTGCATGTATTGCTGATGGGTGTGTAAACATAGCACATACATGGGGTGACCAGCAATTGGCGTAATGGCTATGCCGCTGGACTTCCAGGTAGTTGACTGCGGTTTGAGTCTTGGACCCGGTGGCTTAAAACTCACACCAGGCGTGTGTGTGTGTGTGTGTCCAAGATCCCGAGAAGAGAATGGAGGAGAAGGGATTGCAGCATGGCCATCCCCCCGGGGGGTGATTTCTCACTTTCTGTCTCTCTGTCTCTCTTTCTGGTGAGTGCATGTGCCTTCTAGCAAAAACAAACAAACAAACAAAAAACAAAAAACAAACAAACAACTCTTCAAAAAAAGAAAACATAGCACATACACTAAAGCTTTATAAAATCACATACAATTATAGCATAGACAACTAGGCTTGTTTTAGTATCTAATAAAAAGTTTAAAAAGTGAGGTTCCTCAAAGACCCACAATTAGAACTACCACATGGTCCAGCAATCCCACTCCTGGGAATCTATCCAAAGGATAGGAGAATGCTCAGTTGAAAAAGGGCTTGCACATGTATGTTTATTGTGGCATTATTCACAATGGCTAAGACATGGTATCAATCCAAATGTTCATGAACAGATGAATGGATTGAAAAAATGTGGCACATATAGTCCATGGAATACTATTCAGCCATAGAAAGACAAGACCCTGGCATTTGATACAAAGTGGATGAATATGGAAGATTTATTGCTGAACGAAGCAAATCAGGCTATGAAAGAAAGATAGTGTATGTCTCCACTTAACATATACCGACTGTCCACACTCTATGACACAGACTGAAATATTGGAGTACATAAAAACATTGAAAATAGTTATGGACACTGGAGACAGTATGGAAAGATAGTGGGAAAGAGGAAGAGTGTAGGGCAGGGAA
>NW_006159829.1:6692181-6713625 GCF_000334495.1 Tupaia belangeri chinensis | reverse complement strand
TGTAGGGAAGGAAATTAAGGACACAGAAATGGTTTATTGCCTGCTGATGATAACATGTATAGTATTCTAAACTGGAATGGTCTGAAGTGTATTTCATGTTGGGTAAATTCTCTTTACAACCTAAATGATGTATAGAGATCTAATGTATGAAAAATCATAATAATAAAAAATAAAATTAAATAAATTGAAGAAAAAATATACTCAGAATGCTTACATTTTGGACAAAATCACCCAGTGCAATGCCTATATATTCTACACTATAAATTCAGTGTAGACTGTCTAGTTTGTGAAGTGTGCAGTAGTGTAGAGTAATGTCCTCGGCCCCACATGTACGTACTCACTGACTTCCCAGAGCAACTTTCAGTCTTGCAAACTCCATTCCCCGTACATGCCCTGTACAGGCATACCATTTTTTATCTTCACACTGCATTTTTACGGTGTCTTTTTTCTTTAGGTACACAAATGTATATCTTCATGTTACACTTGTCGGCAGTGTCTGCTACAGTAGCTGGATGGGAGAGCAAAGGGCTGTACTGTACAGGTTGGGTGTCGGGTCATGCTATCTAGGCCTGTGAAAGCACACACCAGATGTACACTCGCTAATGTTCTCATATCAATGAAATCACCTAACGGAGCATTTCTCAGAGTGTATCCCAATCACTGGGTGATGTAGGACTGTACTCTGTTTTGGTTATGATCTATAGAGACTTGCCAGACCAATATTGGGGGAAAAAAATGCTGAACCCAGGGGGTGGGCCAAGGACTCGATGTAAGGAAAACATTGAGAAAAAAAGCAAAAAGCTATGTGAAGTAGAAACATATTTGAGGCAAAGCCACTCCAGACTGGAGCAAACTTGAAGGTCAAGATCCCTGCAGAAAATGAGAAAACGGGACTTTGGAACATTTATTCTGAGTTATTTCTGCCAGACTGTGTCTTGCTTACACCTGTTTCCCCAGCCTGAACACAGTAGCCAGCATGGCGTGTGCTCTTACGTATGTTGGTTGGAGGAATGAGCCAGGATGACGTGTGTCCTTACTGGCACAAACCCCTCTGTCCACCAGCATCTGCTCTCACCTCCACAAGGGGAAACATGACCTTCCTCCTCCCCAAGACAGTTCCTTTTGACCTGCGCTCCTCATGGAAGATGCTGTCACTGCCGGGAGACCTTGTCTTATCAGTTCCCTCGATCTCGTACCTCACTCATGACCTGTTTAAATTTGGTTAAGCCTCTGCCAACTTAAAAAGAACCCTTACTCCAACATCACAGGTTATCTTGTGCTGAATTGCCCTTTTTCCCCCATATCCATACGTTTTTTTGAAAAAGTGGAATGTGTCTGAGGTCACCATGTCCTTATTGTTCTCCATCAACACACCGACATCTGACATTCACCCTCACTGGTCCAGTGAGACAAGGCGTGTCACCATCAGTCTTCTTTCTTCTTGCTAAATGCAAGGTTATCTCTCAGATATCCTACTTGAACTCAAAGATTCACAAAAACCCACCCCTCATAACATCTGTTTTTTGCTTCCTTAACCCTACATCTCTCTGGTTTACCTTCTGCTTCTTGCTTTTTCTCAGGTTATCCAGGACCATGTCTTCCGTAAGCATTGGTGTGGCAGGCGGGCTTCCTCAGGAAACTGACCTTGAATTAGACATTTATGTGCAGGAGCTTAAGGGAAATGCTTGTGGAAGACACACCTGAAAGACAGAAGAAAAAAGCTGAGTTGAAAGATAAACTGAACTGCGATGCGGTTGCAACAGAGACATCTTTAAGCAAACACCTAGAGCTGAGGTGGCACATCAGCCATTGGATGAGGGTTGTCCCCTGAAGGGGACTATGACCCTACGGAATCCCCTTTGGATGAGGGTAATTCCAAGGAAAGGCTCAGTGTCTGAGCAGACTATGCTTCAGCCAGGAGGACAGATCTGGGTAGTGGACTATGACCTTTGCTACAATTGCTGCAGCTCAAAATTTTGTTCTTGGCCTCACTTTGTGAGCTCAGCCTGGTGAGCAATCAACTCGAATGACTTGTTCTCAGCATAGCTCCTGAGTCAGCTGCAAAACTTACCACTAAACAACTCTCATCATTGATAACTTTAATCTTGATATTCTGTATTAATAATAATGATACAAAACAATCAAGTCACTGCTGTTCTCCTTAAATACCATCCCAGCATCTCGATACCACATAGACCACTTCCTCTGTATCACTTCCCAAATATAAATGGATACTCAGCCTCCAGATTCTCCCTTAGCATGAACTGTGCCTGCCCAGGTCTCGCCATCCCTCATGCCAGTGATTCTGACATCCCAGGGTCCTACTGGCCAGGAATGTCCTCACAGAGATTTCCCTGTCTCTTCAGATAATTTTTACTTGCAGCTTATTCTTCACACTGAAGGAAGTGGTGGTTTGAAAACACTAAAGTCTGCGGATAGCAGGTGACTTAGAGGTTAAGGTGTTGGATTCTCACATGGAAGATGACAGTTTGAGTCCTAGACCTAATAGCTTAACAATCATGCCAGACACGTATGTGTGCAGGCCCAAAATCCTAGGAAGAGAATAAAGGAGAGGGGATTGCAGTGTGGCCATCTCCCCTGGAGGAAGGTTTTCCACTTTCCCTCTTTTTCTCTCTTTCTGGTGAATACACTCGCCCTACTGCAAAAATCTAAACAAAACAAACCACACACACATGCACTCAAGCCTAAAATAATTTCATTCTTCCCCCCATAAGAAGTGATCTGAAGTTAGTAATTGCTGCATTGGTTTATCAACTTAAGGATGTTAGGGTCAGTATTTCTCTTTCCATCAGGGTTGCAAAATGGCTGTTCCAACTCCAGTCATAACAGCTACATTCGAGGAAGAAAGAAGGTGGGAAGGAGTGATGGTCCCAGCTGTGTATTTTCTGATTTATTAAGAAAGTAAAATAATTCTTAGGACTAGTTCCAGAAGACTTCTCTTTTAGACGTTATCAGTCTAGACTGGTTACTTGACTGTAACTCTCTAAAATGCGGGGAAAGTGGAGACCACAAGAATCGTACTTGGTTGGAATCAGTCGCGATCTGTTGCTTGGGCTGGCCAGTAGCCGCTCCAAGTAAAACTGGGTTTCCTGTCAAGCGACGAGGGGCTGGGTGTTGGGAAGTCGAGGAGGAGCAGCCAGTTTCCTGTTGGTGCTCCTCTCAGCAGCCAGGCCCGAGCTTGCCTGCTCTGCCAGGTCAGCCTCCTGGATGTTTTTCTATCGTCTGACATTTAGTTGCCCTCTTTAGAGCAGCCATCTGCTTTCACCACTCTTGCCTTCATGGGTGTATTTAACAAATTCCCTTATGTTGTTCTCGCAGAGTTCTAGAAAGTGGCTGTTTTTAACTGCAAGTCCAGACTGTAACCTTCACTTGCTCTGGACCATCAGAGCACTTCACGGTTCTGTTCTTAACAACACATTTTCCCAGGGACTACTTTACTCAGTTCTTGAGGGCAGGATGTCTTTTTGCTCAGCTCTCCTGCTCTCCCAGAGTCTGGCCAATCGCTTTCCTCAGTGCAGAGCAGAGAACACCTATGCTGAATTGAGCCACTCTTGGCAAATGAACGCTTCCATTTGACCCAGGTTGCCCTTGTGACAACTTTTTGTGGTGTCTTTTCTT
Source organism: Tupaia belangeri chinensis (assembly GCF_000334495.1). Classification (NCBI taxonomy): domain Eukaryota; kingdom Metazoa; phylum Chordata; class Mammalia; order Scandentia; family Tupaiidae; genus Tupaia; species Tupaia belangeri. The sequence continues at coordinate 6,709,986 of NW_006159829.1, read as the reverse complement.
CTCATTTCTGATAGGACAGTTGTTGCTAGACTCACGTAATCGACTGCAGTTCAAATCCTGGACCCAGTGGCTTCAAATTCACTCTGGGTGCTTGTGTGTGTGTGCCCAAAGTCCTGAGAGGAGAAGGGAGAAGAAGAGATTGTGGTGTGGCCATCCTCCTCGGTGGTGGTGGTGGTGGTGGTGGGGTAATTTCTCACTTCCTGTCTCTTTTTCTTTCTCTGTCTCTTCGGCAAGCACATGTGCCCTATAGCAAAAATCTCTCTTAAAAAAAAAGAAAGTCGGTGGCACCTACCCAGATTTAGCCCCTATATACTGCCAGGGTGTGTGTCCTTTGAACTCAGACTTTACAAAGACAATGAAAGTATTCGTTGAAAGAATAACCTTGCCAACATTATACAATGCGCTATTCCTGTGATTTATTTTGTAATTGCAACTGGGATGGGATACGTCTCTGCATACCCGTAGTGACTACTGTAGTGAGGGGAGTATGTTCAGGGAAACGAGACTGCTTTCTCTGCTCTTGTGTGCCCTCTCTCTCTCTCTCTAACAACTTTATTGAGGGATAATTGATATATGGTAAACTCTACATATGGAACAGCTTATGAATTTTGTTACAGGAATATACCTGTGAAGCCATCACTAAAATCAATATAGTGAACACACCCATCATTTCTTAAAGCATCTTCGTGACCCCTTGTAATCATTCCCTGATCCGCCATCCCTTCACAACCACTGATCTGCTTATGTCACTATAGACTAGTCTGCATTTTCCAGTGTTTTATATAAACAGATTCATACAATTTATGCGCTTTCTTTTCTGTGTAGCTTCTTTCATTCATGAGGGTTATTTTGAGATTCATTCATGGCTTAGTGTATATTAATAGTTCATTCTCTTTTTTTTTTGTTACTAAGTAATATTGCATGATACAGATAACTTCAATTTATTTAGTCTTTTACCTGTCAATGAACATTTGGGTTGGCTCCTGTGTTTTTGGCTATTACAAATAAAGCTGCATTGAACATCTGTGGACTCTGTGTGGACTGGGTTCTTTTGTGTGTCTTGCATTATTCCAGTCTCACAGTGGTGGGGGCCCACGTCTTATTTTAGACAATTGTTACCAGGTCTACTTTCTTTCTCTCTCCCTTTTAAAGTTTATTCATTTATTGAGAGAGAGAGAGAGAGAGAGAGAGAGAGAGAGAGAGAGAGACCCTACCCCCCGGGTTCCAGTCTTCCACTAGCTGGAATCCCTAGGCCTTCCCTATAGCTCCAGCATCATACCACAGTGCCCCACCACCTGTGCTTCCATGGCTGGACTCAGTTTCAAGTGTCAGTGGTGCCATTGTTCACACTGAAGACTATATTCTGAGACTTTACTAATGGATTGTTCTGAGAGATCTTGTCTCCCCCAAGTGCATTTTGAAAAATACTGGTAGGTTTTGAGTGATGCTGAAGCTTTTAGACTAGCATGAACTGGGGTTGGGCCTGAATTTGTTTTCTGTTCACTCTGGGAGTTCAGTCTGGGAATGTCAGTTTGCTGCACCATTGGGATTAGGCATTTTCAAACCTTGCTGGAATCAAAGGTCATTTCCTGCTGGGAATCTACACTAAAAATGGCTTCCTGTGGTCAATGAGGATTTGAAGTCACTTTCTGTTTAAATAATCTTCCAGTGACAATTGACTGAGAATGTTTTAGCTTTATGATAAACTCAGGACAGATAATTTTATGTAGCACACCATACATTACGTCTGAACCTCTCACGTTTCCTCTTCTGAACCACAACATAGGTTCAGGAAAAGTTTTTGGAGACTGGCTTGGGTAGCTAACAATTGACCCTGTTATTGTCATGTTCAACCTTTCGAGTCTTATTTTTGCCAGATCTCTCAACACATTAGCATCGTAGCTGTGTTATTAGCTGTGTTGTCAGTTGAACTGTCTCTCCCCCTCAAACCCGTGTTACGTACAGGCCTGCATTACTTCTTCATTCCACTGACACTGGAGGAATCACAGGCTTTGACTCAGTATCTGTTGAAGTGATGAAGAATGAAAGCATCAGGGTTCTGTGTTCAAGTCCCAGGATATAATTCTGGATGTTGATCTGCTTAGGCTGTATTTTATTTTGTTGGGCTGCTATTAAAAATACTACCAACCAGGAGACTTAAAAAAAAAAAAAAGGAACTTATTCCTTATGTCCTAGAAACTGAAAGTTCAAGATAAAGGCTCTGGACGATTTGGTGTCTGGACCTGGTTTGTGGATAGAGCCTCTTAGCTGTGTCCTCACATAATGGAAGGGACTTAGCAACGTCCCTTTGGGTCTCTTTAGTAAGGGCACTATACCTATCATGAGGTATGACTCCAATCTAGGACTTGGTCACTCCCAAAGTCGGACCTCTTAATATTATCATCTTGGTTCTTGGGACTTTAGCTTAAGAATTTTTAGGGTATACAATATACCACAAGCTGTATAACCTAAAGAACAGAAATTTGTTTTCTTACAATTCTGGAGGGTGAAAGTCCAAAATCAAAGTGCTGGCCCATCAAGGCTCCCTAGCTAGCTTGCTGACAGCTGCCTTCTTGTTGCATCCTCATGTGGTTTTGTCTCTGTGTAGGGGTAGAGAGATCTCTAATATCTCTAATAAGGGCACCAGTCCTATTATCTAAGGGGTCCACCCTCCCAATAGTTTCATTTGCCTTTAATTATCTTCTTAAAGACCCTATCTGAAAATATAGCCACATTTGGGGTCAGATATTTAACACATTCATTTCATACTGGTAACTTAATATGACTGTGGAAATGTTACTTAATTGTATGAATTTTGTTTGTGACTCATAATATGAGAAACTCAATGTGAAAGCATGTTTTGCAAACTGAAAACTTCAATCTCCAAAATTAGTTAAAAAAAGACTTTATATAGTGTATTTGTAAGTTAGTGACATCAGTGTCTTAAGTGACAAGTAATAGGCACAACTACCTACAGAGCTTTTATACTTTTCTGATTAATCTTGTGACCTTTCTCTTTAGCCTATTGGCTACTCTTTCATCAGTATAAAATGTCCTTCTTTGTTCGTAACAATTTGTGTCTTTGCGTTTATTTGCGTGACATTAATTTAGCCTCTGCCGCTCACTTTATGTGTGTGTACACACTCAATCAGTTTGTCTTTGAAATGAACTTTAAAAATTTCAACAGCATTTTTTGGGTTTGTTTTCTCTTTGCAAAACAAATAGGCAAACAAAACAAAATTATTCAACTTCAGAATCTTCTTTCTTGGGTGATTGAAATCAAGCAAACATAGGTCACAGGACATTTTCTTGGTACATGACACAGTTGCTGTGTATTCATTCCCAAAAAATGACTGAGTCATGAATGTGTATGTTCACTGGACTGTAACTTTATAATCTTAAAAAGGCTAATCAGTCTTCTCATTTGTAAGAATTTTGGGGGACACTGGTCTTTTCCCTGTGAAAATTACAGAAAAGAAAAAAAAAAATCTTTCCATGTCCTTTCACGTCACATTTTGTTGCTAACCCTCCACAATATTAAAAATAGGTCCGAATACTTAGGGAAGGAAACAGCATTACCCATTACAGCTTATATCACAGTTTATGCACCAAGTGTGGGCCAGGTACTTTCTATTTTTTTTTTCTTTCCAGCTCATCCTTAATGTCCTTCTGTGGTGGAGTCACTGTGCTGTAGGAGAGTCTCTCCTCCTGCAATATCCCCTGTTGGCAAGAAATAATGTAAAAATATTTAAAAGGCTCTGATCCATTTTTTTTTTTTTTTTAGAACTGATGTTGAAGGGTTAAGTTGCAGAGGTTGGCAATACATTATAAATGCAACATTTTCAAAGATCACGGGAGATTCTCAAAGGAGAAAAATTGGTATTAAGAAAAAAAAAAAAACCGTAAAGGGTAATTTAAAAAGAAAAGAAAAAGAAAAAGAAAATCTTGGCCTGGCCCTATAGCCTAGTGGTTAAGAGAAAGATACCCCACATGACTGACTGTGATTTGAATTCCAGCCCCAGCAGCTTGAAAAACACTGCAGGTGCATGTTCACGTGTGCCCCAAACTCTGCAGGAGGGAGAAACAGAGACAGGATTGTGGCATAACCGCATCTCACTGGGAGGATGTTTTCTTCATCTCTCTCTCTCTCTGTTTTTTCTCTCTCCTCTTTATCTCTCTCTCTCTCTAGCAGGTGCATATACCCACTGACAATTTAAAAAAGTAAAAAAGAAAACCTCATATTAAGCAATGTAGAAAAAGAACTTAAATGAGATTTAAATTCAGAAACTTAAGATTAGAAACTTTGAAAGTAAGTGCATTTTCCTTATAATTAATTATTGACCTCTCATGTCTAAGTTCTCTCATCTGGAAAAAAAAAGGAGGTTATAATAATGAACTTACTTGTCAGGGTAGTTGTGAGACTTAATGTCCTGTTACACAAAATGGATCTAGATCAGTACCTAGTTTACATGAAATGATCAATAAACATTAGCTACTATTTTTTATTTTAATTTTCAAATCATGTTATAATAAATATATTCAATAATAGCACTACATGTATATTTATTGAATATCTACGACACTGGTCTTTTCCCTGTGAAAATTACAGAAAAGAAAAAAAAAATCTTTCCATGTCCTTTCACGTCACATTTTGTTGCTAACCCTCCACAATATTAAAAATAGGTCCGAATACTTAGGGAAGGAAACAGCATTACCCATTACAGCTTATATCACAGTTTATGCACCAAGTGTGGGCCAGGTACTTTCTATTTTTTTTTTCTTTCCAGCTCATCCTTAATGTCCTTCTGTGGTGGAGTCACTGTGCTGTAGGAGAGTCTCTCCTCCTGCAATATCCCCTGTTGGTAAGAAATAATGTAAAAATATTTAAAAGGCTCTGATCCATTTTTTTTTTTTTTTTAGAACTGATGTTGAAGGGTTAAGTTGCAGAGGTTGGCAATACATTATAAATGCAACATTTTCAAAGATCACGGGAGATTCTCAAAGGAGAAAAATTGGTATTAAGAAAAAAAAAAAAACCGTAAAGGGTAATTTAAAAAGAAAAGAAAAAGAAAAAGAAAATCTTGGCCTGGCCCTATAGCCTAGTGGTTAAGAGAAAGATACCCCACATGACTGACTGTGATTTGAATTCCAGCCCCAGCAGCTTGAAAAACACTGCAGGTGCATGTTCACGTGTGCCCCAAACTCTGCAGGAGGGAGAAACAGAGACAGGATTGTGGCATAACCGCATCTCACTGGGAGGATGTTTTCTTCATCTCTCTCTCTCTCTGTTTTTTCTCTCTCCTCTTTATCTCTCTCTCTCTCTAGCAGGTGCATATACCCACTGACAATTTAAAAAAGTAAAAAAGAAAACCTCATATTAAGCAATGTAGAAAAAGAACTTAAATGAGATTTAAATTCAGAAACTTAAGATTAGAAACTTTGAAAGTAAGTGCATTTTCCTTATAATTAATTATTGACCTCTCATGTCTAAGTTCTCTCATCTGGAAAAAAAAAGGAGGTTATAATAATGAACTTACTTGTCAGGGTAGTTGTGAGACTTAATGTCCTGTTACACAAAATGGATCTAGATCAGTACCTAGTTTACATGAAATGATCAATAAACATTAGCTACTATTTTTTATTTTAATTTTCAAATCATGTTATAATAAATATATTCAATAATAGCACTACATGTATATTTATTGAATATCTACGTGCATTCCTGTAGGATAGGTCAGTGGTCAGAACAAGCAAAAATCTCTAATAGTGCTAATAAGAAATGTGTTCTAGGAAATGAATATTATGAAATGGATTTTCATGGAAAATACATATTTAAAAAATGCTTGATTTTAATTTTTTTGCACCAAAATAAACTCATATTTTCATTCTATTTTTTTCCATAAACTTTTAAAGTCCCCTCATTTTAGCATGATATTTTGCCTTTTTTCCCATCCTTGATTCCCTATCTCACCCTCTGCCATCTCCCACCCTCCTCCCACACTGTGTCTGGTATCTATTGTTGCTTTCTATGCCTCCCCCATTTTATTGTTTCACTAAATATCTTAATAAATCTAAATATTTTCAATAGCAAGCACAGCTGATATGTACATATCCATGAACACAAGACTGACTTTAGGCATAAACCTCAGTGAATAGAATGAACATACTGTAAAGTAGCACCTAACTAGGGCTATATAGCTTAACTGCAGTCATCAAATAGGTATTTCTAATGCCTTTTTTTTTTTTCTTCTGAAAATTTTTTTTTTTTATTAATTTACATTCATTCCCTGAGCATCATCACAACATTCTAAATGTGGTTTCCCATCTAGAATATACTATATAGTGGCTTAATAATGCATGTTATCATCCATAATATTCCATTTCTACTTTCATATATATGTTTTTTTACCCCATGTCTAGCCCTCTGCCCTATTCCACTCTCTTATTACACTATCTCTGCTGTCTACAGTTGTCTTCAATCCCTTTTCCCCCAACATTTCGTTGGTCACACAATATCATAAGTAATCTAACTACTTTCAATAGCAAGATCAGCCGATGGTTTCAAGAAAAGCAGTTTTGAACTGGTAAGGATATTTCTTTGAAACTTAAAGCCTAGAAACAGGTTAGTATTCTGTTCAAATAGTCGGAACATGAATCTATTGATAGCTGAAGACAGGACAAAAGTCCTTAAAACCAGACAACAAAGCTTAGAAGAAAAGCAGCAATATTTTAGTCAAGTCGTAGAATACTGTTTCATCAGTTCAGTCTCATGTACTTAATCTTTCTTCTGTATCTGTTGAGGTTCGATGTTCCAGATTGAAATCTGGGATGTAATACTCAACTCCAGCTTTTGGCCCTACAATTAAGTTGCCCATTTTCTTAGTTTCTGAACTCTTATTTCTGTGTGTCTGCATTTAATTTTACTGACATAGCACTCCCTTAAGAACTTCTTGGAGATCCGGTCTGGTGCTGGTAAATTCTTTCAGGTTTTGTTTATCTGGGAAAGTTCGTGTCTTTTCTTCCCAAATGAACGATAACCTTGCTGGGTACAGAATTCTCGGTTGAAATTGCTTTTCCCTTAATACTTTGAATACATTTTCCCATTCTCTCCTCGCTCTCATTGTTTCCGATGAGAGGTCTGCCGTTAGTCTGATGGGATACCCTTTGTAGGTAACTTGCCTTTTTTCTCTTGCCAGTCTTAGTATCTTGTCTTTGTCTGTGGTTTTGGTCAATCTGGCTATAATGTGTCTTGGAGAAGATCTTCTTGGGTTGATTCTATTTGGGGTCCTCTGTATTTCTTGGGACTGAATCTTTGAGTGCCTCTCCAGGTTTGGAAAATTTTCTTGTAAGATTTCATGGAATAGATTATCAATGCCCTTATGAGTCTCTTCACCTTCTGGGATGCCTATTATCCGGATGTTTGGACGTTTGATGGTATCTAGTACTTCTCGCATATTATTCTCAAATTTTTGGGCCATTTTCTCAGTCTTCGCGGTGGATTTTTCTAGGCCAACCATTTTCTCTTCTACATTAGAGATTCTATTTTCTGTATGATCTAGTCTGCTTTTAATACTTTCAAGGGAGATTTTGACTTCTTGTATTATAGCCTTCATCTCTAACAGTTCCATCTGATTCTTTTGTAAAGTGTGAAATTCCTCTTTTAGATCTTGCATGAATTTCCTCACCTCCTGGAACTCTTCAACTCCTTTCTCCTTTCTCTTCAGCAGTTCCTTGTCTCTCTTCTCTTCCATCTCTGTTAGCTTTGCCATTATGAATGTTCTGAATTCTTTATCAGACATTTCCATGATTTCCATTGAACTGTGTGTGGATAAAGAGGAGCTATCCTTTTCCCGTGTGGGAGAGGTATTTTCCTGCTTCCCCATATTTCTTGTGGTCCTGCAGCGATTTCTAGTCATCTGGTAGATGGTCGGTTTCTTCCCAAACACGCGAGTTTTGGATGCTGGAGGCCCAGTTATCAGTGGGACATCTTCCTTTCTCCCCAAATGGCTAGATCACAGGAGCCATGGAGCTGTCTCTGTCCAAAAATATTTTGAAGGGAGTAAAAGAGTGGGCAAATATTTTGAAGGGAGTAAAAAAGTGGGCAAAAATGGTATTTACCTTCTCTTTCTTTCTTTCTCTCTTTCTTTTTTTAACTAGTACCAAAGGCCATCAACTTATCTGATAATAAGCTTTTGTACCCAAATAGAAGGAAATAAGCATTTCCTATTATATGCCAAATTTACCAGTATGTGGTGAAATCTCATTGGGTGATTTCTGCTTTTTCCAAGAAATTTGATTCCTTGGCTTCCTCTTGCCTTCTAAAGTTTAGCTTCATGCAAATTCCCCTGGTGTCTCGGTGTCCATTCTCCGCCATGGGACGGGTGAGGGCGTTTCTCACAATCTGGGAGCCCTGGGACTCCTGACTGGGAGTACATAGGGGGGAGCGCGTCCCACCTGATTTCAGGGCGCGCTCTGTCCGCGTGGCCCAGCTGCAGCCAACTCCCTTCTACCTTTTGAACAAAGAGAGAGATGAAGCGCTAAAACAGAAATCAGCAAACCTCTGCCAGTAACAATCCCTGGCCCACCGTGTGGTTTTACTATACAGATTATTTGGAGTACAACCATGCCCATGTGTTGTTTATGGCTGCTGTCACACAGCAATGGTTGAACTGAGTAGTTGGGATGAGAACCAGGTGGCCCACAAAGCTACAAATATTTACTATCTGGACCTTTACAGGAAAAAATTGCCAGCCATTGGTCTGAAGAGGCAGAGCTGCATGGAGGGAAGAAGCCCGAGTGGGGAAGCAGCTACCTGAGACCGTGTCCTGAGTAAGTAGCACACTTTTGTTCATCCGAAGCCTCTGAAATGGGGGGTCCTTTGTTGCAAGACTTAGCTTACCCTTATTAACATAATGCATACAATTTTCTAAAGGATTCATTTCTAAAGGATTTTACTAACGACTACTTTTAACTCCTTAATATTAGTATCATTGGCTTTTGTCGTTTTTGTTGAAGTATCTGTTCAGGTTGTTGGGTTTTGTCTTTTTACTTGGCAACTGTCTATCTTAATTTGTCAATGGGTAGCCTATACTTTGAGGAGTTCTCTTACATATTTTTTTTTCTTTTTAAATAATTATTCATTTAACTTTGTTTTTATTACTTAGTTTTAAAATTTGAGCAGAGAGACACGGAGGTGGGGAGAGACAGAAAGAGAAAGGGAAAGTGAGAAAGGAAGCCGTCAAGTCTGGGACTTGAACCACAGTTGTTCATGTGGGAGTCCAGTGCCTTAACCACCATGCCACCCCCATACTGCTTTTATTGAGTTCATGAAATTATTTATTTCTAAAAAAGTTACAATTTCAAGTTGTGGTTTCTATAGTATTTATTTAACATTTGATTTATTTGACATGCATAGAATAATCAACAAGAATGCAGAGCTAAGGGCAAGCATAGAGTCTACTGTTACATCAGAAATAGTTTTGTTTAATTATTATTTTACTTAACAGTTAGTCTGTTTATAGTAATTTTTATGTTAGGTTCATTTTGCTTCCCCACTCAACTTTGTAACTGTGGAGAATAAATACCAACTACTCAACTGAGGCCCCTTCTTGTATGTCTAAAATGTCAAGAGAATGATGAGGAGAGTCCACTGGAGGAGGTGAGGCAGGATTAACACAGGACAAGAGACTTGAGTTGGGTGTTGCGGGAGAATGAGTTTCCTAGCAGAGAAGGGGATGAGACATTACAGTGGGAGTGCATGTAAGCAGATGTTAATGACATCCATTGGGGCAAGAAATTTTAAGATGTGGAGAGTTCACTGGTTAAAGGTGTATACATAGGGCATGGCAAAAATTTGACAAATAATTAGGTAGAGAGATTAGAAAGGCCTTCATTTATTCAGTGTTTAGTTTTGTTGTTGTTGTTGAGTTTTTTTGCCTTAGGGTGCATATGCTGACTGGAGACAGAGAAAGAAACCGAGACAGAGAGTGGGAAAGTGAGAAATCACCCTCCAAGGGTTGGCCACACCACAATTCTTTCTCTTCCATTCTCCTCTAGGGATCTTGGACACACACTCACACATGTGCCTGGCATGAGTTTGAGTTTCAAACCACTGGGGACTCAAACTGCAGTCAGCAATGTGAAAGTCTAGTGACGTAACCACTACACCATCTTCTGGCCCGTATTAAGTGTTTTCAGTGAGTTTTGTTGATTTTTTTTTTTAAGTTTCATTGGTTTTAAAACTGAATCTTCCATCTCAGGTTCCATATCTCTGTTATATCCTCCATCCTCCCTCCTCAACAAAGTCATTTATAGACTGAAGAAGTCCTAAGACCTTGTGGAGCCCAGTTTGAAAACCACTGCAGACAGGATAGGATACTTCTGAGGGCTTTGAACCAGTGAACTGGCATAAAGAGACCAGCAACACATGCTGGCATCATATGAGAATGGACTGTACAAGGAGAAACTGGAGCCAAGGGGGCATTAAGGAGGTTCCTTCAGTGTTCACTAGAGCTAAGCGCAGAACCAAGAATGATAGAGTCATCTTGAAAATATACGTGAGTGGAAAAAAAATTTATAACCATTTAAGGAGGAGGTGGGATATCTATTATACAAAAGGTCCTCAAAAAGATCTTGAAGGACCAGCAGTTGGCATAATGACTATGTCGCTGGACTCCCAGGTAGTCGACCATGGTTCTAGTCCTGGATCCAGTGGCTTAAACTCACATTGGGCACATATGCATGCGTGCCCAAGATCCCAAGAGGAGAATGGAGGAGAAGGGATTGTGGCGTGGCCATCCCCCCTGGAGGGTAATTTCTCACTTTCTGTCTCTCTGTCTCTCTCTTTCTGGTGAGTGTACACACCCTATAGCAAAAACCTTTAAAAACAAGTTCATGAAAAATGCATATCACAAAACGAGTATGCATGAATTTATGTTGTTTTACAAAATTGAACACTTTATTTTAATTTCATTTTCCATGAACTTTTTGAAGTTCCCCTCATTTATCTTCTTTGAAGAGCTGAGTCCTCTATCACTGTTTGCTGATGTCAAATATCATAAAGATAAACATTCCTGGTGTCCTCTTTCAGAAGCAGGAACATTCAGTTGAAAGGAAAAATGCTTGACCTTCTTGGACCACCCCTGATAGGAAATAAAAAATCTGGGCTGGTCCCTGGCCATACAGAGTAGAATATGGACCCAAGCAATGTCTTTGCCAATTCCACATATTTCTATGAATACATCCTAAGTTCAAAGCTGAACAAGCTAGGAGTTTCATATCCTCCATAGTCAGCTGGACAAAAGCTGTTGATAGGACAACTCAAGGTTGGCAAGACACATCAGGGTCAAACGCATATGGCAGAGACTCTAGTGCCAAGATACTAATGGTGTAAGAGAAATAAAATGAAAACATTAACAACTGTCATAGCTATCTGACACTAATGCAAGGAATACTATTTTTAGCTGTCATTTACTCAACTTCCATGATGGCAGAGTGTTTTGATGTTACCATCAGTCTATACAAATGTCCCATTGGGTTCAGTTAGTTTACTCCCCCAACATTCTGTGATGTCCAGTTCATAGGCTACTCTCCAGTCTCTGTTTCTGAACGTCTCCTCTGAGCACCCCTTGTCACATTGAGCTTAGCATTTATGTTAATTTTGTTTTGTTTTTACTTCCCCTTATTAATTTTTTAAGTTTATTTTATTTCTTTGGAGAGAAAGAGAGACACTCCGTCAAGATCTGACCACATCACAGTCCCCTTCCCCCAGACCTTCACATAGTCAGGGTGTGCACCTGACATGTTTCAGGTAGACTAAGGGTCAGAACCTGTAGTGAGTCATGTGGCTTCCAGTTCTGCAGGTCGGTACACTACTGCCTGTGCCACCAGGCTGGACTTACTTCCCCTCCCAGACTCTTCATTGACAGTAGCATCTGTGCTTGACTCACACCTTCTTTGTGGGCTCTTGCAATTTTCAAGTTAGTGTCGACCTATGTGATAGGGGTAGCAGGTACAAAGTGAATATGGTCGAGACCAGCAGATGGCATAATGGTTACATCACTGTGCTCCCACATAGTTGACTGTGGTTTGAGTCCTGAACCCAGTGGCTTAAAACTCATGCCAGGAACGTGTCCAAGATCCCAAGAGGAGAATGGAAGAGAAGGGATTGCAGTGTGGCCATAACCCTCAGGGGATGATTTCTCACTTTCTGTTTCTCTGGCAAGTGAGCACGCACTGTTGCAAAAAGCTCTCTCTCTCTAAAAAAAAAAAAAAAAAAAAAAAAAAAAATAATAATAATAATAAAATGAAAAGGAAGAAAAAGAAAGAAAGAAAGTGAATATGGCCTGGTGCCTTTCCGGCATTGGTTCTGATTATCATGGAGGAAGCAGACACTTGAACATAATTTCAGAGTGCTCAGAGTGGCCTCAGATGTTTCGGCTGTGTGTCACAGGTAGAGAAGATAAAAACAGCAGAGAGGAAAAGACGTCGAGGTCAACATCATATTGCATCGGGATTGCGACTGCAGTTTGTATGCTTGGAGCAGAGGGCAGATGGTGGGAATTGATGGCGATGAGCCTCCACAGGTAGATTTGAAGGTCGTATGTTCTGCTGCTGGTGCAGCACCTGCAGTACAGTAGGTACACAAGTGTCTGTCGACTGTCCTGCTCTCAATTGCACGTGACATTTTTATATAAAGCCCTTTTAGACCTCCTGTGTGGTATTTCAACTTCCAACTTTGTGGACTATGGAGCCAGAATTTTAAAAATCAACATACTGAAGACCTGGTTTTAGGATTTGATTTCATAGCCCTTTCTCAGCCTCTTTTGCTTTTGTTCTAAAAGTCCTCCTTGAAGTCTGCAGAAAGTTCAGGTTCTTAGCAGGACATAAGTTCAGGCCTTTAGACATTCTATTTTTAATAGACAGGCACAGTTGAGATTTTATAAATGAGAAAAATCAATAAGGCCTTGGTATAAAGAAGTTGCTTTTCATTTTTCTCTCTCTCTCTGTGATTTTTCCCTCTTTAGGAGTGAAAGTCATTCTGTACCAAAAAATAAATAAATAAAAAAGATGTCCACAGATGAAATATGTTTTCACTGATGTTTTTTGATCAGCTCAATGCATACCAAGTGCTCCCAGGGACTGGGACGTTGCTGAGACTGGGGCAGGCATGTGGAAACTGAACTGTGGGTCTGTTGGTTGGCATTGTTGTGGACTCTGATTATTTTAAGGGTCTATTGGAAGTCAACATTTTTATGGTTTATTAAACTTGGAAATAGAAAGAGCTCACCAGATAAATGGGACATCCCATCTGCAGGGCAGGAACTCTTCCCACAACCCTGGTTCTTGTCAATTATCATACACGGTTGTCACACTCCTTGATGAACAATTCATCACGTCACTCCTTGACAGATTTCGATTGTCTGCAGGACAAAGCCAGATTCCCCAGACTTCCCTTCATCCTCCTGTACAATTTGGTGTCAACCAAAAGCCCTTGGCTAGGAGACAGCACATCCAAATTCAAGGTGTAAACTGATCATGTGACAATAGCTGGATCTCTGCCTCCCTGGGCTTCAGAGCTGCCACAAAGCAAATTTGTTGGACAAGATGATCTCTAAGTTCTCTCTTGATTCTTTTTCTTTAGACATTCTCTGTGCCTCAAATTTTGAAACTCTCCCACCAATATTTAATTCAAATATGTCATCTCTGTTGCTTTTTTACATAATAATAGAAATATTTGCATGTTAAAAGAGAAAACCAAAACAAAACAAAAGCAGAGTTCCCTGGCCACACAGCTAGGACATATCAGAAGAAAGACAGAGGAAGGTTCAGGGAGTGTTCTTATAAATGACACCTTCTTTTGCTCTCCTCAGTTTCTGACATTACAAGTCTTACTGAGCTGGTAGGACTTAAGCAAATGGAACCTGAAAGCTCTCAATATATAAGATGAGACTTGACTGTCTCTAATGAAAAAACTTAGGATATTTGTAGTTTTGTTTTTTTAAAGTTTATTGAGAGAGAGAGAGGAGAGAGAGAGAGAGAGAGAGAGAGAGAGAGAGAGAGAATGATGTATATCTTATTTCTCATCCATGTCTTCCAGCCAGCCAGGACTATGAGCACACCTGTGGGCTCTCCTCCATGCTCAGTTGTACCCAGGATCCAGCCCAGGGCCTCTCCGATGGATCTGGTATCACAGAGCAGGATCCTGCTGTCTGTGCCACCATGACTGGATCTATAGTTTTATTTTTTGAAGAGACATAAAAATAGACAAGGGTATATGTTTACTTTTACATATGTTTGGGTATGTGGAAACAACTTTGTTCTAGCCGGGAGGACAGAGGTTTTGTCTGTTTTATGTGCTCAGTTCATGTTGGATGGACTGTTTTCAAACCAGGATTCAGATGCCTTGGACATCGTTTCTATCTCATTCATTAATTTATTATGATGCTTATTATCACCTTAGTTAAGTAGTATAAAATTCTAAGATAACATTTTTCTCATTGTGTAATGAGACAGTTGGACACCCGATCATTCTTTGTTATTTTCAGATTTTAAGAAGAGATGGAGGATACCAGATTAGTAAAAGTTACAAATATTGGATCTGAAAGACTCAGAGCTAATGCTCGATTGTCTAGAATAACCCCTTTGTCTGAATAGGCTGGGAGCTACAAGAAACTGTCAATTAGCTCCGAAGCAGAACTCATCCAGCTTCCAGCTAAAGGGAAGGAGGATTAAATTCCTCTATTCAGTGGGTTTTTATTCTGCCAACAGAGGGCTGCTTTTGTATTTTCAAATTCTCTTTCCACTGGCTTCTTCCCATCAGTTTATGAGTGTACCTCAGCCTCGGTACTGTGGGAATGTACTTTAATTTGAGTCCACGCTTCTTCAGGTCACCTCTCTCCCTCCTACCTATTCATGTCAGTCACCCCTTTCCCTTTTTTGTCTAACACTCACTTTGAAACACGGAATATAGGAGTTCCGTCCTCAGCCTTCCACTGACTCAGATTTCTCAAGTTCCAAGGGACATGTTCTGGACTTCTCCATGGCGCTCAGCAGGGTTACCCCTCCCTCCAGGGCTCTGCGCCCCAGCTTCCACGCTCCTGCTCCATGGCCTTTGGTGTTCTTCAGTCCATGTGTCAGGCCTTAACTGAGTAACGGTCTCAGATGCTCATGTAATAGCCAACATCGTTCAACTATTTACCACGTGTCTGCTGAATGATTCTCATAAAGGAGTCCACTTAAAAGTCATATTATCTAATGATGCAAATTTAAATTTTTTATCTTATGGATGATTTTCTTTTCTGTCCATTATAACATTTTCTCTGAGTTTCACTCTTAGACATTTTTGTCCTTGCTGAGAAAATGAAGTTGGACTTCCATTGTTCCTTCATTTTATGAAGAAGTGACTTCCATTGTTCCTTCTCATCTTTAACTTCTGAGACTGAGTTAGAGGCCCTCTCTCTGCTCTGCAGGAACCTATTTATTTCCCTCTCCTTGAACTTGTGATGTTCTAGTCTTTCTTTATAAAATTTTGCCAGAGGAGGGACCAGCAGTTAGCATAATGGCTATGTCACTGGACTCCCATGTAGTCGACCACAGTTCGAGTCCCGGACCCAGTGGCTTAAACTCACGCTGAGCGCGTGTGTGTGTGTGCCCATGACCCCTAGAGGAGAATGGAGGAGAAGAGATTGCGGCATGGCCATCCCCCCTGGGGAGGTGATTTCTTGCTTTCTGTCTCTTTGTCTCTCTCTATCTCTGTCTCTGGCGAGCACACGTGCCCTATAGCAAAAGCCTCTCAAAAAAAAAAAATTGCCAGAGGACACGTGTGTACCTGAGTGAAAGAGAAAAGGAAAATGAGAAAGTATCCGCTCATAGAAAGTCCACACCACAATCCCTTCCCCATTTCTCTCTCCTTTCAGGATGTTGGGCATGCATGCACACATGCCCAGCATGTTTTTCAGACAGTTGGATCTGAGACCCAAACTGTATAGTTGACCATGTAGATCAAGCACCTTTCCCACTAGGCCACGGGGTGGCTGTCAGGCTCTCTCCTAGTTGCTCCCTGACTTGTGCACAGCCTCACTGACGTAGGGCTCTTCTCGGTTGTCACATCATTTTTGCCTGCACAACATCTGGTATGTTTTCACGATAAATGTTTATTTTAAATTTTCATAAACATTTCTGGTGTGGCCTATCCACACTGGACAGAAGTTAACTATTAGCTTTTAAAATTAAGCATTCACATATGCTATAACCTAGTAACCACAATTCTGTGTATACATAGAAGAGAAATTCTTGCACATGTGTACTATATTTGAGGATGTCAATAGCAGCACTTTGGTAATATTTCACAGTTAGAAAACACCTAGATACACGCTAAAGGACAGCAGATGAGGACATAGTGATATATTTGCACAATGGAATATTATACAGCAGTGAAAATGAATGAACTATGACCACACACAACAACAGAGATAAATATTCTCCCCTTATTTATAAGTGTGTGCATGCATGAGTGAGAGAGATAGTTGAGCATCCTCTACAGAGTCTGGTCATGCTGCAATCCCTTTCTTCCAGTCTCTCAGCTCATGAGCTCTTGGGCACACATGTGTGCCTGGGGTGTTTCAGGCTGACCTGGCAAGGGATTTGAACTGCTGTTGCCATGCAGAATCCTATTTCTCTTGTGTAGCACGTTACCGCTGAGCCAAGGAACTGGTCCAATAGGGATAAAACTTAAAATTTTTGTTAAAAATCAAGGCCTTGAAGATGACCTGTACTTTGATAGTGTTTTTGAAAAGTTAAGATTTAAGTAAAACTAACTAATATAAGTAGTTTCAAATAGATGTGTGCATGTGTGTGGGAGTGTGTGATGAAACTTTCCTCAAAAATAAAGTTAAGGGAACCAGCAGTTAGCGTAATGGCTATGTCGCTGGACTCCCACGTAGTCGACTGCGGGTCGTGTCCCGGACCCGGTGGCTTAGAACTCACGCTGGGCACATGTGCGGGCGTGCCCAAGATCCCGAGAGGAGAATGGAGGAGAAGGGATTGCGGCGTGACCATCCCCCCTGGGGGGTGATTTCTCGCTTTCTGTCTCTATGTCTCTCTCTGTCTGTCTGGCAAGCGCACGTGCCCTACAGTGAAAATCTCTCAAAAAAACCCAAACAAACAGACAAACAAACAAACAAACAAACAAAAAACAAAAAACAAAACCTGTATGAAAAATAAATAAATAAAGTTAAGGGTTAGCTGGTAGTGTGGTGGTTAAGACTACTCAGTCCCACACATGCAGTTCAAGTCCTAGACTCAGTGGCTTGCAAACCATGCTGGGTGAATGTGTTGTATGTGCCCAAAGTCCTGAGAAGAGAGTGGAGGAGAGGGAAGTGTACTCTGGCCATCTCCCATGCTGGGGAGGGGGGTGGGGTATTTCTCACTTTTTCCCCCTCTATCTCTCCAGTGAATGCATATACCCTAAAACAAAAAACTTAAAAATTAAAACATTTTAAAAAATTAAAAAGACACAGAATTTAATTACCTCTGGAATTGGTTAGGAGATAAAAGCAAGGGAATGCCTTATATTAAATACATGAGAATGTTCTTATTCATGAGTGAGGTGTGATAGATATATAGATGCCCTTCACATGATTAAATTATAATAAATAAAATAGAAGCATGGGCCATTAATGATAATGTGTCTTTTTTTTTTTTTTTTGGAGAGGTTTTTGCTATAGGGCATGTGCGCTTGCCAGACAGAGAGAGACATAGAGACAGAAAGCGAGAAATCACTCCCCAGGGGGGGATGGTCACGCC